>NC_092819.1:141849086-142163252 GCF_023375885.2 Dermacentor andersoni
GTACGCCAAGTTGCCTGAGCTTTCCTACAAGCTGTCATCCTTGATTTCGAACCAGAACATTAACTACGGAGCTTGTTGTGAATAATAAACCACTAGGATGCGATGCTGCCCTGTACAGCTGCAACAAGACACAAATGAACAAGCACAATCACAAACAAGGAATGATGTGCATCATCCTATGCATGCAATCGTCTTTTTTCATTTGTGCCTCTTCACAACTTCACATCCATGATCAAGAGCCAACGAGCATGCACACAGCTTTCCACAAGAGAATAAAGCTGGAAATGAATTTGGTTAGTGCAAAGACATTTAAGAAATGCTATACTTTGAACACCACTATGCAAAGTGAATGAATTCTGGGGCTTGCCAAAACAACAATTTGATTATGAGGCACACCATAGTGGGGGACTACGGATTAATTTTGACCACCAGGGCCCCAAATGCACAGGACACGGGCGTTTTCTTTTTTGCATTTCGCCCCCATCAAAATGCGGCACTCAACACCATAGCCGCTAAGCCACCGCGGCGGACGACTACACAAAGCATATCGTCACCATCATCACCATCATCATCATCAGCCTATTTTATGTCCACTGCAGGACGAAGGCCTCTTCCTGCGATCTCCAATTACCCCTGTCCTGCGCCAACAGATTCCAACAAGCACCCGTCAATTTCCTAATTTCATCATTCCACCTAGTATTCTGCCGTTCTCGACTGCGCTTCCCTTCTCTTGGCACCCACTCTGTAACCCTAATGGTCTACCAGTTATCTAACCTGCGCATTACATGACCTGCCCAGCTCCATTTTTTTCTCTTAATGTCAATTACAATATTGGCTATATCCGTGTGCTCACTGATCCAAACCGCTCTCTTTCTGTCTCTTAACGTTATACCTAGCATTCTTCATTTCATTACTCTTTGCGCGGTCCTTAACTTGTTCTGAAGCTTCTGCCCCATATGTCAGCACCGGTAAAATTCACTGATTGTATACCTTCCTTTTCAATGATAATGGTAAGCTTCCAGTCAGGGGCTGACAATGTCTGCTGTATGCGCTCCAACCCATATTTATTCTTATGTGAATTTACTTCTCATGATCAGGGTACCATGTGATCAATTGACCTAGGCAAGCACACTCTTTCACAGACACTAGAGACTGACTGGTGATCCTGAACCCTTGTTCCCTTGACTGGCCATTCATCATTATCTTTGTCTTGTGCATATTAATCTTCAACCCCACTCTTACACTCTCTCTATTAAGGTCCTCAATCATCTGTTGTAATTCCTCTGCAGTGTTGCCCAATAGAACAATGTCATCTGCAAAGCGAAGGCTGCTGAGATAATCGCCGTCGAGCCTTACACCTAAGCCTTCCCAGTCTATTAGCTTGAATACTTCTTCCAAGCACGCAGTGAATAGCATTGGAGAGATTGTGTCTCCTTGTCTGACGCCTTTCTTCATAGGTATCTTCTTACTTTTCTTGTGTAGAATTAAGGTAGCTTTGGAATCTATGTACATAGATATTTTCCAAGATGTTTATGCAAGTGGTCTGTACTCCTTGATTATGTAATGCCTCTATGACAGCTGGTATCTCTACTGAATCAAATTCCTTTTCATAATCTATGAAAGCCATATAGAGAGGCTGATTGTACTCTACGGATTTCTCGATTACCTGATTGATGACATGGTTGTGATCCATTGTAGAGTATCCTTTCCTATCCTGCCCTTATTCTATTCGATATTAGTTTGGTAAATATTTTACATAATACTGGGAGTAAGCTAATGGGCTTAAAATTTTTCAATTCTTTAACATCTCCCCTTTTGTGGATTAGTATAACGTTTGCATTTTTCCAGTTTTCTGGGACCCTTGAAGTCGACAGACACTTCGGAGAGAGAGCCGCCAGTTTTTCAAGCAATATGTCTCCTCCATCTTTGATTAAATCGACTATTATTCCATCTTCTTCTGCCACTTTTCCCTATTTCATGTCTTGTAAGATCCTTCTGACCTCATCACTAGTTTTAGAAGGAGCCTCTGCAACCTGTTTATTACTGCTTCGAATGGAGGTATTGTGGCTCTTTTGGGTGCTGTACAGGTCAGTATAGAATTCTTCCGCTGCTTTTACTATACTTTCAAGATTGCTGATGGTATTACCCTGCTTATCTTTCAGTGCATACATCTTGGTTAGTGCTAAGCCAAGTTTCCTACTTACTGATTTCTGGATGCGTCCATTTTTTGTGGCTTCTTCAGTCTTTCTCACGTTATAATTTCGAATATCCTTTATTTTCGCCTTGTTGATCAGTTTTGACAGTTCCGCAAATTTTAGCTTATCTCTTGAGTTGGACACCTTCATTCTTTGTCGTTTCATCATTAGGTCCTTCATTACTTGGGAGAGCTTGCCTACTGTTGGCCTTGGTGCCTTGCCTCCCACTTTAATTGCTGCCTCTGAAGCCAGCCTAGTTACGTTGTCATTCATTACCTCTATGTCATCTTCATCTCTCTGTTCTAAGGCTGCATATCTGTTTGCAAGTACCAGCCTGAATTTGTCTGCTTTTACACTTACTCTATCTAGGTTGGCCTGTTTCTTCTTGACCAATTTCACTCTTCAAATTGAGGTGAATCCTAGCCCTCACTAACCTATGATCACTGCACTTCACCCTACGTATCACTTCTACATCCTGCACTATGCTGGGATCGGCAGTAAGTATGAAACCAATTTCATTTCTTGTTTCACCATTAGGGCTTTTTCAGGTCCACTTTCTGTTGCTAACGCTTCCTGAAAAAGGTGTCCATTATTCTCAGCTTATTACTTTTTGCGAATTCTACCAGCATCTCTTCTCTAGCGTTCCTAGAATAAATGCCGCAGTTGCCCATTGCTTGTTCACGAGGCTGCTATTTCCCCACTTTTGCATTGAAGTCGCCCATTACTACAGTATACCGAGCTTGCACTTTTGTCATCGCTAATTCCATATCTTCATAAAGCTCATCTACTTCATCATCATATGTGACTGGATGTTGGAGCAAAGGCTTGTGCTACCTTTAATCTGTACCTCTTATTAAGTTTGATTATGATTACGACTACTGCTACCCTCTCATTAATGCTGTAGAATTCATCAATGTTGGCCACTATGTCCTTATGGATTAGGAATCCTACCCGTTTTGCTTCTTATCTGGGAGACCTCTATAGCAGAGGACATTGCCGTTAGTCAGCACTGTACAAACTTCACCTGTTCTTCTAATCTCACCAAGGCCGATGATAATCCAAACAATGTCTGATAGATCCGCAGAGTCCTGCTAAGCTAGTCTCATTTAACAGAGTTCAGGTGTTAAAGGTTCCCAAGATCAGTTTTCACTGGCGGGCTATCCGGGTCCAGAGATTCTTAGCAGAGTCCGCTACATTGCAGGCCTGACCGCCGTCTTGGTCAGGTGCTCTACAGCTGCTTGCAACTGAGGGCCATGGATTTATTGCAGGAATCATGAGGGAGGTAGTTGCCGAATACTGCACCAGGGAGGCCAATTCGTTTTATGAGAAGTGTCTTTGTTGAAGCTTAGTGGGTCTTCCTAATTTGGTTGCACGTGGATTAGTAGAGACCCACTGGCTTTCGGCATCTTTTGCCGGTGTCAGGCGCCACTCCAAGCCTGGAGATGTAGTTCACTGGAGGAGGTGAAATTCGAGCTCACCATCCTCAGATTTAAAAAAAAAATATATTTTTCATACAAGGATTCGAACTTCCGACTATGGCAACCGAGCATCCGGCATAGCTCAGTGAGATAATACCATAGGCTGCGAGGCTACCTTATCGGAGAGAAGTTCAGCCCAGAGGGCCTTACATGCCTAAGAGATCCCTTGATTTATCCACTGCATAATATAGTGTCAATTCTCAGTGGTCCTAACACCGTGGTTCCGGAATGAAGTACAAAGTGCTGCTATGAACTGTACATTCTTATCTGTATTTCTTACTTGATATGTATTCCTAGACGCCAAATCGGAACGAAAATAGGCACAGTATAAGGATGCCGGCAAAACAGGGCTGAGCCCAAACTGAAAGTTCTTGAGCTATGTCCCAGAGTGCAACCCGTATGCCTAGCTTCTGTTCTTTTCTGCGTGTAGTGTTTGCACTAGTTTTATTCTTCAGATTAACGCGCCCATCTTCCCACGCAGCTCACAGTGGTAAACGTATGTTATGTCTAGCCATGTGAAACCACTCGACACATCCGAACAACGAAAAGCCTTGTTCTTTTAAGTGGTGCAGTATTTTTCTTTTCCCGGCCAGTCAGAAAACATAAAAAGTTACCAGCTGGTTCTTGGCACGTTGTAGTGTGTGCGTCAACCTAACAACCGGTTGTTACAAATCTTGCGTTCAAAGTTGCGAGTTTACGAGCTGCGAACAGACCATGTGCACATGCTCAACACAATAGGGCTCTATATATGACAACGTCCTCCGGGTATGCAACTGACTGTTACGAATTAAGGTATCAGATCTGAGTCAACAAATCACAAGAAGGGAAAGATGGCAAACATCTGTCATCTAGTGATCGCTGTTAAAGAAAGGAATATCGTGTTCCAACGTCACATTACTGCTCACGAGTGTAGCTCCACTGTGTGCTTACCGGGCCCGGGGCAGGCGACGATACCAGGTCGATTAGCACCGGTGACTTCTTTCGTGAAGTCGCAGCTTTCTTGCCGACTGCCTTCTTGGCCACCGGCGCACGACTTTTCGTTCCCGCCTTGCGGCCCCGAGCCGCAGTGGGGTTGTAGTCCTCGTCACTGTTGTCGTCGGCCTCCGACGACGACGAAGGCGACTCGATCACGCACACGCTGTCGTCAGCCATCGCGAAGCTGATCGTCGAGAGGAAAAGGCAAGCAAGGCTTCTTTGTCTAATAGAGAAACGCGCCAACGAGCAATGCGAACACAACGAGCTGTCGTCTGCAACGCAAACTGATACAAATTGTCGGGCTCACCGTCTTACCGGGACGTTCGGGAGGCTCAGTGAAGTGTTTTCGCGTGAGGCAGAAGCAACAAGACGTTACTGGGGTGTTCGCGAATTCCAAACGGTCAATGAAAAAGTGAGACTTCGAATTAAAAAGGGCCAAATGCCGTTTCTAGTAGCACTGTGTTGGCCCGTTTAATACCCGCGGCAGCGTCTGTGGACGTGGCCATGGTAGCCAGCCGCTATTTTTTCTACGGCTATAAAAAGAAAAAATATTAAATTTAGCCACTTGTTAACAATAACTTGCACAAAACAACTCCTACAAATGTTGCAATTTTATTTTTTTGAAAGAAGGTATAAATACCACAGTATAAAAATTTCTTTTTACTTCTTGTTTCGGTTTTGATGCTAATGGTCACAGTAGAACAATATATTTTTCTACCGTGTTAATGGTTCATTTTACAGGTTACTATCGTGTACTTTCGAGCGCCAAAGGGTAATCTAGCATATTGTTTAGCTAGGTCAGGTCGAAATATAGCCTGGTCTCGGAAGAAATGTGTCTGGTTAATTCAGAACACCACACGCCAGCTCAAAGCGCACGGAGACGTTCTCACCTTCGAGCTGGAAGCGCGACTGCGATCCGACCGAATGTTGTTCTGCATACGCAAAAGCTAACAGAAGAGTACGCCCATTCACCTCTGCCCTTAAGGATTCGGTTGCACTCAAAAGGCGTCGTATGGCGTTGGAGCCTGTACGTAGCGCCATTTCTTGTAAGCAGGTCCTACCCGGTTTATCGCATATTTACTTATGTGCTCTTATAACGGACACAGCCTAGCTTCCCAGCGTGCACACGCACATCGGTGCTACTTGACTTGGAGGCACCCTGCCGCGTGGGCTCAAACACGACACACACACGGCACACAGTGATGATAAAACAAACCAAACGCTTCTTACAACGAAACCGACACAATACACCAAGAAAGTCAGGCAAAAGGAAAAGACGCCCTTTCCTCTCGCCTCTTTCTTGGTGTGTTGCAACGTTTTCGTTGTAAGAAGCATGCACCAACTAGCCCAAGAGAGAGCAAGTGTTATTAAAACCAAACGCTTTATTGTGTCTTGCCCGCAAGACAGCAGTCTAAGCACAAATAAAAGACACAACGTTGGCCCGAGGTCCCTGGCCGAGCTCGGCCCAATGTCGACTGCCAAGCTTGGCGCATATTTGGGAATTGACACTCGTCTATGCTGGTCTGGCGTTGGACGAGACGTTATGACTACCGTTTAAAAAAGCTTTATAAATGGTGATTATGACCACCGACACGGAGCCGGCTTGTTTGGCCTAGGGAGCCTGAATGGTCTTTCCCTCTCCGCCACTCCGTGAAGTGTGGGGATATAATTTGAAGCCGGGCACTCGCCGCCTCGACCGGGTTTTCCCGACGGCCGCCGCCATTGCGGATCTCACTTCGCAAGGCGACAGGCGCGAGGGAGGAGCGGCGGCCCGCTTGGTCGTTTCCTTTTTCAGTGAACTGACCACGACCTACTGTATAAGGTCGTGGAACTGACTGGTTGCTGCGTGCCCCTGTGCACGAACAATTTGAGAAATGGTCGAAAGCTTCACCGTTTTCCGACAGAGCCCAAGAGAAAGCTGCAGAGAATGGTGAAGATTAGGAGGGACTTCGCCGACATGAGGTCAAAAGGTGAACAAGAGCGCTGAGAAACGAAGGCCGATGTCATTCGCGTCAGAATGGTAGGCAGTCGTATGGATGTGTCGAACGCCCAGGATGTTGGCAAGCGCGGTGAGTAGAGCCGATTGAAACTGGCGTCCTCGGTCGGTGGTGACGACAGAAGGGCATCCGAAACATGACACCCAGCCGCTCATGAAAGCCGTATAACAAACTGTCACTGGCATAGTGTCTGGAATGGGAAACGCCACTGGACATTAGGTGAAGTGGTCCCGACATGTGAGCAAGTAAGAGGCCCCATGTGATTGCGGGAGAGCGCCGACAATGTCGAAGTGGACGTGGCAAGACCTCGCGTCTGGAGGCCGAAATGGGGTATTAGACGTGACGGTATCGCGGTGAACTTTAACACGATGGCATGAAGGCAGGTTCGCGCCCAGTGACGGACGTCTACATTGATGCTAGGCCAAAGGAACCGAGTTTTGACTAGCTTCTGGGTCGCTAGAATTCCTGAGTGGCTCATTTTATGCAGTTGATCAAAAATTGCGCGACGAAAATCCAAATGCACGAAGGGTCGAGGAATACAAGTGGATGTCTCGCACAGTATCAACGAGGAAGAAAATCGAAGCGGCCACTCAGTGAAGGACAGGGACATGGATGAGGAGCGAAAGTGATGCAGCTCAGGGTCGTTGCGCTGGGCAGCTGCTAGCTCCTCCCTGTCTACTGGTGGTTGGGCCGCCAGGAAATCGACGTGGGAGAGTGCATCAGCGGGAGCATTTTCCGGCCCATGCACGTGACGGAGATCCACTGTGCACTCGGAGACAAAGCACAGTTGGCGGATCTCCCGTGCAGTGTAGTTGCTGTGATTCCGATGGAAGGCAAACGTCAGGGGCTTATGGTGTGTGACGACGTGAAAGTCCTGGCACTCCAGAAAGTGGCGAAAATTTTTGATGGCGAGGTACACCGCAAGGAGTTTTCGACCAAGTGTGCTGTATTTAGCTTCAGGTGGCTTCATTTTTTGCGAGAAACACTAGGAAGCTGCCAGCCAGATACATGTTGCTCTATAACTGCGCCGAAGCCATGCTCAATGCATCGGTGATGAGACAGACTGGGGCATCAGACACGGTATGTATGAGCATGGTGGCGTCTGCCAGCGACTTCTTGGCAGTAGCTAAGGCATATGCAGCTTCCTCAGTCCCCTCAAGTGGCCCAGCCGGATATTTTTATAGCCAGTAGGTCTCTCAGAAGTTTCAGGAAATTGGCACACTTCGGAAGAAAGCAGCGATGGAAGTCAGTAGGCCTGGGAATTGCCCGAGTCTTTTTAGTGAAGTCGGGGATGGAAAGTCTTGAATTGCTTTCACTTTGCTGGCGAGAGGCGGGATACCTTGTGGAGTTAAAAGGTGTCCTATGACCTCGATGGTAGCGACGCCGAAGAGGCATTTGTGCGGATTAATGACGAGACCGTAATCATCTAGTCGTTGGAAACGGGCGCGCAGGTGAGCTTCATGCTCAAGGCTGGATGAGCTTGTGACGAGGAGATCATCAAGGTAGGCTAACACGAAGTAGACACCTCGCGTGACCTCGTTGATAGTGTGCTGAAAAGTCTGCGCAGCATTGCGCAATTTAAAAGGCATTCTCACATACTTGTAAAGGCCGAGGATGTAATTGCTGTCTTCGGAACATCAGCGCGTTCTACAGGAATTTGATGATAAGCTTTCACTAATCAATCTTAGAGAAGATGGTGCACCCAGCCAAATTCGATGTGGAGTCTTGTATTTGAGCAAGCGGATGGTATGGTAAGGTGTCGGCGTTCAGAGCGCGGTAATCCCCACATGGCCTCCAGTCGTCAGGATTTTTCTTTGGCACCATATGAAGTGGTGATGCCCAGTTGTTTGAGGAAGGTCGCAGAAAACCGAGTTCAAACATGTTGTCAAACTCGCGGCGAGCGATGGAGAGGTGGGGTCCACACAGTCGGCGGGGCCGAGTGCTTGTACCCCAACATCGTGTCGAGTGGTCACGATATGGTGGGTGATCTAGTGCTTCCTCGTGACTTTCCGGCACGCGGCTTCGTAAGCTTGGGAAAATCAGCCAAGATTTTTCCGTATGGCGAAGCGGGTGCAAGAGCTCGAAGCCCCGTCGGCGAGACAGTGCGGAGTGCACCGTTGATGGAGCGGCGCATGCTGAAATGAGGAGGCTACGAGCATGCATGTCTACATCAAGGTTGAAGAAATTGAGCAAGTCAGCGCCGAGAACAGCTTGCTAGACATCAGCAAGAATGAAAATTCTGCGAAACGTACGGCGCAATCCATGCAATGTTAAGTCTAAGAGACCGTTGGTCGTATGTGACGATGGCGCAGTCGTTTATCGCTTGAAGCTGGCAGGCCTGTTATTTGCGACGGCAATCTGCACAATAGGCCGGTATAACGTTAACCTGGGTTCCTGTGTTGACAAGGAAGCGAGCGTCATTGATCTTGTCAGAAACGTAGAATAGGCAGCCTGTACTTCGAGAAGTACCACTTGCCGCCGTCATTGGTTTGTCGCAGCATTTCCCACCCAGGATCAAGGACGGGTGCACCGGCGAGCAGAGGTTCCGAATACCCGGTGGTACCAGCACACATCCGAAGACGAGCTGTCGCGTCACGCGTCGGATAGTTGAAACTCGAGAGAACGCGGAGGTGCCGGGGAGTGACTGCGGGACCGGAAACTCGACGAAGACCGGCGTGAGAAGGGCACGAGGTCATAGAGACGGCTGACAAGGGTGTCGAGCCGGCTATCTATGTTCGCGAGCGTAGAAGCTGAGGCAGTAGCCGGAGGCGGAGTCGTAACGGCGCTGAGGCTAGCCCGCGACTAGTCCGCAACTCGGTCAGCCAGTTCAGCGAGCTTGTCTAATGGCACATCACCTGCAGCCACGAGAACTGGGATCACGTCCTGCGGGAGGCGCTGGAGGAACAACTCACGCTGCAGTTTGTCCTGTTGAAAGGCGGATACTCCACCAAGAAGATGGCGCATGCGTCGAAGAAGCTGTGAAGGGCGATTCTCACCGAGCTCCATAGCGTTGACGAGCTGCTGGAGTCTGCTGTGCTCGGAGTCTGACTTGCGGGATATGAGCGCCGCCGTCAACATGCCGAAGGGATGGGTCGGGTCCAGCGAGGTGATAACATCCGCTAAGTCCTCGGCGATGTCCGGAGGTAAGGAGGACACCAGATGTAATAACATAGTCTGTTCACTGGTGATATATGTGGGAGACGGAAGTGCGCCTCGACCTGCAGGAGCCAAATGCTGGGGCTGTTGGGTCAAAATCGTGGAACGCGGTCACCGCAACACCGCCAGGTCGGGCGACGTCCTGGGCGTCTTTACCGGCAGCAAGAGCAGTAGAGCCGACAAGATCCATGCCGAAGGGTTGGAGCTTCGTGTTCTTTATCGGGTCACCAAATCCATCGGAGCTAATGCGAGGAAGACCCAGCTACGCCAGCGTTGGGTTTTTAAATGTTGTATTTTTCTGGTATTGCGCTGCCGCACGCTTCGCGGCGAGGAACTACCTTCCTCCACCTTCAAGGACGCTGCACGCGGAGCCTGTTGTGGCCTGCGGCCCGGGCCTGAGGCAAAAGGCGCAATAGCGTCAAGTGGGTGACGTTACTGAAGTGATGACAATAACAATTTACTGCGTGACGACGACGGCAAGACGACAGTGTGACGACGATGGCGTGGCCACGACGGCATGAAGGGAGTGGGATCACAAAGCTGGAATGACATCGATGCAACGTCGACGACGCCATCACGACTCTGAACACGCACCTAGTGGCGCAAGCTTATTGTATATATCTTTGGGTTGGAATAGAACGCGCGATGACGACAGCATCGCGATAATGGGAACATGAAGCTGGAATTATGATGAGTGAACGACCACGCTGGCATCACTATGGCGGTGTGACGACGATTGCGTGACGGCAGTATGAGCACGATGTCGTGACGACGACGGCATGACGAGTGTTGAATGGCAGCACTTGAATCACGGCGATGTAACGACCACGACGGCATCACGACCACGAGCCTTTACCTAGTGTGGCACCATATTTGACAACTTCGGCTACTGGGTCAACATAGAAGGCGTAACGACGACGGGATGACGAGATAATATCACGAAGCGGAAATGAACAGAACGACGGCATCACTATCGAGGTGCGACAACGAATGCGTGGCGACTGTATGACGACGATGGTCGGACGACGGCATGACAAGTGTCGTGCACGAATCAAGTATAAATAGCCGACGCGTTTGAAGCGCAGATCAGACTTCTATGACCTGGGTATGTGCCGGTCACTCCCGTCGTGCCCGACTTAAGGGCATAGGTTCCTTGAATAAACAGTTAGTTTTGTCGCATGGAGATGCCTACAAACAAAGTCGTACCTTAATCTTAACGTGCTAAGTAAAATGGACCTATACTACACTATGTAAGGACAAATGTCCATGGTGCAATGAGAAGCCCACATTATACCACATAACATGGACATGTCAGCAAACTCATGTATATAGTCCCAATCATGTCACACCCAAGTGCGCGGCAATGGGAGGAACTGCTGTCCAGCGGCCGCTGCGAAGGCCAGCTAGGTCTAGTGCGGCGTGCGCGACGGACAGCAGAAGCCAGCCTGACTGAGTCAGCCTGACTGGACTGAGGGCAGCGGACCATTGCGATAGAGGACGGACGAAGCAGCGGGTGAAGACCTCCGGGGAAGACACAAGGAGGAAGACGCCCCTGGAGAATCCGCCGCAGCCGCAGAAGAACACAATTACTAGAGCTCAATAAAGTTTTCACTCACTAACTAGTTTTGTGACTCGCTGTTGCAGCACGTTCGGTACATTCATCGTCACGACAACGTGACAATATAATTTTTGGTCAATGAGACGTGAATAGATATGAGCTCGCCAATGCGTATGCAAACGCTTGCCTCACTAGCAACACTGACATAAATATTTTCTAAGCTATAGGCAAAGTAGTCGACTTTGTGATGCTGTGGATTACACCGCAGCCTCCCACTGGCGTCAGCCATATCACCACCACCACCACTATGACTTTTATGCGAAGCATATTAACGTAGGTTTCGGGCCTTCGCGCGACGCCCGGCGGTGGCCACCATTTACCTTCAAGTGACCTTCAAGTAGGTCACGTGACATGACGTCACGTGATGACGTCACACCGGCTGCAGATGGGGCCTCATATCGCGCCGTCGGTCGCCTCCCGGCGGTGGCCACCATTGACCTTCAAGTGACCTTCAAGTATGTCACGTGACATGACGTCACGTGATGACGTCACACCGGCTGCAGATGGGGCCTCATATCGCGCCGTCGGTCGCCTCCCGGCGGTGGCCACCACTGACCCTGAAGTGAGATCACATGATGTGACGTCACGTGATGACGTCACACCGGCTGCAGATGGGGCCTCATATCGCGCCGTCGGACGTCGCCCGGCGGAGGCCTCCACGCTTCGGTTCGCGCCGTCGCGCGCGACGCGGCGGCGGCGCCACCATCGCTGCATCACGTGATATGTGACTTCACGCCAGGGATGAAGCGGCGCGCGCCCGCCGGCGCGTCAGTCTCTGTGCCCGCAACCGCGCCAGCGTCTTTGCGCCGGGCGTGTATGCGGTCAAGATGCCTCCAAACGCTGAGGATACGCTAAGGTTAAGCCCAGTGGATGCTTCGCATCCACTGGGCTTAACCTTGATAAGCCTCCAATTTTTTTAAAAGTGAGAAATGCATTTCCACGCAATGCTACCTCCTGAAGCCATGACAAGGAATCCAGGCTAACTACACTAACGTGTGATTTACAGGAATCGAAGATAAACTTAATCGACCACACTGCAACGTATGCGATCGAGCCGACGTTACATGGCGCTTGTCCTCCATTATTTCTTAACATAACGCAGAACCTCATGGAGTCATTAGTTCTCACGACCGCAGCTACTCCCAGCTTTGTTTCATAGTCCACGATCCAGCTAATGGTGGGGCCGCCTTAACCTATAACCTAAGCTTACGTGCTGAGCTCAAGCATACTCGTGCGAATGTAGCAGCACAATATGTTTGCTACGCAGCGCGAGAGAACAAAGGCTTTAATTTTTTTGCTCCCTCAATAGATGCTCATCGATTAAAATGAGTTTCGTTGAGGATGTCCAGTTAAATTTGCTCTTGCTACGTGTGCGTCATGTCCTAAAGCCACGCATCCGCAGGTGAAATGACAATATAAAGAAAGAAGGGTAAAATCGGCTTGTAGTATTGCGCGCCATGATTCCGGTGCCCGTGACCTCATTACATGTGCCGTGCTGATTACTGTGAATACATTACCCTAATATGCGCGACATTGGGACTGCGCCAACCGCAATGCTTCACAACGCCAGCCTGGAGAAATGAGCTGAGAATGCATTCTCTCATCTGGTAGGTTACAATTGTTAAAGTTCTACGCACTGAGTGGCTGTCATTTACCGGACATACTATAGCGCACTAATCTCGCGTCTGCCCAGCATATACAAGCAATGACCATGGATTTCAGGCTACTCTAAGGCAAACACCAAATCCAGACTATTATCGGAGAAGTATGTTAACTTCAGGTGATCCTTACGTAAACTGTGTTACAGTATTACTCACATATGTTATACTTATGATCCGATATGCATATATGTGCTGTCAACGTCGTATGCTGCCGATGCAAGGGTCTTCAGGGACTCAATCAAGCTGCCTAGAGCAGCTTTTAGCCATGAAGACCATCCAGAATTTTCTGGTGAAATAAACTTTGATTGATTGATTGATTGATTGATTGAAGTCTGTTTTGCACCCTTGGCCCAGTCCGCCATATGGTGGCAATCTACCGCAATAACAATTTGGGGTATGTTCCAATTGTTTCGCTGAACAAATGTCTGAACTGGAGACTTTAGGATAGCAGCTCTGTTAGCCTGTATCGTACCCTAACTGTTCACTGCACTGTTGTCCTCCTACCCTGTTTCCTTTTCCAAATGGAGAGCAGTAGGCGGTGGCGGCTCCGGCTCCGGCTGGTTACTCTGCATTCCTCCTAATAAATTATTTCTTTTTGCCAAAATGTTCCGTCATTTAGGAATGCAAAGAACAACAATGCACGGCGATGTTAATTTTCACTTAATGTATACGACTTAAGTGATAATACCTGCCATTGTGGTTCAGTGGCTGTGGCGTTGTTTATATGTATTTTTAATTGTTTGCCGACCACGAGGGCCTGGGTTTGATTTCTCGCGGCCGTGTCGAATTCGGTGAAAGCATAACGCAAAAGAAACACTCGGTTGTGCCGTTATTTGGGTGCGCACTGAAGTGCACCAGGCGGTGTAAAAAAATAATCGGGAGCACTCAACCACGGCGTCCCCAAAGCTAGGTGTGCCACTTCGAGACGTTAGGCCCAGCACTTGAATCTCCCATCCGTAGAGTGAAAACTGCGTAGCAGCACAAGGGGCGCAAGTGGCTTTAGTTATTTTCGCCAGATGCGAGGGTCGCTTTGATGACGAGTGGTGCACCCGCCATGTAGACAGCAACACTTACAGGCAGAGTCGGTAGCCCGCAGATGCGCCGTTCTGAAGCAAACGACGAAACATGTGAGCTGAATAATAACGAGAATAAAAACGCCGATAATTGGTCATCAGCTTGAGATGAGACAAAGCGATGGCTGATTTAACTATTTATTTTTTGCTTTCACGGCAGAAAACAACTTGCAAGAGCGAATTTAGACTGAAGCGGGTGGACTGGTCACTGCGATCTTGTTGCGCATTCATGCTTTCGTCGCGCAGACCCCAGGGCGAGAGGCGAAATTTTCTAGCTGGCCAAAAACCGAAGACGCCACAAGCGACAGCGACGGATCGCTCTCCACGACGGCAAAACCTGTTGCCTGTCACTGTCGCCCGAAAATCGCATGCATGTGGTTGGGCTTTCAATCCACTACTGTTGAACACAAGGTAGAGGGTTCGATTTCTGGTAAAGCTAACCACATCGTGAACCTGCCAAAAAGAAAATTCTCTAGCACAGAGCTTCAGCTACACGCTGAAGAATCCCTGGTGGTGGAAATTGACCCTGCGCCTTCCATTACTGGCGACTCTCGTAGGCCTATTGTTATCTTAGACAGGGTAACACCACGAATCAATTAGGCAATCAATCAAGAAATAAAGAAGATGTGTCCGCAAGGACCCACGCGAGATGGACGTAGGACGAGGGGAATAAAAACGAGTTTTGCTGCCAAAGTTCAAGCGTTTCTCGCCTTAAACACGGGATTTTTGCACATTCTTGCATCCAGGAGTTCTCTAGAGTGGCCAAATTTAAGTAGTGGCCAGAACTGGACAGTACGTTTAAAATACCTGCATTGTTGTCCTAAACGATCACACCGAAGAAAAAGCGACCACTGGCGTCGCTCAAAATATTTTAGGGCTGTCATTCGTGATGACTGACAATGTCTCCTTGGGTTCCTTATGAAACGATGCCATCCTTAAGGACAAATATAGTGATTCAATGTGACCGTTATCGACTCAAACACATGAGGGAGACAGAAGTTGAAATCAATATTTTTAATTAAATATACTGCTTGTTCTGGGCTACTTTTAGACAAACCTTGCTGCTTCTATGCGCTTATTATGAAATCCCTAGCCTCTTGCTACTCCAGCTTTAACATACATGTCAGCATCACACAAATTTGCGGACATAATAAGGTTGGTTCAGGCTGAACACAGTTGAAACAACGAAAACAGCAGGACAAAGCGAGGCCAACGACACTGCGCATTAAAAAGAAAGCAGCGTACTGGAATGCGACATGAAAGACAGACTTCCTCTTTTGTGTCCTTCGTGCAGGCGCCCGTTTTGGCTGAGTGACAGGGCACAAATTGGGTAAACAAGCAACTTAGCCGAAGACGCAATGCACTTGTCATCACTCTTGTTCTGTCACGTATTTTGCTTACTTGCTCTGCTTGCTCACTTGATTGCTTGGTTTGCTTTGCTTGCGTGCTTGATTCATTTCCTTGATTTGCTTCTTTGATTGCTTGCTCACTTGTTCACTTGCCCACTTGCTGTCTTTCTAGCTTACTTGCTTGCTCGCTTGCTCGCTTTCTGGATTGTTCACTCATCGTTCTTCTGATATTTTATTGTCAGCATTCAGTCATAGTCGTGAAAGATGCGCAGCAACATTAGTCGATGTGCCACTTTTTCTTTTCTTGAGCACCTAAAATGTATAATCAATCGCGCAGAAAATATATTACTAGAACTGTTTGCTAAATTAGTTAAAGTATGGTTGAGTTGACGTGGATCAGCGTGTTTTCTGTTGTGCGACAATATGAACCAAAATTAATGAACCATCTTGCCGCAGCGCTCTCTTGTCCTTCTGCGGAAATCGTGTTCCGCAGGAATTACCAATGCAAACAACACGCGATCGTTGTTAAAATTATGAAATGTTCTTCGTAAAAAAAAACGTTGCATTTCCTTAACCACCTGTGATACGGATAAGGTAAATTTGCATACAAGTTCCAATCCACTTACCAGCGCTCTCCTTTAGCTCAGTCATCCGCGACGTCCAGTGTTTCTGTTTGCAGAGGGAAGCACATGTTAACTCGCTTTTCCAAAAAAAAAGAGCGGCAACTTCTTTTTTTACTTAATATTTTTTTACAGTTCTGTGTAAAAATGATGGTATTTATTGAACACACAGATACGTAACACCGCTCTTAAAAACGGTACACTGGCATACAGTTTTTTCAGCATATTAACCTTAAACCTACTGATTCCCCGTAAATAATTCTGTGTATTAGTATTTCCTGAAGCTTGAAGCAAAAAGAAAATGTAACGAACAGGGATAAGCTGACGATGTCATTGACAGATAATGGGCTACGCGGAACAACATCTTACTCACAATCTAATTGCCACTATAGCACCCTGAGCAATTAGTCGAATGCTTTCCAACTGACAGCTCCTTCAAGAACAACCAAGAAACAGACTAACTTTATCATTGAATTTATTTATTTGATACCTCAGGGTTTCTTATCGGGAACCTTACTTGAGGGACATTATTTTAGGGGGGGGGGGGCGGAGGAATTGTACATGGCTGTATGAAGGAATGATGAGTGTGGTGAAAAAAAAGTCATCTCTCCGTCCTCACGAAATCCGAAAAATGATGTCAACTCATTCGCACAATAATGATCTATTTTTACCGAGAATCGTATGGACACTCGGAACTCCGGCTCACACTTGCTCCGCTTTATTTCGAGTGTGTGCGAGGCAGAAGCAGCAAAAAAAAAAAAAAAAAAAACACACGCCGCATGCAAACTTTGTTCAAGAATATTCAGCTATTTGACGTCTTCTTTTACAAAGTTCCACATTCTGCTCACCTAAATGGCTTTCAACCAAACTCAGCTGGGCTCGACCAGTATGCGTTCCCTCACGCAGGTCCACATGCTCTCAGATTCATCCATGCTTACTAAATGCTGCGGATATTATAGTACGCAAACACATGAGTAATAAGCTGCAGAGAGCAGCGATTCGTGACCAATACTGAGCTAATTTAAATAGCGCTCAAGGGATTTGCAAACAAACTTAAATTCCGGTTAAAGCCTATTAAAGCAAACGGGTACCATAATCCAGCCCATAGGATAATCTAGTTCCTTACTAGGTGCCAGAACTTTGTGCATTGAGCCTGCCAGATAAAAAGATTATGTTACCCATTGCGTTGCAGAGCTGATACAAACCAGTGTAACAAAAAGGCGCAGTTTCGCCAGAAAGCGAAGCAACGATTGCAATAGCAAATTAGAAGATAGCTATGCGGAATAACGGTAGCAGCTTTTCCAGCCATATAAACTCATAATCATTCGCTTATTGAGTGAAATAACAAGCATGGCGTCAGCGCGCACAAGTAAGCTTGGACACATCCCACTCGATGAGCGCGGACACTCGCTGCAAAACGCTGGCGTAAAGAAAAGTGGCAGCAGCAGCGAGCGAATTGACTTTCGTGCAGCCTCCCGCTTCAATGCGAACTAAGCGCCGAGAAGACGGTACACATGAAGCTATGAGTCCCCTGCGCACCTAGACTCTGTTCTTATCGCCGATCGCTTTAAAGATAGGGTCAGCGTGGCCACTGTCACGTGTGGCTGCGTGACAGCTCACTTGTGGCATTGATTATTAAAAAAATACAGTGCCCTCAAATACCTTGTCAGAGAAAACCTTAAAATGCATGGTTGCGAAATTACTGCAGATATCTTACTGGGAAAAGTTAATAAACAAGTTACTGCGCGAAGTGTATTGTGCAGTGCACACAAATGCTACAGTAATGAAAATATTTAATTTCATTTCATTTATTTCTGAAAGCATTCAAAAACAGCTCTAAGCCTTAGTATAGGTGCAATTGTGTTACACAAAGAACACAACACAGAAAACAAAACCTAAAACCTGAAATAACAGTGGCATAAGATGCAAAAAAAAATTAAATCAATGACAGAAGTCAGATAAGGAGCAAATATAACATATGCAAATATCAAGACCATAACACAAGGTATGTTGTTGTGTTACAAGACGTGATATAGCGCCAGAGGTGCCAGTTGAATTCGCGGAGAAAATGCTGGGATTACGCAAGTTTTGGCGATCTACACAGAACATTACAGCCGACAGTAGCCGCCCACAGGAGCAATTCTGAACTAGTTTATTCAACAATAAGTAATCACGATATTTTCGCCTTATTTTAAGGTGTCTAATATAAAACATGCGCAGTGCACGTACATACGCATAAAATACACGGTTTTCCAGAAATTGATCGTGCAGGATACGAATGAAACATTGCTGAACACATTCATTGTTTGCCACGTTGGTTATATTATTACAGTTCCACACTATAGAACTAAACTCTAACTACCGTAGGACAAAAGAATACAAAAGAACAATGCAGTTTACATTCTTAAACTAGCAATGTATATGTATACAACTAGCAATATTATACAAGCTAGCAATGCAGGCAATCAAAATTAAAGCTGCAAGCATGGGCAGAGAATAATGCCATTTTAGGAGAACATCAGAAGGGCTTCAGAATAGGTAGGCGTTTGGGTGATGACTTATTTGTTCTAACGCAGTGTATTGAAATATCAAGAGTAGAAAGCGGACAGTTATATGTGGTCATTTTAGACATTACAGCAGCCTATGACAACGTACACCACAACATTTAGTGGGATAATCTTGAAGGGGAAAGCTTAGGTGATTTTTACAGCTTTTGAGAGAGATTTACCTAGAAAACACCATTTGCGTTCAATGGAAAGAGATGAAGATCGATGAGAATGTTAATATCAACAAGGTACTGAGGCACGGGTGCCCTTCATCCCCCCTGCTGTTTATGATGTACATAGTGAGGAGGGAGAGGGCGCTAGAAGGAAGTAATATCGGGTTTAATCTCTCGTACAAACAGGCGGGTACAGTAGTAGAGCAGCAGCTTCCAGGTTTATTTTATGTGGATGACATTGCGTTGCAAGCAAACAAGAAAAGTGATTTGCAAAGTCTGGCTAATAGCTGTGGACAGGAAGGCGAGAATTTAGGTTTGAAATTTAGTGTTGGAAAATCAGGTCTTATGGTATTCAATGAAAACAGTGAACAGGCAGTGGCAACAGGACTAGGAAATACCTCGGGTAAGATACCTTGGTACATATACCTTGGTATATGTATAAATGAAGGCAATAGATATATGGAAACACCGGAAAAAATTGGCAGTGGCTTAACTCGGCTATGCCAGGATATACGTAGCGAAAGCTAAGACATAGCATGGTTAGCATTGGTTAATCTTGATTGCAAGTCCAGGTTAGTCTGGTTGTCTAGCTGTGTCGCGGCCTCTTCCTGCCTATCAGAATTGTCGCCATCCACACTGCCGCCTCGACTGTGGTTGCGGCGCACGCGAGCTCTCCTTTTCAATCCTCCGACACGCGACATGTTATCAGGCATGTGACGCAGCTGGCGAAGCGAGCGAAGGCGAGCGCAACGACGAGGAACGTGGTGTGACGTTCCTGATGTAAAGGCGCGGGGCTGTGCAGCGGCGGAACACCTGTGGATCGGTACTACTAATGGCGCATGCGCAGTAGTGAAGATTGATTCGCAGTGGAGGAAAAGAACTAGGAAGCTTACCAACAAGTATGCGGCCTGTAGGGTGAGCAACAAAGAACGTCAAGCGGAAAGCCAGTGAGGCTGAAATAATCTCATGGGCGGCGGCAATGGAAAACAAACCTACCAGGAGTAACTACTCAAGAGGCAAGAATGAAATTAGGAAAGAAGCAAGTTATGATAACTTAAAGGGAAGCTCATTACCTTTAGAAGTGAGATCAGGATGCCTTAGAACACGCACCTATAAATCGAGATATAAGAAGGAAGAAGAAGTACGTGCTTGCTGAGGTAAAGCAAGGGAAACTATGGAGCATATTTGATTGGAATGTGAAGACATCTGCCCAGCGGTCGATTTAGGCAGCAATGGCCTCCTTCAAGCCCTTGGGTTCAGCAAGAGCAGGGGAAAAGTAAACATGTCCGCAATAGAGATTAGTAAGAGGCGATTGGAAGATTGGTGAAAGACAAGTAGAGAAACGACCAAAAACGTAGACGTACAAGAGCAAAGTTCGTAAAAGGGAGTCAGAAAATTTGGTTGTGAGAGTTCATGGTGTTTTTTTCTTCTTTTTTTCTTTTTTCACCTAGGTAGGACATTAGGCAGTACAATAGTGAGAGCTAGGTGGCGCAACCCACCGCCCCGCTCCAATGGGGACGCTCATAACACCATTCCATCCATCCATCCGCTAGGCATGGAAGGTAGTGGAAAAAAGACTTCAAGCAGCCGATGAAAAGCTGAATAGGGCCGCCATTTGGAATGAGTATGGTCCTTACAACGGAACGCAGTCCCCCGCCGTAACAGGAGAAGGAGTGATAGCAAAGCACGTGGAATGCATCCAACGTGGAGAGGAGGTAGCTGGAAAGAACTGCACCTACCTTGAGGCCGCCACACACAAAAATCCAGAGCGCAGGAGTCAATGCTCCTTGTCAAGTCCGAATCACGCGTAAAAGGACAAACGGAAGCAGGGAGAGGTAGTTGAGAGAGAAATGGTGATTATCGCCGGCGACACAAACCTGGCTAGGTGCTCAGAAACAATTGTGTAGAGGGTGAAAGGCGATAAAAGAGAGGCGGTAGGGACATTTCCAGGGTGGACAGTGGGTTATGTCATGGAGGGGGCGAAAACAAAGCTCGCGGAAAATGTCAACGAGCGTAACCTTGCCATAGTAGCAGGTAGGCTAAATGACGTCCTAAACAGTAAACAGACTGGACTAGCCCAGCGCTTGGGCAAGGGGGTGCACGACTTGCGCGAGCTGTCCCCTCGGGTGCAGGTCATGGTGTGCACGGTGCCGGAGGTGCCTGTACGTGACAGTCACGTACAAAGAGCCGTTGTGGCTGCTAATGAGGCGATATGGAAAATGAGCCGAGAGAAATGTTTCTAGGCTGTCGAAGTAAACAGGGAAATGAGAAGGTGTGGTGGTTTTGCACGTGACGGGCTCCACTTCAATTACAGGCTTGCACGAGAAGTGTGCTGGCGACTTGCTGGTGGCGCTGTTGGTTTATTAGTGGGCCCACGGGTGCTCAGGAGGCCAGAGTAGGTAGCAATGAAGAAGGTCCCCCAGGGGAACCTCAGAATTGCATTGCCGTCAATAACAGAAAAAAGAGGAAAACAAGAGAGCTCGCCATGCAATAATAATAATAATAATAATAATAATAATAATAATAATAATAATAATAATAATAATAATAATAATAATAATAATCAGCCAGTTTTATGTTCAGTGCAGGACGAAAGCATCTCCTTGCGACACCACTTACACCTGTTCTGCACCAACCGATTCCAACTAGCGCCCGCGAATTTACTAATTTCATCACTCCACCTAGTCTTCTGTCGTCCTCGATTGTGTTTCCCCTCTCTTGTTACCCATTCGGTAACCCTAATGGTCCAACGGTTATCTAACCTATGCATTACATGACCTGCTCACCTCCATTTTTTTCTCTTGATGTTAATTAGAATAACGTCTATACCCGTTTGGTCTCTGATCCAAACCGCTCTCTTTCTTCTCTTAACGTTGTGCCTAGCAACCTTCGTTCCATCGCTCTTTGCGCGGTCCTTAACTTGTTCTCAAGCTTCTTTGTCATTCTCCAAGTCTCTGCCCCATATGTCAGCACTACTAAATTGCACTGATTGTACACCTTCCTTTTCAATAATAATGGTAAGCTTCCAGTCAGGAGTTGGCAATGTCTGCCGTATGCTATCCAAGCCATTTTTATTCTTCTGTGAATTTCCTTCTCATGATCCGGGTTCCCTGTGACTAATTTACCTAGGTAATTGTACTCCTTCACAGACTCTAGAGGCCGACTGGCGATACTGAACTCTTGTTCCTTTGCCCGGCTATTTATCATTATCTTTGTCTTCTGCATATTAATCTTCAACGCCGCTCTTGCACTCTTTCTGTTAAGGTCCTCAATCATTTGTTGTAACTCGTCTTCATTGTTGCTGAGTAGAACAATATCTTCGGCAAACCGAATGTTGCTGAGATACTCGCCGTCGATCTTTACTTCTAAGCCTTCCCACTTTAACAGCTTGAATACTTTTTGCAAACATGTAGTGAATAGCATTGGAGAGATAGTGTGTCCCTGTCTGACGCCTTTCTTTATAGGTATCTTCCTGCTTTTCTCGTGTAGAATTAAGGTCGCTGTACAACCTCTGTAGATATTTTCCAAGTTATTTACGTAAGCGTTACGTAATGCCTCTATCACTGCTGGTATCTCTACTGAAATAAATGCCTTTTCGTAATGTATGAAAGCCATATAGAGAGGCTGATTGTACTCTGCGGATTTCTCGATTGCCTGATTGATGACATGCATGTGATCCATTGTGGAATATTCCTTCCTGAATCCAGCATGTTCCCTTGGTTGACTAAAGTCCATTGTTGCCCATATTCTATTGGATGTTATTTTGGTAAATGTTTTATTTAATACTTGGAGTAAGCTAATGGGGCTACAATTTTTCAATTCTTTAATGCCTGCCTTTTTGTGTATTAGTACAATGTTTGCCTTCTTCCAATTTTCTGGGACACTTGCAGTCGATAGACACTTCGTATCAAGAGCCGCCAGTTTTCCAAGCATTTTGTCTCCTCCATCTTTGATTAAATCGACCGTTATTTTATTTTCTCCTACCTCGTTTCATGTCTTGTAAGGTCCCTCTGACCTCATCGCTAGTTATAGCAGGAGTTTCTGTATCCTGTTCATTACTGTTTCGAATTGAGTTATCCTGATTCCTCTGGGTACTGTACAGGTGAGCATAGACTTCTTCCGCTGGTTTTACTGTATCTTTGAGATTGCTGGTGATATTACCCTGCTTATCTTTTAGTGCATACATATTGGTTTCTCCTATGCCAAGGTTCTTTCTCACTTATTTCAGGCTTTGTTCATTTTTTACGGCTTCTTCAGTCTTTCTCACGTTATAGTTTCAAATATCCCTTATTTTTGCCCTGTTGATCAGTTTTGACAGTTGTTTTGACAGTGTTGTCTATAATTCACTAATAGTAACAGCTGCAAATATTTTCCGTAAACTTGGTCTACCAAATTTTCAACCACTGATTATGGAAACAGGGGTCGTCAAGCATTATTGGAATTGCGCCTTGAAATTAAATAATGCCACCATGCGATAACTTTTAAACACGTCCATTATGCAGCTCCAGCTTGAGCCAAAGATATGGTGCGGCGAGACTCTGTGCATATGTGCATGACGTTATTTAAGAAGTTACAGGATAAAATGTGTAACGTTACTTCGAAAAGCACTCTGAATGAATTATTGAAGACGCTATCATAAATTAGTTAGCTTGCAGAACATTTTAGCATAGTAATATTTCAATTTCTTTTGCTTTAAATATAATAACCAAATTTTACATTGTTCTTCTGTTGCATTTGTTGTCATTCACTTCTTTCTTTCGTCTACATGTCTCATCAACGAATGTATTGCCTTCACCATGTGTATCATGTCCCTAGGCACGGTCCTACAAGCCAACTGAGGCTTAGACCGGCCTTTTCGCATTGTTTTGCAATTTTGGGTGCCAATAAACATTATTATTAATATTATTATTATTATTATTATTATTATTATTATTGTTGTTATTATTATTATTATACACGCAGGACACAGATATTTTGTAAGAAATTCGAACGAAAACGCGCTTGTTCTCGACACATTATTCTTGATTTCCACGCCATGTTACTGAAAAACATGTTAATGAACTTCAAAGATGTTAAAGGTAGGATTACAGTTCTTTAGCAACGAGGCTTCCGTGTCTAAAAAGTGCCTTGTGTGTTTGTCTAATTTAGAACAGCGTTTCGTGTAAAACACGATGTGCTCTTTGCAACCAGTGCAACACATAGGGCGTATTGAAATAGGCTGCCGTCCGGATGACTTGCGCTTCATACTTACCTGGTGCCGAGTTCCCGATGATCACTGAGGTCGGGGCTCCGTGCCGAGGCTAACCATTGCACTGCGGTTGGCTGAATCACGCCACTACCCCAAACCGGGGCAGATGGGGCATGTAATTTTTGGTAGTGGGGCTAGGCGTGCGCGCCAGCCCCTCAATGTTTAAATAAAAAATGAGAACACTTCCGTCCTTTCTTCAAGTGGTGCCCGCGCAAACAAAAACGCAGTGCGCCTGATGTTACCTTGATGACTTTGCTCTGCTAATGTAAATGCTAGACTAATTTCAACATAAAGGTGGTTCTTTTAACCTAAAGAAAAAAAATCACCGCTCCTTCTATTCTGTAAAGATGCTCGAACAGCGAAGCTGTGCTGTTACACCGATTGTTACATCATGCTAGTGAAACTTCGCAAGCAGTCTACAATGAAAATGTTTTGTTTCACCATTACTTAACCTAATTTTCGGTTTTGCGTGCTTCGCGAGGTGAGCATGCTTAAAGAGTGCTTTTTTTTGCGGTTCTCCCAGTGCAAAACAAAGACAGAAACTTGTTTCTGTCTGTGCTTTGCCGTGCTTTTTTTTTTCGCCTGCAATTCGCTCAGACTTGTGGTCTTCCCATAGCTGTAGCCGAGACGGAACTTGCGGAAACACTAATCCAAAGCTCCGAATACTGGGCGCTAGGCCCCCGGGTGGAGATGCGGGTGCTGCAATCGTTTTGACGACTGCTTGTGTTGGTTTGACGATTGACGTCTTTGCGTTTCTTAATGAGGTTACACACACGTTGAGCTGCAAATGGGAGATCGACGTCAGTGACGGTTCTCGAGTTTGTTCGGTGGCGTGGTTAGCAGCATCAGCCCTGCAGTGCTGCTTCGACTCTTCAAAATTAAATTGCTTCAGAATTAAATCTGTCCGCCATGTAAGACAATGAAGGGGTCATACCCCCTTAAGCAATGGCTCACACCCCTGAAGACGCGGCCTCCCCATTACGACGACAGAAGTTGAATTCTACGCTGGAATGAGCGGCAACGTAGTCAGCTGTGGAAGAAGATGAAGACGACGAACGCGGGAGCAGTGACACGAGCGCGTTCACGCGGTAGCGCCTAGGGCTGCCAACGAGCCAGCTGTGGAAAAAGACGACGACGCTCGAACCATTCCTGAGGATGATAGGTTTAGCGACCCCCGACACTAGAAGCAGTAAGTATTTTAAACTCCAACGCTCAAATTGTTAACTCCCTTGTTATTATTATTATTTTTATGCACCTAATTGAACCACCCGATTCTTGGCCAATCCCCCACTGTGGCTATGTGCCACGGCCACTTAGGACAACAACAACAACAACGACGACGACGACGACGACCTCCGACAACGACGGCACAGGCCCGGCATAAACAGCTTCCTTGTAAAGTTCACAGGCCTACGCGGCACACGCTGCACCGTCACCACGTAAGCTGGAAGAGCGGCAGCATAGGATCTCCAGATTCGGCACCATGCACTACAGGGTCTTCGCGGCGAAGTTTCTTCGCGTCCTTTTTTTGAGGACGATCTGAACTGTCCGCCTGGCGCCTTCGGCGAGCTGCGGCTTGTGCTTCTGCAAAGCGGTCTGCTGAGGCCGATGTTGCCTGCTTGCAGCCAAGCGCGTAGCTATACGACTTGCATCTTCAGCAGCGATTCGTACCTTGCAACGAGACGCAATAACGTGTACAGAAGAGTAAACACAGGTATATGACTATATACGTGGCGCACATGTCATATACCTTCACCCGTGGCAGAGTACGTTGCTGTTGATCATGGTGATTAGAATTATGGTTTATTGGCATCCCCTTCGAAACAGGATGGTAAGAAATAGTCACCCACCCTGCTTCAGTTAACCAGGTCCAGTTATATGCAGCACGCAAGTGCTATATCAAACGGCTACATGTCAAGACACGTGGTGCAATCACACCTTTACACCACATGGCGTACGGACCTTCGAGATTCAAAATTTGCGCGATGACACATGTAGTGTACCTACACGACCTAGATAGCACAAGACTTTTTCACTCCGATCCTTGACGTCATGCTAGTGGGGCCACTGCCATAAAATGTAAAGGTACGTTCTTACTTGCGGAAATACGCGCGTGCAAGGCGGCGCCCTTAAAAACGCGCGCCGCGTTCCGGTGGCCACACCACGGTGCGATCGCGAAGAACGGCCGGCAGGCGAGAGTTCGTGCTCTCTTGAGATGCCTCGGGAGCCCACGAGAATTCCCGCGCGTTTCAAGTATAAACTCTATGCAAGCGATCTTCCGCGCGACGCGATGGAGATGGCTGTCGCGTTCGCTCGTGGGCTACAAATCGTACCCATGCAAGCGATGACTTCGAGTGACGTCTCCCCGGTGTTGCTGGTATGAGGGCAGCAATATAGGCGCCGAAACTACCGTGACGCGTGTTTCATTAACGCGATAGCGTTAAGGAGCTCGTGTCGCAGAAAAGCCGGTGTCGGCGGCGTTGGCCCTGAGCAAAAAATACCGGAAGGCAATTCATAAATAAAAAAAAATGCTAGATGGGCGGGGTGGGAATCGAACTAGTGTCTCCGGAGTGTGCGACGGTGACGTTACCACTCAGTCATGATTTAGACGGTTCAAAGCGCCACAAAGGCGCTTCTAGTAAATGCGGTCTTTCGTTAGAAACGTGCCGTAGAATGTTATACTGCGGTGTATATCGGTAATTATGAGCATGTAAATTACAGAAGTCGCAGTTAAACGAGTAGCGAAGTACGTTTCCGCTACATTTCTTCTGCGCTTGGCGCACACGCAGGACCATCTTGCGGCAAACACAGAAGACCCCCTCCTCGCAATGTACGGCGCTGCCCCAACAGATGGCGCGCCACTTGCCCGTTACTCCCCTTCGTCTCGTTTGAGCGCATTGAGGCCGTTCGGGGACCGGTGCGAGGATGCCCCAATACCCTCGATAACGCTGTCGCGTTCCACTCTTGAAGGCGAAGGTTAACCGTCCTCCAATTTTTAAATTTAAATTGATGTGTTTTAATGTAAAAAGCCACATAAAATATTTCTGAAGGTCTTCGAGTAGGTTCTTATCCTTCCACTATAAAAATTCAATCGTTTGCTCGTTCTGTGCCACAATCAATACTACTTGAGTGATGTACATCCAGTTCCGGCTTCGCGCTATTGACTAGTCGCTCATAGCACCTCCGGGCAACGAGCGGCGAGTTCTAGATTTGCAGAACAAAGCGATCGCGCGACAAGACCGTGCGATCTGTTCAAGCGACGGCCCGTTTTGTCGCTCGAAGCCGTCGCTCGTCGCCGTCGCGCACAATATCGCTCTCATCGGGTTTAGCCTTCAGTCGTTGTTCCTCCGCGGCTGCTGGGACACGGCGCGCGCGCCGGTCGGGCTCGCTGCTAGAGAATTGACCTCACCGCCCACGTGATGACTTCGACGCCTGTGATTGGCTCGCTCGGGTTTGCGCAAACACGGCGTCGCGAAAAAAAAAAATGGGTTCGCTAGCCATCCTTGCGCGGCAGACATTAGAGACTTTTAGCTCAGCGGGTTTACGTTTCGCTCCGCTCGCGGTCGCCACCGTTGCGCCAGCGGAGCGGCCCGCGAGAAAAGAGTTTTAGCCCGGCGAATCACTCACCCGCTCGAGCGGGGTAAAGAGCGGGGCGCTCTGCTGCCCCACCTAGTGGTCCGAATAGGAGTTACTGAGAAATGATTTTGAATTACGCTTGCTTTTATTATGCAAGAAATGTTGAATAAAGGTATATTACATGTTCTCAGTACATTATTTGTTAATAATGTACTGAGTACTAATGTACGGGTCAGCGCCGCAGTCGCCGTCGTCGATGCAGAACTGCCGGCGTCAGGCCGGCGTTCATGTTCGCGGCTGCCATCTTGCATTTCCCATACACGCCCGCGCGCGTTTACGCACGCTCGCGCGCTGCGTATACCCTCCGCTGGGGAGTGCTTTCCAGCGGGCGTAAACGCTGCTACGTAAAACCGCTGGCCGCCTCAGCGTGGTGCGCATGCGCAGTCGCGTCTCCGCTCGCCCGCTCCGCTCCGCTGGCCGTAAACCCGCTGGGCTAAAACTCTCTAATATTCCGCGAAAGCGACTTTCACGGCGCGCGTTTTTAAGCGCGCCGCCTTGCGCGCGCTTATTTCCGCAAGTGAGGACGTACGTTAATGGGGATGCTCCTGAGTATGCAATAGTGATTTTGACGTCACCACTTTCGTCACGCCAGCCTTGGCAATGAAAATTTAGGGTGAGTAGCATGACGTAGTGAACAGGCCTTGTGCTATCTAATGGTATGTTCGACCGGTCGACTGTATGCCCCGAAGCAGAGTCGGGTAGATCGGTCGTTTCCCGAGCTCAAAGGTAGGGGACAAGCGCGCAAGCCGAACGTGCGACTCGCTCTCGGAGGAGGAAATTGCTGATGCGAAACCACGTGACTACTGCCAACGTCCGATGTTTCGCCTATCCAAAGCTCCCGGCGCTGCCCAAAAAACCGGCGGACGTGCCGGCGGGACGAACGTTGGTCGAGACGCCAGCATGCAGTGGCCTAGGTTGCCAAGGTTACGGTGGGCCGTCGCCAACAGCAGCGACGCGGCGCTGCGATGACGTTTCAATCTTGATGACTGCTCCGACGACAGGGCTCGGAGCGCTTCAGAGCGCTCCAAGATAGAGGAGAGCAATCGAGAAGAACCAGCCGAACGCAGGGCGCGCACCCTCTTTCAACCAGTCGAAGACAACGCCGCTCGCGAGAGCGCTCCAGAGTGCTCAGAAACGACCAGCCGAAGATAGCATAAGTGGTGTTCAGTGTACTGGATGAAAAGAGAATACACATAAGAAAAAAAAAAGCACGCACACAGGACCACGCCAACAGCTTTCACCCCCTAGCGCGAATCTAGAATGGCTTATCTGATAACCCCCGCTCGTATAAGGCCGGGCGAGCGACTGTGAATCAGCAGTTTTTTTGCAATTGATAGCCGTACAAAGAGGCTCACTAGCGCGAGAACGCGGGCGCAGTCTAAAAAAAGCAGCTTCCATCCCCCCCCCCCCCCCTCGCCCTCGTCCTACTTTTTGTGTGCAATTGCATTGTCGTGAGGCTTTACCGTGTGTCTTTTAAAAACCAAAACGCAATTTTGTCGCTGCAGCTTTCGTAATCTCAAATGCTGATTTTCAAAGAATAATGCAAGATTGCTAAATGGTGGTACTGGGTGCATGTTTGAGGATATGCGGACACAGACTTTCTTAATGTGGGTCGGCCTCAGCTAACGCGTCCATTTGCGCACTTGCGTGGAGCTACCTGGTCGCGTTATGTTTCGCTGTCACGGACATTGTTTTTCTTTCTCGGATAAGTGAAACGTACACGAAGAGTGTCTTTACTTGGAGCTTGGTAAACGACAGGAGTAAACGTAGAAGTTAATCTCAAACTGGTCAATGTTGAAAGACCTGCTTCACTGAAGGGCTTCAAGTAAGGCGCGTTAGTTTGAACAAGACGGAATGGTTCTGTTCTTTTCGAAGCTCACCTCAAAGGAAGGTGACCGAAATCATTTGTTTTCTCATGCAAATGGCACGCCATGCAGCATGCCCTTGCTTCTTTGCTAAGGGTTGATGAAATCTTGACCAGACCGAACATAAGCTGATGTACACGACCAATTTAAAACTCGCGAATACCAACGCGTTGTATCAGTGACGATGATGGTCTGCTGCTTTATATTTGTATGAAGTCGTGGGGTCAAACCCGGCTATTACGGCCGGTATTCGTTTAAAGCAAACTACAGGAACGTGTACCTTTGTGTGCTAAGGAACCTTAAGAAACCCTAGATGATCAAAATTATTCCTTGTCCTCGACTACGGCATCCCCGATTGCCCCTGCGCAGATTCAGGAAGTTAAAATTAGCCAATGAAAAGTAACGATATTTGACTTTGAGCAATACAAGTCAAGCAATTGTTTCTCGTGCTACGTGTCAGGGTTTCTCTTTTTTTTTGGCGCCTCAATGCCTGGAGAATATACAGCATCATTAGGAACTTAATACGAGGCTATACAAAAAGAGGCTATACATCAAGGGCAATGATGAACGGCAGTTGGCGATCATTGCAGCCTGATCAGCGGGTAAAGCGCATCGGCTTTTATACCGCACAACACACGTCGAAGGCTCCAGTGTAATCGCTGGTCCCCGCGTGGTTTCCCGAAACTACTACACAATTCGTCTTATGCATGTATTCTGATTGTACAAGGTTCGGCGAGGACAATGATAGTGTTTGCGTAAGCTGCAAATCATGCAGGCACGTCTTGCGCTGAGCGAAAACTTTAGGTTTGCTAGCGGGTGAAATGCAGTTCCCGAGAATAAGATAAATAAGTACCAGTGTCTACGCGCCACTCCAAAAAGCATCGTCCCGATGCTAAGAGCGTGAGAGCAAGAAAAAGCACATGTAGTAAAAAAAATATCAAACAAAGAAACAAAGTGAGTGACTTTGTTAAGACTCGTAAAGAAGTTTAAGGCGCACAGAGTAGCCTATTTCAGGCCGTGAGCGGTGGCGCTGTGATTGCGAAATGCAATCTGGCACGACCTCATAGTCAAGTGCGCCAATACGTCGGATGATCTTGTAGGGTGCGACATATGTATACCGCCACAATAGTTTCTCGCTAAGCCCTAGTCGCCGTATTGGTGTCCGAACCCTAACACGGTCGCCAGGTTGGTACTTCACGTAGCGTCGTCGGCTATTGTAGTGACGGCTGTTGGACGTCTGCTGGTTCTTGATGCGCAGGTGGCTGAGCGCGCTGGAGAAAGGCGGTGACATTGAGATTACCTTCGTCGGTGATGCGGGGCAGGACAGCGTTGAGAGTCGTCGTCGCGTTCCTTGCGTAAACTAGCTTCAACGGCGTGATGTGTGCTGTTTCTCGCACGGCCGTGTTGTCAGTAAACCAAGGTTACATACAGACGGACGTCATCCCACGTCTTCTGGTGGACATCCAAGTATGCGCACATCGGTAACACGTCGACGAGCATTAGTTTCAGGCGTCCCGTTAGTACATTCATTTCTGGATGGTAGGCGGTTGTCCTCCAGTAATTTGGTTGGCTATACTGCAGGATGGCTTGAATGAGCTGAGCTGTAAATTCCGTCCCTCTGTCATAAATGTTGACTTTTGGAGCACCATATCGCAGCAGGATGCTCACGACAAAGAATTTCGCTACTTCGTTCGCACTGGCTTAGGGCAGGACTTTCGTTTCGGGGTTGCGGGTAAGATAGTCGGTGGCCACGACGATCCACTTGTTTCGAGAGGTTGAGGTCGGATAGGGTCCCAACAAATCCATGGGGATCTGCTGAAATAGTCGGCACGGCGGACCGATGAGTTGTAGTAATCCCGCTGGCCTTGTTGATGGTGCCTTGCGTCGCTTGCAGTCACGTCATGTCTTGACGTAACGCGCGGCGCCGGCGGTCAGGCGCGGCCAATAATACCTCTTGTATTCTTGCGAGTGTACGGGAAATGCCGAGGTGGCCCGCTGCCTGAGCGCCGTGCAAGGTGTGCAGGACTTCGGGCCGGAATGCTGCAGGCTCAACGAAGAGTTTGTTTGCGCGTTCTAGGGAAAAGTTTTTCACCAAGATGTCGTTTCATAAGGAAAACAACGGCAATCCGCACCTAAATAGCCTCGGGACGAAGCCAGTCTTGCCTTCCAAGTGCTCATATCCAGCTTTTCTGTACATCAACGCTTCAGTTCGCCGGAATGCCACCACCTGGCGTACTGAGCTTCAACTTTTCAAGCTTGCCGCGGCGACGTAGTGAAGACGTCAACGAAAGGAATATAAAATAATGAAAAGCAATCCCTGCACATTGACCTTCATCGAAAAGCTTGTCCCGCCGGCCTTATCAGTGTTGTTGATAAAGGGTGCCCACTCGTCAGTTGGAAATCGTCTTCCAAACAACGTTTAGTCGCGACGAGGCAAAAACAGGGATGATTGATTACAGGCTTTTCAGATCTTTCCCGAAAGGCAACCAGCGTTTTTTGTTGTTGGTTTTTGATGCTGCGTAGTCAACCAGCTAGGATAATTGCCGGAAGCACTTCGCGGCAGCTTTAACTCTGGCGTAACTCTGATGTCACTTAATAAAATACATGTAAAACGCAGAAACGCCTTTGTGAGACCACTGGGCCGATTTTAATGAAATTTGTTGCATTTGAAAGAGGTTGTTAAATTCTAGTGAATGTTGGATGCGTCATTTCGAATTAGTTCTGGATGTTTTAAACGATATTTTCCAAAATTGGTAAGCTTGAAAAACCTAGCAGCACGAAGCTTGCAAATTCGCAGCTCTGCACCTAGAATAAGTATCGCAGTTCTGTGAACTCCATCAATGAGAGCACCCAAAGGAGAAAAATTTTACACGTCGATTTATATTTTACGTGAATTTGTTACATTGTTTGCAAGGGTTTGACATATGTTCCACTCACAAATTAGTGGTTTTTTTTTAAGAGACATGTATAATACATGAATTTTGTCCGCTTTAGAGGTACCTTCAGGTGAAATTGACGAAATTGTGACACCCTTTTTGATTGATGAATTGCAAATACTTTCGTTTGCTGAAGAAATGCGATATTTACCGATTTTAATAAAAAAAATGAAGTCCTAAATTGAGAATTTGCAACCAACAGTAACTACATTTAAATTTCTTTTTTTGAAGCAACTAACGTCATCAAATTTGGTGCTGCGGTTGCTGAGAAATACAATTCCTCAACTTCTATGTATTTAGATAGCAAGGCCGACTTAAAGCTTTCTCAACGTCGCGCAGCGTCTACGAGAGACGCCGTCGTGGACGGCTTTTGATTTTCACCCATTTGTTTCGCTACGGTACCCCCTATTATTTCCCTAGCAATTTTTCTCTCCGCACTGATGGACTACCGCAGCAGCTGCAAATCGAGACAAGATGTTCTTATGCATTAGGACAAACACATGAACAAGTTGTTGTTTTTTTTACCTTGAGAGGAAAGGTATGACGCAATACTTGTGGAAACTGTTTCTTTGTCGTCGTCCACTAGCACAAGGCCAAAGCTGCACAAGCTTTCACGTCACATTTGCTGGTCACGGCGCCAGGTACACCATTTAGTTGTCAAAGCACTGCCCTGTGACAATTATTCCCGTGCGTGAAAGATGACCACTATTTCAGATTATTGTACATGTAAGATTATTGTGCAGTAATCCATGCAGGACTGAAAAGATTTTGCGCCAAGAAACAACACCCACAAGAAAGACGACGACATCACGGGCACCACGAGCGCCCGTGGTGTTGTCTTTCTTGTGTGAGTTGTTTTTTGGCGCAAAATGTTTACAGTATGCAAGATAACCAACTAGCCCAGCAGTTAACTCTTCTAAAATACATGCAGGATTGGTCTTTTCTCCATATTGTCTACGACATTGCCGCTCTGTCTTTATGATATTGCCGCAATGCAGACTAGCGGGTATCAAAAGCCAAAAGGCTTTTCACGTACTCAAAGGCATCGCGCACAACTGTCGAGGACATCATTAAGGAATGTTGGCAGGTCGGCGAAGGGGACAGTCGGGGCACAAAGAGACCATTTGTTCGCATCCTCATTGCGCGAAAATCGGTATCGTCCTCCGAAAAATGACACCGTAACGTGCATTGTAATTAATGTGATGGAGTCCACGCAGCACATTTCAAACCCATGTCTCATTTTGGAAGGACTCACCCTGTAAGACTGGTGACTCAGCATCTCGCCTATATGTGTAGTCGTCCGGTGGTTACCGTGCGTTGGCGTCGGCCATAGGACCACTGGACCTCTCTTCAATTCTTGCCAGCATTCTCGCATTTTTTTTTGTACCATCAAGTTCCACCTGAACTCTTTCAACAAAAAACTTACTTTTGCCGAAATTTGGTTACCCTGCAAACATGTGTTATGGCTTTCTATCTTTAAGTTATCTTTATATTTAAGTAAGTGCTGTTAGTGCTGTTAGTAGTGCAAAGTTAGTTGTTGCTGAATGCTGGTTTTCCCCAAGGGCAATTTTATCGCAATTATTGTTTAACATCTTCGTTAAGGACTTTTCTTTGGGTATGTTCAAATCTTCGATGCCCCAATATGCTGACGAGATAGTGTTACTGCCAAAATATCTTGTTTATAAAATGTCCACTCAAATGTTGCAAAGTGCGCTGTGCGTGCTTTGGTGTACTAATGAAATTGTTGCCAATACCCAGAAACACACTTGTTTGTTTCCGCTCTCCGCTTAAGACTATTGTAATTAACATGTCTCTCTACTTACGTAAGTTGAACTTTGTTTTTTGTAAATGTGCGCCGATTCCATGCTTTTGTTGTGCTAGATGGCTTCGGATATCTTTAGATAGTAAGTTATCTTGGCAATATCAGTTGTCACTTATTTGTTCAAAAGTGAGGTCAGTCACTTGGCTGTTGTTCAATATTAAAATTTGGCACTCCTGTCTGAAAAAAATGACTGTGCATGCATTGGGTTACATTGTGTTGAGATAAGGCATTAGAGTCTTGGATTCTGTTCAGATGTTGGATACAGAGTAGACAGTATTATAAAAAATCTTAAAAGTGTTGCCATAATTCACCATTAGTAACAGCTGCAAATATCTTCCCTTAGCTTGGTCTGCTAAATTTTCAACCATTGCTTATCGAAACTGGTCGTCAAGCATAATTGGAATCGTGCATTCAAATAAAAAATGCCACCACGAGAGAACTTCGAGAACACGTTCGTGATGTAGCTCCTCCTTCAGCCAAAAGGTATTGTGCGACAACACGCTGTGCATATGTGCAAAACATATTTAACAAGTGCCCCAAGGCATTACCGGATGAAATCTATAAGGCGACTTCAAAAAACACTCTAATGAATTATTGAAGAAGCTGTCATGAAATTAGATAACTTTGAGAAAAATTTCGCGTCGTGATATTGAATTCTTCAGTTTCTTTTGTTGTAAGTAGAAATGCCCAATGTTATCTTGTTCTGCTTTTCTATTTCTTCTCATTCATTTCTTTCTTTCTTTCCTTCTTTCCTTCTTCTACATGTCTCATCGATGTATGTACTTCTGGCACCCCGTATATTATGTTATAGGCACGGTCCTACAGACCAAATGAGGCTTAGACGGCAGGGCCTTTTCGAGTTGCTTTGTGTTTTTCGGTGACAACAAACAGTATTATTATTATTATTATTATTATTATTATTATTATTGTTATACATGCCAGACAGAGATGATCTGTAAAAAATGCAAATGAACATGCGCTTTAGTTCGACCCTTGATCGTTGATTTCCGCGCCATGTTACTGAGAAAATACTATCAATAATGTCAAAGATGTAAAAGTAGAATTACAGGTTTTTAGCCGCAAGGCTTCTTTGTCGTAAGAATTACCTTGTATGTTTTTGTAATTTATTAAAGCGCTTAGTATATGCCGCGAAGCGCTCTCCGCAGCCAGTGCCACATGTACGGTCCCTCGAGATAGGCTGTCGTCCCGATGCATCATTATTCATACTTACCTGGTGTCGAGTTCCTGATGATCATTCAGGTCGGGGCTCCGTGCCGAGGCCAGCCATTGCACTACGGTTGGCTGAAGCACGCCACTACCCCAAACCGGGGCAGATGGGGCATGTAATTTTTGGCAGTGGGGCTCGGCGTCCGCGCCAGCCCGCCATGTTAAAATCTAAAATAAGAACTTGTGCACCATGAAGTGAGGATTACCAAGAAAGGATTTCAGGCGACCAGCGAAGCTGTGTGTGGGAGCCCCTTAATGGCGAACTGCCCACTGCCATGCATCACACGCCGTATGCATATAAATGGAAGGCCAGGCCCGACTAGCGATCAGTCACCGGGAGATGCATACTCATGTGTTGCAAAGCGCGGCACGACACCTTTTACTAACAAATTTCGGCAGGTAGATCATGCAGACACGCACCTCACCACACTCCGAGGGCTTCCACTGCTTCATCCTGGCCAAGGTGATCATGCGTTTGGCGACATCTCGCAGTGTAGTAATGGTTGTGAGGTGACTAGAAAACCACAAGCGGTCACATACAACACAGGTCGCACAAAATTATTTCCCCACAAACTCCCTCTAAAACCTCGCCGTTGCTGCGGTGAAATGTTCCAAGTTTGGGGGGTCAAGGCCACATAGAAGGTTCGCGTTTCTTTCCGCCTCGCGTCCTGGCGGGCAGCATGCTTACGGGACAGCCACCACGGCAGAGCGGAAGGAAAGGGGATACGCAAGTGCTTGGAACTCTGACAAAGAGAGGGCGGTGCGAAGGTAGACATCGCCGACGCTTGTCAAAGTGTAGAGTCTGTTCTTCTCAGCTTATGACATTAATGAGCCCGTCTTGCCATGTCATTCTTCTCGTGCCATGAACGCATGCCTCGCTACCCCATATTCTGATATATATCCAGTCAAAAAAGGACAAGGACGCTGTAAAGTTTGTTCTTTCTCCTTGAAGTTGATGAAGTGAATTGAAGGTTATAATCGTCATTGATGAAGCAGGACACAGACTGGAGGTAACAACCTTGGATATATATTGCAGCAATAATGTGTACAGAATGAAATGCAAAGTTTGCAGAAGAACACTGATGATAAACATAGAAGTAAACAGCGCCTTAGACTTCTGCTTTTCCTTTGCTTGAGCCTAGGGTAATTGTGCCTACATGCGACCGAGTCTCAGTGTTGGACCACCAAGTGATTACACCTCATGCTATTGTTGCATCGTATAGAGCATTGCGGATCTATCAGTTTAGTGATTACAGCCTAGACTGAATGAAATGGGTTCCAGGCAGTCTTTGAATACATTTCAGTAAACAATAAAAACGGGAAGGTGGCAACTGCTTGCCCGCATCAACATTCCCCAAACCAATGCGGTTACAACTTAATTTGAACCACATATTGGGCCGTGCCTAACCTCGTTAGCAGAGTTGCTAGATTTTAGGCACGTATCTGGCTCTTGTCGATTCCTCACTGTATGGGTGCCTGTAATTTCTATCGTCACGTTTCTGCTTAATTTGTCCGCAGGCCCACTCTCATAGAATACCAGAAGTGACACGCGCACTGGCAGTTGACAAGAACTCCGCCAAAGGAGCGTTTTTGTCGAATCATACGCTGTCACTACGCTGGCCTCTATGAGCTTTCGCTGACTGGGCCGTACTTCAATTGGGGAATTTTCGGCACCGTGTCCGCGCAGTTCATAGACCGCGTAAAAGGTGCTCGAGATTGTGGCTCCTTTGTCGTAGGCATTTAGACCCGACAAAAGAGCGTGCGGCATCATCATCCTGCACCTTTGGTGATGGCGCCTACGCTTTCTCATTCATGGGTAGGAATTAGTAGGTAATTATCCCTGCCAGCGAGCGCTTCACGTACAGTGACTTACGGCAAGCCGGGAAATTCATTGTATACTTAGTGCGTCACGCCGCCAATTTTGCGCAAGAGATATGAGTGGCTTAACAGGCGCCATCGCCTAATTTTATGTATGTCATACACGATAAACCGTACATGACATGCATGTGTTTCATGTGATGCACATCATGTCATTTCAATCATGTGATGAATATTCTGATACTTGTTAGAAAATTCACCTGACATGCATGACATTCATGTCACGACATGGATGCCATAAATGAGATTACAAAAATGAATGGAACGACGTGACATGCATTTGTTTAGCTGGATATATTCTATGTCATGAAATTCATGTGTGATCATAATCACATGCCATCCCACGCATGTCATAAAATGATTGGCATTAATGCAAACCATGGCGTATCTGTATATCAAGCCTTGACACGATTCCCATAAATGTCGTGACGTGCAGGAAAATAGCGTCATACATTCATGTCATGCATGACATCAACGCCAGGGCAAAAACTTATGGGCACCCAGCTGGCGCAGTTGTCTACTAACTTTGGCCGATGCTTGTGTTCTAGGTGGCCGTTGCATAGTCATTCCAGCTTCGTAATCCGGCTGGCGCCTTTGATTCTCCCGGTCTACTTGCACTCAAGCCAGATGGCACGCATAAGAAGATCCCGGCATCTCGGCAAAAGACCACCGGGTGTTGGTTACATCCGTCTAAACAACAATTGAAAGGCAAGTTTTCCACGAGCGTTGATTACGAAGCTCCAACACGCCGCCTCCTCATTTCTCATCAAGCTCGTACTCGAGTTTCACGTCTCTTCGCGTCCTGGCAAAGCCGCTAAGTAATGTCACGTGCCACCGTCAGTGAGCATTTGATTTCTGTGTTCCTTACCCATCTCGCACTTCCATGCCCTTCATTCACGTCACCTTGCTTGCTGTCATCGCCTTGCTGCTGTCGTCACACGCACGCGCTCTCGCAATTATTCTAGGTACTCGCGTCCCACAAACAAATACTGGATTTACGCAAACACATTGGTCAAAGTGGTAGCGCATTGTGGAACCCCAAACAATGCTGCATAGCCAGCTCCCTGTCACATAACGTCGATTGGCACAGTGCGTGGGATCAGCACATTTTTTAAAATATAGATTGCACCATAGTCATTTATTCAACTTTGTGTTTAAATGTACGAAATGTGGCCACCCAGGGATGGTCAAGATAGCCAACAGTATCGGCAAAAGTTATGATGCAGATGCAATGTACCTGTCAAAATGGACACGAAGCATAGCTTTCATGCAACGGTCAATTAAATTCTCTAAACAGTAACGACAATGTGTGCAATTGCCCTTATTTTCATTCGATGCAACAGGGACTGCTTGTCAACGTTTTTTGATGCACGTCACAGGTCACAACTTTAATGTCACCTAATGTATACATAAGTGCGTGAAGTACCTCAAAAGTCAGTTCACGAATACTTAGACCGACCCTTGAGGCTGAGTTCGTATGAGCCGGGCTGAGTAGAATTTTGGACGAGTCTGTGTCCACGTGGACTTGGCGGAATAGAATTTTTAGGAGCATGTACACACATGTCATTAAATCACACCATAGAATAATTCAGTGGGCAGCTGCATCTCACAATCTAGCAAAAATAAGATTCAGATGCGCAAATGACATGTTCTTGTATAGCTTGTAATTTGCGTGATACATGAATTATAGAAGCTGAATGACAGGAGATGGTTATTAGTTTATGCAGTTATACGTGCAATTGCATACTCATGAGCAACTTCACTCCTCTCTCGTTGGGCATGGCTTATGGCTCGTGATAGGTCTACCCACTTGATTAGCAGCGGACCTGCTAGAACGATCCGCACTTGAAAGGATGCTATCATTCACAGAAATGGACGCAAGTGGCTGACTTTACTGCGTGATTATGATTTGTTTTTGTTTATTGTGTTACCGACTGTTTATAACATCAAGGTGTTGGCCTGTTTCCACATTGTTGCGTGTGTTTTACAGGAGGTATAGAGAGAGAAAAGGAAGGAAAAGCAGGGATGTATGCGGCGATCTGGTTTCTTAGGATACCATACTGTCATGTTGCTAACATTATAAACAAAATAAATTCAATGCACTGAAGTAAGTACAATATGCAATTACCTCTTAAAGTAAGCGTTAATGCAGGTGCAGTAAAGGTACAAAGTCTGCAACACATTGAAAGTTTATTGGTTTCCATACAGGACAAAAAAATACTACATGGTAAAGAAGAACTAAAACTGTTTATGTGATGCATATCATGCATTAGCGCTTCGCAACCAAATTAATGATGTTCTTTATTCTTAGTCAAAACGTTAAATATGCTACTGTAAAGAATTCGTTGCATATATAGTTTGCACGTTCGCTTTACGAGCTCGATAAGCAAGCGCCTCTCGCAGCACAAGTAAATGAGCCTTGAAAGAAGGCGTTTAATTCGCCAGGAAAAACATACGTGAAAGCCCACAGGCGGACAGACTGCAATTCAATGGTCGCGCCTGTAGCACAACGTTGAAACGTCGGATACTATTCTGTCATGTCGCATCCGCTCGACACAGTCGTCCACCCTAGTTGCAAATTCTTTAAATTTATCCATCCGCAAGAGCATGCCGCGCTACAACTGTGTCATTTTCGTATTTCTCGAGTAGCTTGTACGCAAGAAACCATAAAATTGGGACGACTTTTCGAACGCCATGTCTACTCATGAGGGACACCTCGTAGAATTTTGCCACTCGCTGCGCGTGTAATAAGTCGGCAGGTCGGATTTGTCGGCGTCATTCAAACTCGGCACGCATCCTCGTCGCACTGCCAACACGCACGGTCGTCGGTCGAGTCATTGTCGGCCTAGTTTCACAACACGGATTTTTTTTTCAGAGACACGGTCGGCCGCGTGGTGCGTCCAAAGAACTTGGATGATCGTTCGCGCCGGCGTCTTCACATCGATGCCCATCATCATGCATAGCAGCCGAGGCGTCGCGGTCTCTGATTGGTGGACGCCGGGGACGCGTCGGACAATATTCTAGCCTCCGCAGTAGGCTAAATTTCCGAGCAACGCGATGCGTCAGCCTCTTCACGACCTACGCTTATTACGCATTTATCGCGTAGGCGCGTGCCCGTGCGTGCCGACACGTTTCAGTGGTTGTGCCCTTAGTTTCATCGTCTGACGTGTAGTGTCGAAGGACTGGGATGGCTTGCACAGGCATTTAATACAAACAATAATAACGACATTAGGAAGGTGGTAATAAATGTTGCTTAGTCAACGACTTCTGAACATTTGGGCTAAGGAATGTCTGCGGAACCACCAGTTCCAAAATGTACCGGCTCCGCTAAGCAACTCTGCTGCCCTCATTATAGGCGTCTGTGCGGGTGCTCCTGCGTTCTGGCACCTATGTTAGCGGAGCGGCTTGCGAGAGTGGGAAACAAGGCCGCCCCACATTCAGGGGGACGCAACCCACGCCCGGCGTTCTTCGGGCGTGCCTCGCATGGGCTCCGCGATTTCTTTTCCTGGCTTTGGCATCTCGCCCGGGATATCCTCCAGTTTTTGCTACCGAGCACGCGAAGGTGTAAGGACCTTCCTGACAGCTCATTGGCCTTGACCCGCCACCAGGGCCTCATCTTTGACCAGCCACGTGGCAGCCAAGCTAAGCCCAACGCTCGGGGCAACGCCACCTCGCCAGCAGCGCACAGCTGCACCTAGCGTCTCACCGGCGTTCGCTGCGCCGGCACTCGCTCCCGTTGCCTCGAAGCCGCTGATATGAAATGTATAGTCGACGGTACACTCATGTCCGAACAAGAATTTGGTGACGACCCCCGCTTGTCGCGAATGTACCAAGCTGTCACCGGGCGGCCTATCCAAAGGAAACCGTTTCAGCCACGAACGCCCACGTCAAGTCCGCCATGGCACCCCCGCTATCGCTGAAGACTCATCGCATATACCACCACGTCCTGCTGCCTCCACTACCAGCGGAAGATTACGAGATCGTCTTCCGCCCTGGAGATGGCCTCGACCTCGGCACAACCACCAATGGGGCCCTCCTTGCCTCCCTCTGTTCCAGCGCCAGCGTTGAGTACGCTGCCGCCCGTGCCGAGCACCGCTTACGCATAAACAAATACAACTCCTTCACCGTCAGTACGCCCTTTGAGCAACGCACCCGACAGTATGTGCATACCTCTGAGTTGCGTCTCGCCCCCCCCCCCCCCCCCCGCTGTACCCACTGCGCGCTTATGTGGCCGCACCCGACAACGCCCTACGCCGAATAATCTACAACGCCGTGGACGATCAAAACCAAGAGGAGATAATCGAGGACCTGCAGGCTACGAATCCCAGTAGCACTTACGCCATGGCCTACGCAAGGCACATGGATCACACTCGGTCCATCCTGATCACCTTCGTCGGCACCAAAGAACTTCCTCGCACCGTGGTGTTCAACTGCGGCCTGTTCATATACCACCCCTTCCGCCTCAAGGCTGAAGCGTGGGTCAATTGTGGGAGCCATGGTCACCGCTCCGACGTATGTACCAAACCCAGGTCCGGACGCTGCCCACGCTGCGGAGCTGTGCACGCGACTCGGGACCCCCTGACGGCACTCCTAAATGCATTTTGTGCAATGGCACACACGTCATGGGGTCCCGCACGTGTAAGCTCCGCTTCGAACGGCGAGATTCCCCGCCACTCACATCCAGTCCCAAGTCAACGCCATCCAACTCAGCGCAGTCAACACTATCCGCCAAGGACTCCCGCTCATCCCGCCCCCGTCAACGATCCAGCTCCCGATCAAGCCGGGACCGCAGCCCCCGCCGCCGCTCCGTCTCATTTCCACCGCTACCGGGGCAAGACACCCAATCGACTGCTTCCCAGGTGAGCTGGCGATCGCAGACTCCCACACCCGACCCCGAAAAAGAAAAGCTCAAATCGCGGCCCAGAGCAACGAGATTACCCCACTAAAAGAACAGCTGCAGGTGCTACTGGTGCACCCCACCTCCCCACCTCTTCCTCTCGCCAAACCCCAGGCTTGATCATGCCTCTCGCCAGGCATGATCTGGTGGCCACGACCTGCAGCCTGAAGGCCATCCACAGAACGGCAGCCTCTTAATTTTCTTTTCCTTTTTTTGGCCTTCACTAAATAAAGTTTGTACTACCACCACCCCATTCAGCGTTTTCCCGGCGTCTTCTGACGTTTCGTCAGCCGGCGTCGCTCGGCGTAAAGCGTCTCAAGGCACAGAAATTTACAATTGGGACGACGCTCACATCATCGAAGAACAAGTTGCAGCTTGACCGGAATGATGTGCAATGATATATGTGGTTACTAACAAGGTAAAACATAATGTAGAAAACGTTACTCTTCGTTTTTTTTCTCTCTTCGGAATGTTCTTTCCATAAAACAACGTATTCATCACGGTTGATCAGTGACTATGACGTTATGCTGCTAAACACAAACTCATGGCCTCCCTCCACGGTGACAGCTGCCGCCTTCCGATGTGAGCGTAATTCAGAATTCCTGCGCAACGCACTTTGGGTACGCGTTAAAAAACTCGAGATGGTGGAAATTATTCCCTGCCTCTCCACTATAGGGCTTCTCTTATAACCCACTGTGCAGATTCAGGGCGCTAATCCTTGCTTTCTTATTTGAACAGCAACCGCAACAGCGCTACAACACGCATTCCTTAGGAAGGCGATCACAACAGCGCTTGCAGAGGCCAAAGCGTCACATGGCCTCTATATAAGAATTACCGCACGTTTCCCGCGCCAGTGAATATTGCGCACTAGCGTCAAGCGACGGCTGAATTCATGAATACGTGTAGCACAGCACGTACTTCACACATACATGCAATACTGCGGCATACTGCAATGCATTACTTCACAAAGCAATGTGCAAATACGATTTATACTAGACAGTGCAGCAAGTCTACTTACCCGCGAATGCCAGGAAAGCACACTTAACGTGAACACAGCGGACGCTGCGCTTCATTAGCTACAGAGAACGAGCGCTTACTGCGTTCATGTTACGGCAACTGTTTCGCTTCATCATTACGCTCACAGACGAAACCCGTTACGCGTTCGTCACAACTAAGAAGCCGCCTTCAGGATTTATTTGCTGGCATGCATGCGGGAACAAGTTTTCAAGAACACTGGAACCATCACGCTGTGATCAGATTATGATATCATTCAAACAAGGCCTAACTTACCGTATCAATATTTTTGCACGCCTATTCGGGGTGTTTGCTACGCGACTCACAATACTTGAAACTGTGTACTCATGAATGCCGATAGCATCGCCTGCTCTAATCAAGAAGTTTTCAACTGCAAAACTCTGCAGGTCTATACGATGACTTACTTGAAGCAGTGGTGGCACGGCCATGCTTCGAGGCGTCTGGTGCTCCAAGTCCTCACGCACCTTTTCTGTGATACGCCTGATACCGTCGCGTCCGAAGTGGTAACGCCTACGCAGCTGGTCCTCACTCAGAACGTCCAAAGGGCTTGTTCGATCGCGGAAACACGCGGTGTCGCAAAAGTATCCATTTGGTGTACAATTGACGCAGCCGAGATTCGCGCACTCCAGCTTGACCAGCCATGTTGAAATGACTGGTTTGGTTCTAATTGTCCCTAGATTTCCCTGAAGTTCTGGAACATTTTTCTCTGCTTGTCCCCTGCAGAAATGCAGGCTAGGAGTTGTCTAGGGAACATTTAAGAACGGGCTCCTAAATTCGTTAATATTTTTGTTAATAGATGTTCGTACAAGCCGCCCGTGGTCTGGTATATTTGTGAATATATATACGAAATTGATATGCGCACCGAATGTAAGTACCAGCAAACGGGCTTATATAACGTTTGTACGCTCTCTTACAAAGTTGTGCAAGTAAGCACATTTGTGTTCTGAATAACATAAAAATAAAACTAAACCTTCATAATACCCCATCAAATAATGTCGTCTAACAGGTATTTCTAAAGCAGGTCAACCTTTAATGCAGTATTAAATGAATTGATTTATTCAATTTCTTTAAATAATAGAGGCGGTATGTTCCACTGGGTATGCGCGCACTCTTGGCCAATCCTCTGGGATGTTTATGTGCCACTGGGACCCAACCGCAGGATGCTTAATTAAATGTAGCTAGATATACGTGGCACATCTGCGTGCATGTACCTGTAATCGCCTTTGTTCCTTCCAGAAGCGTCAAACATCGTCTACGTTCTCGAGGCATTGCTGCGTAGACATCTTACTGCGCTCATTCGCGTGGTTTGTTCTTGTTCTCGTTCCCAAGTGAAATGTCGCAACCCACTTTTGGGGATCTGCCATGAATCGGGCGGTGAAGAAACTGTTAGCATTTTCTTTTCTGAATAAATTAGGGTGAAATGAAATAAGTATATTGTAATTGGGATTTAATCTACTGTTACAGGTATGAATGATCCATTATATAGATATTTTTGCAAACATTAAAAGAATTTTGAAGAATTCTAACATGTAATTCGTTTTGCCTCACGCAGAAAGACGCAGAGCGCTTCACAAATGTTCCTGTAGCGCTAACCGAGTAAGGTAACCCCAAAGGGAAGAGTTATAGGAAGAGCCAAATTCAAGCCAAGTTTTGGAAGGGTTCTTCTAAAAATCTTTTCCGTTGAATAATGAAACGGCGACATGCCAAAAAGAAGTGTTCCAGGGATTCAATCCCATTGCATAAAGGGCACAAGGGCGATATAGCCAGACCAGGCCTGTGGAGGTAAAAGTTCAGTGGGGGGACTCGGCACTGTGGTCTTCTAATCATTACTTAAATTTGCCTAGAGGAGCACCATTTCTTATTCCAAGAAGAACCAAGATGCGGTAAATCAGATGTTGCCAATGATGATTGCGCGAATTTGTTTGTAGTAGTATATTTTCTGAATCGTGCCGCATTGATGAACGAAGGGAAAATGGGAAATATAGGACCATCGCGGGGATGCGATTGCAAGTGTATCTGCAAATTGGTTTAATTGATGCTAGGCCTTTGTGACTTGGCCCCACACTAACCGAACGAAACGCGTCTTGGGAGCCGAGAATAGAAAGCTTTTAATGAATCTGACAATTTGGGTCTTGTTAGTGAAGAACAGACATTTGTGTTTGCATTGCTACATAGCTTACCAGTGGCATAGTGCTACCAGGTGAAAATTTTATTAGAATAATGTTGTGACCTTCTTGATGAATAAATTAACTTTTCTAAATTTTAATGATGATGCAATCAGGATGCGATGAAAGTAAACAAATATGCACGCATCGTTTCTTAGTTGAACGCGATTCAATAGACCGCTTCACATAGCTTAGCTCCACATAGTTCCAACATATGTGGTGTATCTGCATACCTTTTGCTGCCAATTCGCTCCGCTAGTGGCAAAGAAAAACTGCGGTAACTGAGCTGCGGTTCCGTTCTGATTCCTCAGCTTACCCTTTAATACATCAGTTTGATTAGCCTGTAGAGACCGCGTTACAGAGGGCATCATATGTTTGACGCAATGGCGGGTGGACTTAAAAAAAAATCTGGTGTTTTACGTGCCAAAACCACTATCTGATTATGTGGTGCGCCATAGTGGGGGACTCCTGAATAATTTGGGCTACCTGGGGTTCTTAAACCGACCACGGTTCGCATGCGCATCGCGTGTCGTGGAGAGTGGGGATGGACTTGGGGCAGGGTAGCATTGGTCCTGTTGATGGTGTTTTCTGCTGCTTTATATGCAAAGATTCGAGCAGCAGCCTCGTGGCGCGTTCTTTCCCGATGATTGAAGCATTGTCCCATATTATCGTGTGATTGCACTTGTGCACGTGTCTTTTCAAAGTATAACTTGCGAGCTGCACATGTCCCCGGAAACAAGCTATGGAACCAAGTCGTTTACGTGAAACAGCCCATAGCAGACGACAAATTCCTGGGAGTGGTATAAAGAATACCTGGGGTTCTTTAATGTGCAGCTAAGCCTAAGTACACGGGTGTTTTCGCATTTCGCCCCCATTTAAATGCGGCCGCCGGGGCCGGAATTTCGTCACCCGACAACGTGCTTACAAGCTCCACACCATTGCTTCTAAGCAAACACGGTGGGCGGAATGGGGGATGTGCCGCGTTCCGTCCGCAATGGTGAATCAGTTTTGGCTTCTCGTTGTAGCCTGCAGCCAACAATTGTCTTTTACGTATGGACCGGTGAGTCAAACTGCTTTATTAAAAAGATATTGCTTTTTTTTGTCAATAAGGAAGAAGTTTAGTTTAATTACCAGCACTCTCTAAGAGACGGAGTAAAGGTATTTCTAACGTCCTCGTCTTTCATTGAAGTACGTAGCACCTTGGAACAAAACTGTTGAACTGGCACATTCCTGGACAGTGCACAGCAAATTTAGACATAAAAGGGCGAACCTCCTGTGCATGTTTAAATTGTCACGTGAGGCTGCCTCAGAGTTTTTTTATTGCCCGTGTACATGAAAAATATATAAACATGTCTAAGCATGTAAAGACAAGTGTATTCAGTACAACAGATTATTCTGGCAGTGTTTTCACGTGAATCCGCTTCGAACAGCAGGAATATGAACGGGCCACACGAGAGATGTCACGTGAAATAGCGGTCGACTGGCTAACATGATTTTCAGTTGATGTTCTTGGTGAAAACTGTTCCTCCAATCTAACAACACGCTGAACGCGATACATATAGTTCCGCGCAAGTATCAAGAATTTTACGCAACAGGCACTTCGCATAGTTTTTCAATATCCTCCTGGAACACTTGTCCTAGGCGTGTTTGAAGCTTCTTGAATTGTTACGTGAAAAACTGCTTCCGGGAAAGCGGCAAATGATTCCCCCTCAAGGATTTCCAATGTGCAAAATGCTATAAGTGAAGGGGTGTCTTAAAATTCGGTGGAACTCGGAAGCATATACACCTTTCACATTTGAAATGCATGCTGAGAAAACAAACGGCTACAACATATTATCCACGTGCCTGTCACAGTTCTCTGTATGGGACAACTTTTTAAAAATAAATCTTCAGAAGTGGCACCAATGAACTCACATTAGACAAAATCCATCGATCGCCGTATATAACTCCTTCTGCCCATTTGTTCGGTCTTCACAGTCCACAAGAAATGGAGCATAAAGAAAAAGATGGTAGAGAAGCAGCCCTAACATCTCCAGGCTCTCCTGTTGACCACCACAATTTTCTCGTGGTATCGGTTCTGTGTCATATTTACAGCTTTAGCACACAAACTTGCAGTGCAATTTCATAACATCAAAGTAAAATAATATCATCGTGTGTACTGCGCTAAGCCAAAAAAAAAAAAAAATGCAGAATATAATATAGTAAAAAAAATTAAACTAAACACAAACTGAACAACATTGAGCCCGTAAGGCACCGCTTTTCGTGCTAAACGTCGCGCGCGAGCATTCCTCAACGCATCTGGTGCGTTCACGACAACGGGCATTTGGGTGCTTTCGTCATTGCCGCCGGGTGCGAACACGAGAAGGCAGCTTCGAACTCGTCGGCCTGTCCGGCAGGAGTGTCGCATCGATGAGGGTCTTTATCCGTGCACATCAGCATACAGGCATCAAGGAACACATTGTGTGCCTCGGCTCTGTCTCTGGGTTTCTCCATGTGGCCTTCGAGAAAAGCACGCACCGCTGCCCGCAGGGCCAACACATCCGCTATCCGTGATGCGTATGCCTGCGTCGAGGATCGGTTAAGCCGGAGACAGCCACCCAAAATATCCAGGTACCCCGCCAACTTGTCCGCATGTTTGGGATCCGGAATCTTCTGGAGACCCGTGAGAACCAAGTTGTGGGCCAGGGACCTCATGAGGGCCACGCCTAGAAATCCGAAGTTGAGGTGCTCGGTGTCTCTGTAACTGAAGAGTGGCGGGACCAGCACCACGGCAGGGATGTACGCCATGTCGTTACCGGTGAGGACGTTGGGGAATGCCGAGAGCATGGGCAACAGTGAGTCCGACGTGCGCCCCAGCGAAGCGTTCCAGGCGGCGTGTGCGGCCGCGTCAAAGTCACGCGCGAAATCGCCCGACACGGCAGGCAGGTAAGAGTAGTGCTCGTTGAGGAGCGCTATGCCGTTCTTTCGCGCCGGCACCCCGCGCGTGAAGTCGAACTTGAAGAGGCGGTCATTCATCAGCACTTGCTCTGTCGGCGACAACCACTTGGCTTCTCCCACTGCGCTCGCGACGAAAGTCTTCACTTGGGTAAGGAAGGTTTTGACCTTGGCCCGAGACTCGTCCTCACTGCTGGTGCGCAGAAACGGCGCGTGCGCGGCCAGTCCGGCCACGCGCTCGACGCAGTCGAAGCAGCTGTCGGCGAGCGTCCTCTCCTGGAAGCGGGACGAAGCGAAGCACGCCCGTCGGTGGCGGAGAAACTCCCAGGCGAGGTAGGCTTTGACGTTCTTCAGTGCGAACACCTTGCTCAGGAATGGAAGCAACGCGCTGTTGGCTAACTCGACGATCGTGTTCGATCCGAAAGCCGTGCCGCCATCCCGGTTGAGTTCGGCAACCAGAATCGCCGAGCTCAGTCCGTACTGATCGAGTTCCGCCAATGCGAACACCTCGGGGTTGTAAACCAGTAGGTTTCCCGCTTGCTTCCAGTAGGCGTGCACGTTGTCCATGCCGGTCAACACGTTGTCCGTCGCGTCGATGTTGTCTAACGAATCGGCGGCACCTTGGCCGTGGGCTGCCGAGTGTCGTCGTCGTCTTCGATGGCCTGCCGACGAATCCCGGTTCTCGGCGTGTCGCGCGAACAGTACGTTTTCCCTGACTAGTAGGCGCCACTTCGATTCTCCGCGCCGAGCTGCCACCGTGTCGAGCCAGAAGAAAGCGCCGTCCTGATACCGGGCTGCAAGTCGCGTCGCCAGTTCGCCCGCGGTCTCGTTTGTACCAATGAGGGAGCTAAGTTTGCTGGCGCTGACGCTTTCGAGGACGCTCGTTGCCGAGTCGCCGTCATCGTTCTCCGCAATTTCACGGCATTCTTTGTACAGATCGGCGGCGCGATCCGCGGCGGGCCACTGCGAAGTGCGCTGCGTCCCTTGCCACGAGGCCAGAGCGTCGGCGGCTAGGGCCCGCAGGTAGCCCCTGAGAAGGCCCTCGAACGGCCGACCATAGCACACTCCCTCGCCACACAAAAAATGGGACAGACCGTCGCAGGGCGAACCTCCGCCGTGTCCGGCGCAGGACGCGATGAGCTCCGAGTAGCGCCGGCAGAGCGTCGAGTTGCAGGCCACCGAGCTGAGCAGGTGCTCGGCTGGAACCGGAAGCGGAACGTCAGTCTGGTACCGGTCGCTGCCCGTCTGCCGCAACATACTGTCGATGAGGAAGGCGAGGCCCGTGATGAGAGCGAGTAGGAGCAGGGCTATGGCCGTGGCGACCACCCAGGGCGTGATCTCGTCGCCGACGCTCTCGCCAGTGTTTGACGTCAGCAGAGACCGCACTGCTCCGAGCCGTGCCTGGGCATGAGTAGAATGTTGCGTACATAGAGGTTTAAGCAATAGATTCCCGTACATAAATTACTAGACGAAAATATGGCTGCAGTGTCTATGCGAACTGTAAGTATGGCGGCTAACTCAGAATGGCAATGAGAAGTAGCGCGTGGATTATACAAACTATTGTCTTTTCTTCAGACTGCTTGCACATTTTCCGAATTCGTACTATTCAACGGTACGTAGCGCTATTCGCAGTTAGGCGCGTGCCGAAAGACAAGTTATTGCCTTTATGCCATTAGGAAAAAAGTGATTTCTTGGCAATTGAGAAATATAGGGCATAAAAGATACTGCCACAAGAACATTTTGAAGCCACAACCACGATGCTTAGACAAATAATGACACGTTTAGTCTTAAATGCAAGCATTCGCAATTATTATCCATGTGCAAAGAGACTACTGTCTCTATGCGGGCTGAAAAATAAATTCTTGTTGGGCAATTGAGGAAGACAAAGTCTAATAAATAAAGACACAAGAATGCCCAAAATTACGAGAACAAAGATTTGACAAATCCATATATACTGCCCATCACTCTTACGGTACACCTGAGTGTTGTTTGTACCGAATTCGCATCTATTTTCTGAACATGGTGCAAGCAAAGCTTGGGCGCTCCAGTGGAACACTTTTTCGTGTTGTGCGGAGTTCTTTCAGGCTGCGAAAAATTTTTAGATAGGAAGTATTGAGCCACAAGAAGCTGGATTGTAAACTTGTCAGGTTGGTCTGCAATTTTCTCATTGATAGTTTAGCTCCGAGAATAACATTTGAGAAGTTGAATAAATAATAATAACTATGTAATTGGGTGAATGGAAGGAGTAGCCTGACTTGCCTGAAACTACGGCAAAAAAAGAACATTACCATATTTGTGTCCGTCTAAGTGGCACTTCCATATATTTTCCTTTGAATTTTTGGCACATGTTCCGTGAACCGCATGATATAAACGTTTCGCTGTCGGCTCACATTCACAACAATTATCAATTGTTTCTGTAGAATTCTTACCGTGCAATCGATATCAATAAGATGTATTCATGGAGCCACATAAAATATAAAGGTAAATATTGCCGAAATGTTGACAAAGATTGTGCAATTCTAACGCACAATTCTGAATCTACTTGCAGTGAACTTGCAGTGAAGCGGTAAATAAGTGATATAACAGTTCATCTTCTGCAACGCGTTTTGCAGCATAATGGCACTGCTTTCCGGCAAACCAAGGCGCAGAAAATCGGAACACGTGACCTACATTTTACTGGCAACCATGCATTACCCGCTATTGATCATGCTATTCGTGAGATCGGGCTGTTTTACTAAGGCACTGTCTCTATAATCGGCCAACCTTACAAGGCATAAAGCTGACGGTGCAAGTGCACCAAACCGCGAGAAAAGCTGACATAGAAAATTGCGCTTGTAGAAAGGACTGCGTGCCTTATGGTGCACATTTCTTTGCAGTGAAGATATCTAGTTATATTTTGTTATTTCATTGCGAATACCACAACACAGCCGGCAAATGCCACATCTGTAGTGGTAGTACAAATGGGGCCAGATATAAGCGGATTCTTTATGCTAGGGCTGTCCTGCATGCGGGCTATTTGGGAAGACAGCAGCCATGGTCAGCAAAGTAAGGTGGGGTTCGCCTAAAACATCTGCTTTAAGTTTAAACCAAGGAACACTTGCGAGATGTAATGTCAGTGAATGAGCAGACTCTGCGCATTGCAATGTGGCGTCAACACTTCGAAAATGAGAAACGCTTTGTGAAGGGTTTTTCTGGGGTGACGTGCTGTGCTCCTCGTCTGTCGCGATGACATCTTGTTGCTCTGGACAGTCTTCCACAGCCAAAGCTGTATATGACTAACCTTCCGTAGTTTTTTTCGGAGTCTGGCAACAGAAATGGACTTAGCTTTTTCTAACAAAACCATACGGGTGCAGTGCGGTGGCGCAGATGTCAAAATGAGAAACGGATTAGAACGCTCGCTGTGAACTGTAGCGTGACGTCAAGGGGCTAAAAAGAGCTGCGTTATCGACAGGGTCGACACGTATAATTCGTACACCCTAAGAACAACATGCGTACGGGGAGCGCCAGAGGGAACAGCTAAGAGAATGTTTGAGAAAGCACCGGCGCGAAACGACAACCGACGAAGAACGTTCCCGCGATGCTGAAGGAAAACAACAATCGCGAGCCCGGGCACCTCCGGACGAGCAACGACGCCAGACTCGCAATGAAAAAAAAAAAAAAAGATGACAAGCATTCCACTTTGTGAAGATGGAATGGCAGCGAAATTACGTTGCTTTTCGTTTCAGAGCTTTAACCATCTTCAGCTTTTACTTTGCTTTTCGTTTCAGAGCTTTAACCATCTTCAGCTTTCGCAGCCATTCTATAGTCACAGAGTGGAATGGTGGTCATTTTTTTCCATATTAGAGCGCCGGTTATTACAAAATTCAGTTCTTTTTGATGTGAAATTTTAAAATATAGAAGTCGCAGATAGCACAATTTTAGTCCTCGTGTGGCATTTCTCAAGGAGGTCAGCTCTATGTACACAAAAATCAAAGCACGCATTCGACAGTACGCAAAATTTTGCGAATTGTTTTCTGATTACTTCACAGGAAATATTAAAATTTACGAAGTGTATCATTCTACTTGCAAGGCACATCCACTGCGAAAGAATTCTGAGGCAGACACGGGTTTCGAGTAAAACTCTTGCTTGGGCTAGTTGGTTCATGCTTCAATGACTAAAGGCAAGACGCAAAGGACCAGGACTGAAGGACACAAACGACAGGACCGGCGCTGGTCCTGTCGTTTGTGCCCTTCTTCAGTCCTGGTCCTGTGCGCCTTGCCTTTACTCATTCAAGGGTTTCGAGGGATGCTTCATTGAAGCTGCTGTAAATTTGGTTGTTCAACTTCCTTTTTGCACAGAACACAGTTTTATACATTCATGGAGGAAAATAACTGGAACGCATTTTCGTCGGTCGCTTTGAAAATGGTTTCTCGAATCTAGGCTCATCATGACATTTTGTTCTAAGCAAATTCACCCGCGAACTCACTGGCTGAAGTTCATTAATTGAAGCATGTACGTAAAAACACTTTTATTGAAATAAATTTTTTTTTGCTCGATTCGGACTAAGATAACCCTGCAATTATTAGTTTGGACTTCCCGTTCAAGTGGCATTCCCCTCTTCGAGGAACCGAACTTAACATCTAGAATTAGGCTATTTGTCAAGGGTAATCTTTAGAAAGTCTGAGTGGTCTTAAATAAAGCGCCCGGTATGCGCCAATACCCGGTTGTGATCCACAGACTGGCTGTTGTCATTAAGTCATGTTTAACGTGCAAGCTATCACTCAGGTTATGAACTTTTCTGAGGAATTACCGCCATCGCCCACCGCCACCAACTGCTGTTTCCCATTAGGGCTACTTCACTTAGATTGCCAAACTTTAGAATAAAGATTCTTACCACGAGCTTAGGTTCAAGCTTTCAGCATTTTTACTTGATTCTAAAATGTTTCTTGCATGCTTAGAGCAATTCTATATTTACACTGTAGGCTTGTATGAAGCTCTCCTTATAATGAAACTGCCGCCATAGTAAACGTTTTTTTAGGCCGTGAATGGTTTAAATCTAACGCAGTATTGTTGCATTATAGCGGTTATGAGGAAGCTGAACGTACTCGCTAGCGACAACATTCCAGCTCGAACTGCGGTATGTCTCCTGCGCAGGTATTCTCAGCTTTGCGGTGCTGTGCTGCAGTCTGACATTTACCAAGCTATTAGCAATAGTAGACGTGAGCATGCTGCTCAACCCAACTTCTCCATGTAAGTACACTACGGCTTACAGACATGGCTGAACGGCACTTATCACACGCTCCTGCATTGCGCCAGTTCGGACTTATACTGTGAATATACAAGCTGAGCGATATTTTTACAGCATTCTTACAGTATCCTTGAGGCCATCCCTTCAAAAAAGACGTTTTCGCTGCTACTACTACTGCTGCTGCTGCTACTACTACTACTACTACTACTACTACTACTACTACTACTACTGCTACTACTACCACTACTACTACTACTACTACTGCTACTACTACCACTACTACTACTACTACTACTACTACTACTACTACTACTACTACTACTACTACTACAGTGCTATTCATACCGAACGATCCGCAATTGGGCTCTTTGCACTAACCTCCATAGCAGAAACTCTGCTGGCACGTCGGATGCAAGCAAACGCTGTCGATTCTGAGCTCGCTGGATCCGAGGAGTGGGCCGTGGTTCGGGGCAGTTACCCAAGGAAAAGCCGAGCACAAGGCTGCCGAGACGGTCAGGAACGACGTCCTTCACGAGCTTCCTTGGTCTTCTTCTACCGCCGCCACGAGCTGCACGTGTCTTATCACGCAGCAGCGCGCCTTCGATGACAAGGATGACGATGACAATTAGAGCAATTTTTTTTTGTAAAAGGAAGAACGAGGTCGGGTATCTTAGAAAGCGCCGCATTCTTGGCTTATGCCCCACGGTGGGCATGTGTCATTTGTGCAGAGGACAATCGTAATCATCACCATCATCACCAGCAGATCGGCAACATTTGTGCACCTCTCAAAAATGACAATGATGATGATTATGATGATATTCGTATTGAATGCAGGGCATGTTTAAGAGGCATATATCGGCACCGCGTTTTTTATCGTACTCTCTGCAAATATTCGTAGACCCTAGAAAGGGAGGTAGGAACCAGTTCAGAACACGATGTTAACCTAATTTCTCGTTTTCACGAGGGCAGCGCGTTATAGGTGTTCTTGGTGCTGCCTTGTGTTTTCAATTTCATTTCAGTTTTTTTACTTCTAGGCACTCGGCATAGGCAGTATGCAGGAGTAGACAATTATTGGGTTCTGTCTTTAAGCTTCATAAGAGCAGTCTCGAAGTTAAAGAAAGGGTCTTCGAAAACGTGAAATAAAATTAAAATGACGAGTAAGAACATATGTGAAGGGGCAATTCGGAAATTGACCATAAGCTTACCCGCTGGCGTAAGAAAGAACGCGATAGCTCATGGAAACGTTGAAGATTCGCTGAGAAATGCAAGACATCGTTCAATTCAAACTTTGTTAGCGAAAGGCATTTCTAAGATGTGGCTACAAAATAAGATGAAGTGAACCTTCATCTCAACGTCATAGCAAAACGAGCACACTGCTAGAATGTAGCTTTACAAAGAAAAACCTTTAATCGAAATACACGCGAGCTCAGTTTCGTGAAGACGACTTGAGGTGTTTGTGTGGGACAGAATATTTAGTGCCGTGGAAATAAGCGATTCCGACGCAGAACAACATTGGTAATGTTAAAGGTGAAGCGGATTAAGATATTGCAAAGTATACAAGTGGTGCCGGGAAATTAGAAAAAGAACAAAGACGAAGTTATAAAACATACCGTACTAATCAGCTATATATCATCAAAAGGAGCTAGTCTCCATCCTTGATCGTTTGTTTTCGCGGAGTTGCCACAACGCGTATGCAGTTAAAAAGCTTAACAAAGGGGTCTTGAAATAAACGCCTGCAGTTCTGTGTGATAGAATTACTACTAGCAAGAGTTAGCTATTTGTTGTCTGCTATCAATTGGGTATGGCGCTCTGGTACTTTGGGATTTAGTATGGCCTATTTGAGCATCTTGTGCCCTATATTCTGAGCTCTGGGGCAAAGCCACGAAATATGATGGAACCGCCGCAGACAAAGTTGCCGGTCATCGAAGACACGCTGCAGTCTTTTCACTCACTGATCCCCAGGCGCGGATGACCGCACGCGTTAAGGCAGCGCCAGCCAGAAGCCCCCGAACAGATATCCTTTACGCCACTATTTCAGACCCTGTGTCCAAAACTCAGCGCTCACACTCCTTTGTGTGCGATTACACAATTACTGAGACTTCGTAAATTGGACGCCTCTCATTGCCAGCGGTATACATCCAAGGTTGTATGATAGACTGTTGTATATATGAACATAATTTCTATAGTTTACACGATTTTTACCGTGAAGTGACAAGCGAACAGCCAAGAAACGAGCATCGATTGCAGATATGAATTCTGGCGAATGATGACATAGTGTATTTTACGGAGTTCAGACAAAAATAAAAATGTCGTAATGCCACCTCATACACAAATTTAGCTACAATTTCACAGCATGGTATGAAACATCGCAAAATAATAGTCTACGCCAATCACTTTCACGTGTACACCTGTGAGCAAAAGTATACGGACCAGGGATTGCGCGATATAAGTAATTTTCTCCTTTGTCTGTGAATTTAACTTGAAAGTGAAGATTGCAGTCCAAACTTGGCATTACCAATTTTCTAGTGCAATCGTCAGTTTCCTTTTATGCATGTGAATTACGAAGAAATTCTGTTTTTTTCGGTGACCCTGTGGTCCGTATACTTTTTCTCACGGGTGTACATTTTTTTGCCTCTAAAGAAACAGATTCTTATCCAAAACTTTCGGGCTTTCTCGTTCGTAACGATCATTACGACGTCACAATATTGATAACGGTTTAACACCATGCTAAGCAACATTTCTGGTTCACGTTTAGAGCAACGTAGAAAAAGGAAATTCTCTACCCAATCACAGCTGCGTCTGTCAACGTCGGTGTTTATTCTTGGTCTTAATTATGGATAAGCGTGAAAGAAAAGCTCCTTCAGAAATGAATCCCGGCTGTCTATGGCGAGTCGAAAAAAGCCTCTTACATAACACGTCTCTTCATTGCGATACTGCAACGTGCGCGCAACGAACGAGGCGAGAAGGAAAGGGCAACACATGAGCGCTTCCTTCTGTCCTGGTTTGTAGTGTGCGCGCTGCAGTATCATAATGAATAACTGCTAACTCGGCCAACTTTCGGTACTTTACATTTAGGTCACTCACTCGACAAACTTGGTCTTGGAGTCCAAACTGAAGCGCTATCTTTTCCGGTGAGAAGAAATCTTTTATCGTCGTCCTCGCCTAAACACTACATTTACAATGCAGCGTGTTGTGGCACCTTATGCAATCTATTAATCTCTACTGCGACATTTGTGGTTCTATAGAAACGGTAAAACAGATCACGTTTTGATTTCCAACATACATAAATAAAATAACTTTAGAGGAAGGCCAAATAAACAGATATGTCAGTCACCATGCAGTGACGCTGAGAAAGACATTTGGTCAGAGGCCTTGGTATCCTAGGCAGCGGCAAGCCTGAACCTTGTTGCTTGCTCATCTTCGGTATATTGGACTGCTTGACAGGCTTTAGGAAATGCAGACATACGTACACATCGACATTATCGAACTTCAGCTCCACATTGTCTTCATTCTGAATGCAACACATTGAACATAATTCCATCATTTCACATGAAAAAACCCGCTTCATGTTTTTGAAATGTGTCTCTCTTCTTCCGCTTATTCTCTCCTTTGAGGCCTTTGAATAATTTATCCCCTCCCACACGTACATTATCACGTAGGCGACTTTGCACACACTGGCAAAAATTTCTGTGCATCACGAAACACATTTATCTCTCTTTCGTCTCTGACCGCTAAATATTTGCAAATGCCTGCAACAAGCAGTTCGGAAAGTTCAGACTTCGTGACGGATCTGAGGTTGGTATGTTCAACACAATCGTTATCTCTCGTTGTGCTACCTAAGTCGCTTTGTGAACCTACGTACGCATGCAAAATGAAGCATCTAGTTGGCGTATTTCGAATGAGGGAATGAAGTACTGATTTCGCAATGTGTCCGTAGATGTAAATGCGAGGAAATAAACGTAGGCTGGGGAGCAAGCGCCTTTAACACGCCGGCCCTTATCTTCTGACGACTCCGCTCGTGTTCAGTTCTTTTGTCCCTTTATCGCTGATTTAGAAACCGTAGTGCCGCCATTCTCTCCAGGATGAAACATGCGGAGCCAGGAGCGTTATGAAAAGAATTGCGCAAAATGAAGTACATCGTCAAAACATATCAGCCCGCGCCTATATTTTATTTGGCTTAGGCTGAGTATGCCTTCGTCTCAACGAAATTTATGAGGCTGAAATTAATTTTTTAATAATCCTTTTAAATGTTAGCCTAACGTGTTGGGGCTTGTGTTATAAGTGTGTATTTGACCAGTACTTATACGCACGTATTGCCTGACAAGTTTCCGGATAAATTGAATCCAGTAAATACTTTAAAGTTAAGTTTACATCACATAGAATGTCACCATGAGACACGTAAATAAATATATATAGCAAAAGCTAAATTGCTAGTACCGTGAACGCAAGCTCGCTGTCGTCCCGCAACCTGTCACATCACAATCACTGTAAATTTTTGAAGCACGCATTGCGACGAGCGGGGCTTAAAATGAGAGAGGAGAATGTATTACTTTATTATGTTTTTTTTGCATTCTAAAGGCTCAGCCACATCCACCGAAGTCATAGCTGCAAACTTGTTCTTCCTGGCGCATATGTAGGCATTTCGCTGACAGCATAGATCTACCATCAAGCATTTGAAGTGGTTTATAAAACTAAAGCGTCAATATAAGCTATTTCGGATATAATGTTCCTATTATGGTTTTGATTTTCGGTAACGGGAAGTAGCATATTCGCAAAAATAGCTTGTTGAAGACCCCATTTCCAAACAGTGGCGGGAAATATAATGCTCCCACTTATTAATGTTGTTTATGCAAGATCATCTCATGGAAGGCATTTTTGGCGTTTCTCTTAGTGCTTGAGCAGTTACATTAGGCTATTCGAAGCATGCACTAAGAGCTTAAGAGTGCTTGCTAAACAGAAAGCGAATAATTTTGGCTTTTTGTTCGCAAAGTGCTTCGGCACATATGAAAGTGTAGACCTCGTGCAATCCCTGAATAGGTACTTAGGATATTTCGCACTTAGGATAATTCGCGCATGACAACACAAGTATAGGTTAGCAGATGTATTATTTTAATAAACCTGCGAAACTTCTGCGCAGTCAACAGCAGCATGCATCTAGAGAACATATCTTGCAGGACAAACTTCACACCTGACTGTTGTTTTACACAGACCATCTCTACAAGATTATGCCGCAGGAATCAATGCTCAAGCACCGAAACATTAGAATTGTGTCTTCTGCTAAACATCACGCACAGAAGCAATAAGACTGACAAGCACACAAGTGTCAAATGCGTTCACTTGCCAGGAGCGTGTAGGATCACTACACACCGCTGGCTCGCAATTCAGCCCACGCCCGAGAACATTTTCCCCTGAAGTACCACAATGGCACAGGAGAGCTACTGGAGGGCACTTTAATCTCTTTCCGCCGTAAAGGTGGCCCCATATTCACAGCAGGTAATTGGGCTTGCGTTCGCTGGTGAAGTACAGTTGCTTTTATGCAGGCAACGTCTTCATAAATTTTTACAATACACAAGTTTTCTGTACGCTTCGTGGTGCAATTCGCTTCTTAATAAACAACAAAAATATAAATCAACCACTCGAGCTGGTGTACCAAGGCATTTCGCTCTGACTGAGAAATTTCATCGACAAGTTCTTGTCATTCGATCACGCAGCTCCGTTCAGTACTAAAATTGTAACGAGAGGCTTCTAACACGCTAACATCGCTAGCGAGTTGCGCTCAGTCTATGCACTATACCGACATATGCACGGAGAACGATAATTAATGGACGTAGAAGGCGCCTGTCGGGACATAAGAGGAGAAGTATATTGAGTCTCAAATAAATTACAGTTACATATTTATTAGATGAGTCAGCATCAAACACGAACAATGTACTGTGAGACGTTGCACAACACAAAAATAAACTGAACCACACGGAGTAAATGTATGTTGTTGCAAAGTGCCCCTCAACTTAATATTGACAACATAATATAGTAAATTATTACACCACTCGTCGCCTTCGATTCAGCAAGATAATTGTATCACAACAACGCTGGGTTCAAACTTCGTCACCAGATCCTCAATATGTCCGCCAAACGACAACACTTCGCGACCGATATTCGGCGCCTCAACTCGATGCGCCCCTACTTCGACTGAGGGGCAAAACTTGCAACCCGTGGAGGCCAACTGCGGGGAGTGGCATCTCAGGGAAATAGGCTGCACATGTCGGCGCCGGTGTTCATGTGCGTGCCGGGAGCGCACCCGAAAGTGCGCGCGAATTGTCTTGTCCGCCGCAACATGGCGTCGCAGTGGGGCTCGGTCCCCGGCCACAGATCCGGTACTCCGGCTATGTAGAACGCGGGTGAATGCAGGCCGCCGCCGGGACAGTATGCATAGCAGGCGGCCACGAACAACAGCTGGGGCAGCGTCAGCACCTCGAGCCCCACGAGCCGCTTGTCCCCGGCCTCGGCATGCGCCCTGTACGTGTCGAAGAGCACGTTGAACGACAGCACCTGCATCACGCGTGCAGCAGGTTAAGACGCTTGTCTATGAAACGCACTCCTGACCGCAAAGCATCTGCCGAAGCACGAGGCGGTCGGCAGGGCGAGAGAAGACGAGGTACCTCATAAATGTAGCAGTGCATGCTTCCCATCAAACCGGTTATGCACCCGCTTTTACCGCTAATGTGACCGGCGAAGTCCCGAATATGCAGCTCACGCTTTCTAGACAAGTGATTTGACCTCTGTACGAGAGAGCGCAGAAAGCCTGACAGGACACCCCAGAGCAGTACGCCCGCTATGGTGACGTGTACACCAGAAACCAGAAGTGCGTTAGAAAAAATAGAACGCTGGATCGAAATCTGGCATCTCATCGAGGTTACAAGTGTTGTTGTTCGGCAAGCGTATAAATGATAGTAGTAGTAGTAGTATAAGACTTTTATTATTCTGCCCAAAATTACAGGCCGAGCATATCGACAGCCTGGGTGGCCAGTCGACGCTGTTCTTCACTTTCAGCGCCAAGCCAGTCGAGCGAGGTGGTGATGGAAAGCGAAGGGGGAGGATATAAACTTGATTGCTGAGCATCCGGACAGTAGAATAGGTAATGGGATAGGTCTGCATAAGTAGAGGGGCAGTTGGGACAGGAGGGGTCGGAGCGATAACGATAGAGAAAGAGGCGGGAAGGGGTAACCACTGCATTCATTTGGATGTGCCGCAGAAGGTGAGCCTCCGGCACAGTGAGTGATGGATGAGGGGGAGGGTAGAGGCGCTTGTCGAGACGGAGCTGGAGGTAAACTTCCTTGGTAGTGCGGCGCAGCGAGAGTCCCCCAGAATCCTCCGAGGGCCCCGACCAGGAGATCAACGGTGCCCGGTTAAAAACTTCACGGGCGAGCTGATGGGCCAGCTCATTGCCGTCAATCCCCGAATGCCCAGGGATCCAGCGGAGGAAAATGGGGGAAGGTTGCAGTGCGGAGACTGCTCGTCCGACCTCTTGTTGGAGTGAATGGGGTAGGGTGCGGTTCTGTATGTGGTGAATGGCGGCTCTGGAGTCGGTGTATATCGTGTACTTTGGGAGCGAGGGAAGGGAGGGAAATGATTGCAGGGCATGTAGAATGGCAAGGACCTCGAGAGAGAGAGTGCATCCGGAGGGTGTAGGTACTGCCCACTCGTGTGAGTTTCAGGTGCTGGGAGGTGGGGATGGTAGATAGCGTAGCCGCAGGAACCTCGAGGAGCTATGTAAGAAGCATCCGTGTAAGCTACTCCCTAGGTAGTAAAGAGGGGGGAATGATGCTGCGCGGCCGCGTGACGACGGCCGACATGCAGGACAGGGGACATATTGGACGGGAGGGGGACGATGCGAAGATTGCGTGCCGGGGTGGATTTTGGAGAGGTAAAGGTGGAAACGGGAATGCGAGAGATGCCCGCCTGGGCCAGTAACCACTGACCCTGACGGGTAAGAGAAAGCCGGGAAAGCTGGGAGTCACGGTGGAGAGAGAGAACGGAATGAAGAGGATGGAAGAGGCCTGTGGCAAAAAGCTTAGCAGTAGAGGTGGTGATAGGGAGGTTGAGAGCTGCCTTGTAGAGGCCCACAAGGGCTGTCTCGAGGGTGTTCAGCTGAGTGTGGGTGAAGGAAACGTAAGGTACAAAGTACAGGAACTTGTTGAGGGTGAGCGCATGGGCAACTCGACACGCATGAGCCTCGTGGAGGCCCGAGCGCCGAGTGACCACGCGCCGCAGGAAGTGAGTTACCGAGTGACAAGTCCTGACAGCGTGGTGGAGGGCTTGCACATCCTTGGCTTTATGGAACGGGAAGCCAAGAACTTTGCATTGGGGGACAATAGGAATGGGAGAGTCGGAAAGATGGAGGGATATTAAGGAGTTGTGGGAGCGCTGGTATGAGGAGTAGTTAAGAAGGAGAAGCTCGGATTTCTTCGGAGCAGGAGCTAGCAGTGGAGAGAAAGGAATTGATGAGATCGAGGCCACGTTGCAGGGTGCCCTGTACGTGACCGGGAGAACCAGACGAACACCAGAGGGTAATGTCGTTGGCATAAAAGATGTAGTGGAGGTCAGGAATTTGGGCTAGTTGGGAGGCGAGAGGGGTCATAGCAAGATTAAAAAGGGTAGGAGAGAGAACAGCACCTTGAGGAGTGCCACGGGTGAGTGGTTGGGGGTCGGACAGAAGTGTGTCCACTCGGAAGCGAGCCACTCGGTTAGAGAGAAAGGAGCGGAGATAAGAGTACAAGGGGTTTCCGCAGTTCAGGGAGGAGAGTTGAGACAGGATGTGGTCGTGGCACACACCGTCGAAGGCCTTGCGGACATCAACAGTCACAAGAGCGTGGATCTAGCTGGGGTTGGGTGAGAGAAAGGTGTGTTGGAGGATCAGGAACATGTCCTGTGCACAGACGCACCGCCGAAAGCCGAAAGAGAATGGGGGAAGAACTCTCTCACCTCAATAAAATCAGAGAGGCGAGTCAAAGCCATTGCTTCAGGGTCTTGCCAACACACGACGTTAAGGAGATAGGGCGAAGGTTAGAAAGGGAGGGAGGTTTGCCCGACTTCGGAATCATAGAAATAAGGGAGGATGTCCAAGTGCTCGGCAAGCAGCCGCTGTCCCAGGCATTGTTGAAAGCCTGAAGGAGGAATTCCTTAGAGTGGTCGGGGAGGTTGCGGAGTGTAGTGTATGTGATGGCGTCCTCACCGGGAGCCGACCGAGAAGCATCAGCAGCCAGGGAAGCTTTGAGCTTCCGGAGAGTGAAAGGGCGGTCGAGGTCTGGGTTAGGATCGCCCGAGTAGGCTGGGTAGGAAGGTGTGCGAGGGGGTGGGAGATACAAAGAAGTGAGCTTGTAAAGACATCGGAGGGAGTCCCCTGAGTGAGGGCTTTTGCTAGAGTGGGAGCAAGGGCAGGCTTCGTACCTAAGAAAGATTCAAAAAGGGACCACGTGGATCGCGAGTGTAATGCGGAGTCGAGGCCGTCACAAAGCGCACTCCAACGAGAATGCACGATGGACGCGCCGTGGGCGACTATCTCGGCCCGCAGAGCTGCAATCCGGGAGGAAAGTTGGGTATTTTGGGGTTGGGAGCGCAAGGAGCGTTGGAGACGTTTCAGCCGACGCCATAAACGGAGAACGTGAGGATCCGGGTCTGGGATAGGGTGACGTGAGCGAACGCGACGGCTACTGGTCGAAAGCGCTGCGGAGATGCGCGACGTCCAGTCGTCGTAAGATTCAAAGGAGGGGGAAAGGAGATTAGCGCAAAATGCGTGCCAGTCAGTGTGAGTAGTTGAGTGCGATCGAGGAAATGGGAAAGAGAGGCGCTAATATGAATGAGGAAATGGTCGCTGAGGAGGGTTTCAGCTGGGACCTGCCAGTGATAAGAAAGGGAGCCCCGATAGAAAGAGAGGTCAGGTGTCGTGGAGCGCTGTGAGACAGTGCCCGCTCGAGTAGGGGAGCCAGGAGTATTAAGAAGGGTGAGGTGACGTTCCTGGGCAAGACAGTGGAGAAGGCGGCCGGGCTTTAGGGTCTGGGGGTAGCCCCAGAGCGTGTGAGGAGATGGGTGGTGGCGGGAAGAATGAAGGAACTTGCCCAAGGCAGTGAATAAAGAGGATGTGACAGGGGGATTATAGAAAGACATAAGGGCCAGTGAGATGCGTGAAGAAGGTTGGTAATACACCACACCAACTAAATATTTATGGAGGCTGGAGGGGATGTCAAGTGGCTCGACGAGAACATCGTTGCGTACGTAAATGGACGCAAGCGGCGTGCCCATCGTGGCATGGCAGGCGCGGTAACCTCGGACGGTGCGGGCCGTCCGCGTCTCCTGGAGAAGGAGAAAATGGGGCAGGGAAGGGCGGATGAGGAGATACTGGTGGAGGGGGGTCTTATTTTGGCGAAGGTTTCGACAGTTCCACTGCACAATCTCGAGGTCCTCTCCACGCGCCATAACAACGATAAATTAGAGGTAGAAGAGTTTCCGGGGACACGTTCCTTCTTTTTGGCCGGGGGGAGTGACTCCTGGAGGGAGCCCAGCATAGAAGCGAATGATTACAATTGCTTGGATTGGGTTTGCAGGGTGATGAGGATCTGTACAATCGAAGTTTCGAGCTGAAGCAAGCGAGTGTGGTGTGCAGTGGTGGTGGTTTCTACCAGCTCAGCCAATGGGGCGACCTGGGCGTTACGGGACGGGGTGATGAACGCGGCAAGGTGCTCATTTAGCTTGATAAGCTGGGATGTAAGAGAGGAGGTGGTTGTCTTTAGGGTTTGTGTCAATGAGTGGATTTGCTGTTGTAAATCTTGGGAGATGTGCTGCTGTTCGCGCTGGTGACGCTCCAGCATTGTGAGCCGGAGATCGAAGGAGCGGTTCTCGTCAATCAGGGATGGGGAGGGTATAGTAGTGGAAGAAAGGGATGCTTGCACCGACGGTCCTTTCACTGTAGCGGCGCAGGAGCCTGGAGGTGATGGAGCCTGAGGTAAGGAGATGCATGATTAGCGAAAGAGGCGGAGGAAGGGGTGGGCTGAGTGGCCCTGCTCAAAGCTGTGCGACGGAGAAACGCGGCTTTGGCACACTCGCGTAGCTTAGCAAGGAGGAAGGGGCAGGTGGGGTCGAGGGAGGGATGTGTGTTTACTTGCCAATGAATGCACCATGGCTGGGCACACACGTGAGCGGTAGGATCTGCGGGTAGAGAAGCAGCACAGCGGCGGCACTTGGCCGGAACGTTGAGGGCATTGGTGAGCACGGTGTCCCAGAGCAAGACAACGGGTGCATGTGGGGGGCTTAGGCTTATGAGGGCGGCATCGAAAAGCGACGCGTTTAAAATATACGAAGTGGGGTATGACGGTGCCAGGGAAGGTTATGAGCACTGATTCAGTGCTGCCCATCATACGAGCAGCGAGAATATCAGTGGTGTATGATTCAAGGTCATGCATGAGCTGAGCAGGAGTAAAGTGACCACCGACGTTATGAATGACGCCGAGGCAGGAAATGGGAAGATTGGGGGCATATGTTTTGACGGTGATCGGCTTACCGTCGAGCTGAAGATGCGTGAGATAGAGTAGGAGTTGGGTGGTGGAGACGGGAGTGTGTTTTCAGAAATACAAGGCTCTGAGCTGGCTTGGCCTGAAGGGCGATCTCTGCGCTGGTTTTGGAGGAGAGATGTGCGGCGGAGATGATCGCGGCGAGCAAGTCGTAAAGAGGCAGCTTGGGAGTGAGGGTACCGGGCGGAAGTTAGATCCCAACTGAGATGAGTTCGGTGCGAGGGCGGGCGGCGGAGGCAGGTTTACGGCTGGTACTGACGGTGCTCCAGCCGCTTTCCAAAGATGGCGTATTGTGGTCGTTGTCTGGGGACGTCGTGAAATTTATTAGTTAATTTTTGGCAATTGGTTGAATATATGTTTAAATTTATTGGTTTAGTGATGTTCGCCTCTTCAAACATCTAGCTCAAGGACAAGAATTATGGTATCTATCACAGGCAACCTTGAAATTTTTATTAAATTTAAAAACGATCAACCTGTATAATTTGCGCACTTGAATGGATGCAACCATGCGAGTGTCTCTGATGTTTCACTTCAGAATCGCAACCTCCTTTGTTAAAAGTGCTATGCCACAAAATATTTGAGCTGGAATTATGTATTTCATGGTAAACAGTGCGCGACCCACAGCAAGGTAGAACGTTTTGAGCGCATTTGCTTCGATAAAGCTTGCATTGAACTTTTTACATCATAAGTGATCTGTACAGAATTCTGGCAACACTGAATCGTGACGAAATAAAATGTGTTCTGAGTAGACAATGTGCGCGGCAAATATGTGATAGCGCTTTCGAATCTGGGTATCTGTGGTCAACGTGGCCCGTGGCTGAGATCGAGGAAGCTGCGCAGGTCTGCCCTATCGCCCACGTGTGTTGGGTGCGGGCCATCAATCCGCTCATCTCTGCCGCTAGACACCGCCCTCAACGCTGCCATTCCTGACGAACCAATCAGCAACCCTCGCAGCTCAGCGACATCATCAGTCAGGGGTTTAAAAGCCCTGTGTGTGGTTCCCTTCATCAGTGGGCAGCTTGGCAACAGCTACGGAATGCCGCCTAAATGCTGTTTCTTACTTATGCAGGTATGTTACCGCAAAAATTCTCATTGTTTAAAGTCCGACGATCGTTTTTTGCTGTTGCTGTGCTGCCAACAGTGACTTTTTTTTCATGATGCACGCTCTGTTATGTTGATGGCCCTCAACCGCCTTCTCTTGAGTGGTGATATCGAGCCTAACCGTGGACCCACTACGGGAACCCGGTCGACTAAATCTACTAAAAAAGCTCGCGCTCCTTTGGGCCATTCAAGCCGCTCTGCTAATTCGCCGAGGGCTTCTAATCCTACTGGAGAAGCTGGTGGTTGAGGAAGCGTTGTCGAACTCCGATAATCCTGTGCTTGTACAACTTTTGACTGAAATATTGACTAACAATAAGGACATGGCTCGCGACATTGCAGAGATAAAAAGTTATGTTGGTATGCGCTTCGAGGCTCTTGAATCGCGAATTTCTGCTGTTGAAAAGGCATTGGCCACCCCTGCTTCACGGTCTGAAAATGGTCAGTTACATAACGAAATAGGGGCACTGAAGCGTACAGTCACTGAGTTGACTGGAAAGAATGAGGATCTAGAATATCGGCCTAGGCGGAACAACATTATTTTGCATGGCTTATTAGAAACTGTTGATGAAACTCACGGTTCCCTTCATTTCAAAATATCTGAATTATTTCAACAGAGTCTTGGCATTCAATGTCCTCGCATCGAACGCCTCCATCGTTTTGGAAGAGCTCGTGAAAACCATCCACGCCCGGTAATTTTGAAAATGCTTGATTTTAATGAGAAGCTTACTTTGCTGAAGAATGGTTTTAAGCTTACGGATTCCGGACTTAGGCTTTCTGATGACTTTTCTCCCAGAGTTCGTGGTATTCGGAAGAAACTGTGGGAGGCGTCCAATCAGCATCGCAACAATGGGTCTTCTGTTGAGATTAGGTTTGACCATATCTTCATTGACAACATTCGGTATAACTGGTGCGATTCCACCAACTCTCTTGTAAAAATCACTAATCTTCGCAACTTTTCTAAGACAGCAGGTCCCACATCACAGTCAGCAACAGGCTGACCTTTTTCTACAACACAAAGAGATTTTACCATTATGAACATCAACGCTAGAAATATAGCTAATAAATTTCTCCTTTTTCTTGCCCTTGTTTCGTCCTATTCGGCTGACATTATTGGTTTACACCGCCAGATTACGTCACCGTGCGAAATGATCGTCATAATCAAAGCGGTGGTGGTGTTGCATTGCTTTTTCGCTCGGATTTCAAATTCAAAGTCATTTCCACTAGACAGAATCAGTCTGCTGTAGGCTTTACTACGGTAAACAGTTCTTAAACATATGCATTTTCTATCGTCCCCCTAATAGTTCGTGGGAAACTCTTGACAACCTGGACCAACTTTTACTGCAAGAGAATTTAGCTTCCTCAAATTTCGTCTTACTGGGTCATTGTAATGCTCCCGGAATCGACTGGACGTCTCTCTCATTTTTGATCATGGTAATGCATTAAACAGGAAACTTGTTGAATTCTCGTTATCTCATGGCTTAAAGCAGGTCGTTCCCAGTCCCACCCGTGGTGACGCAGCACTGGATTTGATTTTTCTCAGCACTGATTTTGCCAATACGGGTTACAAGTACGAAATATTTGATGGTATCTCGGAATACAACGCTGTTTTTCTATCTGTAAACCGGCCGATCCATAACCAAAGTTTAACGCTGTCTACGTTTCGAGACTTTTCCAGAGCTGATGACGTCCGTATCATTGATGATCTATCCAATAATTTCGACGCATTTTCGGCACTTGGACTATCTAGTGACGTTGATGCGCTCGTGGAATGTTTTGAAAGCATCGTAAAATCATGTATATATCGATTCGTTCCTTTCAAAACTAAGAAAAAAAAGAGTAACCTTCCCTGGATGGACCGAGAACTGCTGCACTTATTGCGACGTGCTGGTATACTTGACACTAAACGCTCGGACAATCCTCAGGCATGCGTTTTGTACGCTCAGGTAAAAAATGAACTCCAGAAAAAAACCACCTCGGCCAAAAATTTCTTCTATACTGTTCAATTGCCGAAACTGCTATAGTCTAACCCCTGCAAATTCTGGTCTTTCATATCTCCTGGCTCTTCTTCTTCCACATCTTTTAAAATCAACAACAGTGTCGTTAACGATCCATTAGAGATATCAGAAGCGTTAAATACATATTTTCAGTCAGTATTCGCCTTGGATGATTCCAGTCGTTCAACATTTACAACTACCGATTCATATGCAATTGATGATATCAACATTAGCCTAGAAGGTGTTTTGAATCTCATAGTAAACTTAGATACTTAAAAACCAGCCGGCCCTAATGGAATTCCGAATTACTTTTTAGTACGATTCTCGCTATGTACATCTAACTATCTGTTCATTATATGTCAGAAGTCCCTCAATAGTGGCGTTGTGCCTTCTTCCTTGAAAAGAGCTACAGTACTACCTTTATATAAATCTGGTGACAGAGAGCTTTTATCTAACTATAGGCCTATTCCTTTAACTGCAAGCTCACGTAAAATACTAGAACACATAATCTATAAGCATATAATATTGTTCCTTGAAAATAATAACCTATTGAACAGCTTTCAGCACGGCTTCCGGCGCGGTTTTAGTACTGTAATCCAACTTATTGAGTTCACTCATGACCGTTCCCATTATATCAACTTAGGTAAACAGATTGACACCATTTTCATTGTCTTTAGCAAGGCTTTCGACACAGTACTACACTCTAAATTGCTTTTGAAACTCCATAATATTCTAAATAACCCTCAGTTGGTGTCTTGGATTTCCAGTTTGCTTTCTTTGCGTTCCCAATTCGTATGCTATGATTCTGCGGATTCGTCTGTAGTCGACGTCAACTCAGGAGTCCCACAGGGATCCGCGCTTGGCCCTCTACTATTGTTATTGTTTATTAACGACCTTCTAGACCCTGTCACTTCAAAGATACGCATCTACGCAGATGATTGTGTTCCGTACAGCCCAGTTGACTCACTCGCTGTTCATCAGCGCCTTAAAGATGCCTTTGTTTCATTTTGTGACTGGTCTGCTACTTGGAAAATGAGCATAAATTTTGATAAAACTGTTATAATGTCTTTCACTAACAGACACATGCCCGTATGTTATGATTATATATGCAACGGTGCACCACTAAGACGAGTTTTTCAATACAAATATTTAGGCGTCATTTTTACACCCACCTTGTCTTGGTCTAAACATATAGATTACATTTGTAGTAAAGCGTTAAAAAACCTGGTTACATCCGCCGGACGTTGTCTGCTGCTCCGAGGGACACTAAATTAGTAGCATACAAAACACTGATTCGCCCAATTTTAGAATATGCTTCCTCCGTACGGCACCCACATAAACAATGTGAAATGAATGGTATTCAGTTGGTCCAGAGGAAGGCTGTTCGTTTTGTTTACCGTCGCTTCGATCGAGACTTTTCACCGTCAGCTGCTCTTGCGTAATTAAACCTACTGTTTCTGTCTAGACGACGGCACATAGAATCTCTCAAGATTTTCTATTCTTATAAGAACTCTCTTTGTCACCTATCAGATCCCTCCCTTTTAATGCCTGCTTGCCCGACTTCAACTGGAGCTTATCATGCCTCTAATATCAGACCACTTCATCCACGCACTAACACTTTCAAATACAGTTTTTTTCCCCCGCATGATTGAACAGTGGAATTTGTTACCTGCCGAAGTTCGTTTGTTACACATTTCTCAATTTTTAAATGCTATTACTGATGTATAGTTCCTTCACATTTTTATATTTCTATGTTCTTGTTTCTGCATATCATAATCAGTTTTCCTCGCATGTACACCCACTCCTGCGATAGCCCTAACAGGCTGCAGTATGTAAAAAAAAAAAAAAAGAACACATGAGGCACGCTCGCACGAAATCGGCGCACAGATGCTTTCAGAATGTTTTAGAGCATGCAGACAACGCAGTGGTGACCGTGCACTTAATATTACACAAATCATGCTAAAGCAGTGGTTGCTGTTGGTGGGAAGGGCCTAGAGGCTGCTATCCCAAATAAAATATCCACGTGAAAATGTGCGCTGTGAGTCTACCTATCAGTGTGCAAACACGTGATATAAACATGTATGCCCCAGGCGGGCGTACGTGTACATTGCCCTAGACTTTATCTACGGTACAACGATCAACTGAGAATAGTTGGACGTGTTATGACCACTTTAAGCCTACAGTGCTCACGGAATGAAACGCGACAGCGAGTATTTGGTAGAACCCAGCATATGTGCAGAGAGCTCGAGAGTACCATGTCATGTCGCTATGAATCTGGTCACCAAAGGTGACTCGGACTCCGCTCTAAGTGTACGCACCAAAGTTACGTCGATGTGACACGAACTGCAGCCGGTGGAAACGAAAGTATGGGCATTAGTTAATCCTAAATTGACGCGTTTCATTCCGTGAGCTCTGTACATTCGACTAGTCGCTGTCTAGCACTCTAACGTGTTACCAGGTGGAATTTGCTTTCCCCCGCCTACTATGCGCCTTGGGAATCGTTTACCTGGGGATATACGTTCCCTTCGATTAAATAAATATTTTACCACACTTGACGATCACGGTAGTTGGTCGCTATCCTTCCATTTTTGTGTAATTTCAGATTTCTTCGTTGTAAAGCAAGCAGTTTCTCAGGCTCCTTTTGTAAAACCGCCCACTAATCATGTACAGCAAAATGATTTTCTGCGTTCTTGAAACCAGAAAGAAACATCCAGCAGTGAATTTGACGAGCCATAATAATCTCGATGAAAACGTTGCGTCTCAGATTTACGGTATTTAGCCTCAAACATTCGCAACTGCCGAAACACTGAGCCAGTGGTGGCGCGCAGCATTAGCCAACACGGCTCACCTGCATCATTTGACTCTCGTCCTGGCGTGCACTGCTGGCGTCGGGCTGGACGCAGTGCATGAACTCCAGGATTGACTCCCGTGCTGGTGGCGAGCTGCTCCGGTAGGCCGCCAGGAATAGCTTACCCAGCGCCTGCGCCACCTGCCAAGCCGTAATCCCCGGCATGCCAGGCGTCAATGTAAGCCTGGTGGCAGCTCTAGGCAGCAAATATTAAGCAGTGTTCATACCAGTGCTGCGAAACCACCAAAGCCAGTTCTCCCCCTAAATCAAATTTGAAACATTTATACATTCCACTAGGTCCTTGCAAGATGCGTATGTTAAGTTTGTCATGAAGATTTCTCTAACTATAATTTATTGGAGTTATGAAAATACGACTGCACATTTTGCAAATTCATTTCTAAGCTCGTTTTAAAACTTTCGGATATTGAAATCACTGTACAGATGTTCAAATGATGCTCCAGCAATGCAGGTATCTGTGCTCCTGCTGGATGAAGCTGTATTCGCTGAAGAACATATTAGCCCATTTATACGCTATTCTAAAAAAGAGTTTCGACAACAAAAACTGTCAATATTGACTCGTAACCTTACTCGGAAGATGGACGGCAAACGATACATAATGTATTTGTGTGAAAACAGTGTGCCAAATAGCGCGCCGCTTCACAACACTAGCCTAAAAGATGTGGAATAACTTTTCTTTCCATGTCCTGTAATGGTGTAGAAGACTCGCACTCTTCCGCGCTTGCACGTCTTTGCAACAACGCACCCAGATACGCTTCCGATTTTTTTTTCTTTCCTCAATGCCAAATTCGACACACATAAGTACTGGGGCTCTGTCCAAGGCTGTTCTGCTAAGAGGCTGTTTTCGGTGAATTTTAGTGCATGCCTGCACAGTCGGCTGCATAGCGCAACAACTGCCCCCTAGAGTTTGGCTGATCCAGCGGGCAGGCGGAGTGGCGCGAGCCAATGGGGCCCTGAACTAAGGGTTTCACCCTACGAGGTAGTCAGCATACATCAATAGAAATAAATGCTGTCTCTCTCTCTCTCTCTTTCTCAGCACTACGCGCCCCAGTGGTTTAGCGGCCATGGTGTAGCGCTGCTAAGCTTGAGGTCGCGGGATGAGATCCCGGCCGCATATTGGGGATGGCGGCGAAATGCAAGAACACCCGTGTCCCGTGCATTGAGGGCACATTAAAAATCTCTCCGTGGTCAAAATTAATCCGGAGTTCGCCACTACGGCGTGCCTCATAATGAAATCGTGCTTTAGGAACATCTATATAAAACCTCAGAATTTCAATTCTCTCAGCACTATAGGTATATGTGTCCGCTTACATATTGATTTGCCTGTGCTGTTTTCTTTGGTGTTGCTGCATAGACTTCTTTCGCTTGTTACAGATCATTATTATTGTGACGTGAATTGCGAGGACGCTCCAGGCTAATTTCCGCCGTCGTCATTGTCGCCGTGATGTTTCGTATCACGTCCAAGTGCGATAACATCGCGGCCGCGCACGGCATGCTGTAGGTACGAGGGAAAGCCTGCGAGGGTGAGCCAAGATGGATGGGGCTTGATGCCGTAGTGTCTTCTCGCACTCGCAAGGGAAGAAGGTGGGGAGGGTGCGCGCCGTCTTCTCAAGCGTGCAAGGAAGCGGGGTAGGAGTGGGCAAATTAGTGCGCATGCCTTCTACTCCAGCTGCGGCGGCTTAGAGCGACCGGACGCGTCCTATTTGTCTGTCCGTCCGTCCGTCCGTCCGTTCCTGTCTGTCTGTCTGACGGACGGAGAGACGGACAGACGGACGGGCGGAGGGACGGGAAATGAAGCAGACACTTGTCACGGTTGGGGGCGAAAAGGCAATGCATGCCAGAAAAAGTGCCGGATTTGCTTACTACCCTGAACTGGCTTTAGCACAACCCTGGCTGTGGGTGGTAAAGTAAGTCAAATTACTCCTCCAAGATGCTAACCTCTCTCTCCTTTCTGCCCTTTCTTTCTTCCCCTTTTTATAGAGCGTGCAAACAACAGTGACCTCACCTGGCTTCCCATACCAGCGTAATTCAGAGCCCGTGCCGCGTCTTCGTCGTACAGAGGGTACGCGAAGGCGTAGGGCAGCAAGAGGAAGTCCTTGCCCACATTTGCGTGGAAGACGAGTGCCTGGATCGACTCGGCGACAGCCGCTCTCTGCGGAGACCGCGACGCCACGCGGGCGGCGGCCGCGGCGAGGCGCCAGTTGGTGACCAGCGAGTCGCCCATCGCCACTGGTTGGCCTGACCACACGCCACCACTGTCCACCACGCCGCGCCCAGATTCGGGACTTGTTCTGTCTACGGCCTGCGTCGAGCGCGCATTCGTTCGCGTTAGCCACACGCGCTCCGGGCCATCGGCCCTCAGTGTTTACGCACGACAAAAACAACCGCGAAAACAAGCGAAACAAAAACAACGATGGCGAAGACGACAAGAAACAATGTTCAGGATATCTTCCTTTTTATTCTCTTGTTCTTTTTTTGTGATCTCGCGACATGCCGCTGAAATAAACTGGTTAAGAGTGGCAAAGTGCAATGAGAAACTTCTCATCGAACCTGAAAATAGCGCACGGCTAAATGCATACAAAGTCTCAATAAACTTGAAGCCTGTCGAGATCGAGGTCACAAATCTACTACTGTCGTTCGTGCATACATTGGAGCGCCGTGCCATTTCGGCTGAATGCCATTTACTTTATGCTACTTCTAAACTAGGTCGATTTCCGCAGAACCTAATTGCTTGTCCAAAGTGCGGGTCTATTTTTGCCACGAATTCTCCAATTAGCCCTGTCTTGCGTTAGCTGATTCCAACATATCATATTGATCCCAAATAAAGACCGGTAAAGCGGAAGAGAACACAAGAACAACACGGGGGATAACTTTCAACTGGCTTCTTCAACACTTCTATTAGGTTGTTTCAATCGGAGATCGATTTTTTGATAATTGGTTGCCCCGCTAGGCTGATGAGTGTACTTGTAGCTGCGTTCTGCGCATGTTCTATTTGTCTACATAGTGCCACGCGTTGCCGTGAATAAACCAGTTGAAAGCTGCTGCCCGTGTCGCTTTTGTGTTCTCTTCCACTGTCCTCGTCTTCATTTGCGGTCAATATGATATGCAGTAAACACCAACTAGGCCAAACTGAAGTTCGTCTGATTCCAACATGCACTTACAATTTTCCTAATTTCACCAACAATTTTATGCCCTCCTCAAATGCACTTCCCTACCCTTGGCACCCACTCTGTAACTCTAATGGTTCACCGGATACTTGCCGTACGCACTACATGGCCTGCCCAGCTCAATTTTTAAGGCGATGCTTTTTTTTTACCTTTTCCTTCGACTTTGCCACTGTTGCTGCTGCTGTACGAAACACAGTGTCGGGGAGTGGCTCAAGAGCGTGTGTATACATGACAGGAGCGTTGCACAACGGAAAGGCGGCGGGAGCAACTCGTTTGGACCTTTGCGCGGCGTCGAATGCGCACAATGCCCTCTGGAGCTACCTGGGCGTCGCCACATTAGCCTCTTGACAGCTGTAATTATCCGTGACCCCTCAGGAAAAGCACTCCAGATATTGCAGTGCTTGCCTTTCTAGTCGAGAGGGAAGCTAGGTATAATGGTAGAGAAGAAGCGGAGATGGTTCAGAGGATCAGTAGAACCGACGCGGTCGCCAAACGAGTGAATAATAGCCTTGCCTCTCTTCGCTTACACTTCCCATGGGGGTGGGGGATAGGGAAAAGGTGACGTGAGAAGGCATAGGCATGATACTACTACAAACACGACAGTGGTTGCAGACAAACTTTCCGGACAAACTGGATAAATTTAAGTTCAAGGTACGGTACAGTAGGTTTGTCTACTATTTCTGAAAAAAAGTACACCATTCAATTTGTCCAGCGGACAATTTACACAAGGCGTGCAGAAGCAGAGCAGCATTAACGCGCAGCATAAGGTCTAGCTAACACTACGGAAGTGGTCACACGTCAAATACACCCCTTCTGTTCCCGCCGCGGTAGTTCTTAGGATTATGGCATTGCTCAATTTCGCAGGTTTGATCTCGACTGCGACATCCACACTTCGACAGCGGTGAAATAAAAGATGCTCGTGCACTTAGACATAGGAATACGTTAAAGCACACCGTGGTGTCAAAATTAATCTCGAGTCCGCCGCTACGGCGTGCCCATAATTCGATTGTGGTGAAAATTTAATAGTTCTGCCATGTAGCGATATGCCATGTGAGGCAATGAATATCGTCAACCCTCTCACAGGTCGTTTAATATGGCTGACAAAAACGCCTCGAGCGAACACCTACCCCTGTGTGTTCTGTGTACTCCGCAGACAAACAGCAATGGTGTACGCAAGGTAACGTTTAACAACTCACCACTCTCATGTTGGACAAAACGTGGAAGAAATTAAACATTTGCCGCTAACATAACCGCTTAATGTTGTCAATTAAAGCAAACGGCACAGAAAGATTCGCTTATCTTGATTTCCGCAGTGCGTAGGATCTGCATAATTTTTATCTTAATGTCAACTGGTATGACGGCTATCGGCGTTTCCTCAAAGATACACACCGCTCATTTCCTGTCTCTTAACGTTACCCCTAACATTTCTTGTTCCGTCGCTCTTGGTGCGGTCCTTAACTTGTTCTCGAGCGTCATTGTTAACGAAAAAGGGGAAATCGTCATACACCCGAATGTAGCGCGAAACTACAAAGAAAGCCGATACGGGTTTCTCAGAAAGGACGCTTCGCACTTGAGGAAAAATTCCTCCTCGTCCGGGATTCCAACTCGGGACCAGCGCCTTTCCGCGGCGGTCACTGTACCATCTGAGCTAACCAGAAGACTAGCAGATTGCCACGCGAAGGCGATTAATTAATCAGTTAATTAATAATTATTTAATTAATTAGTTAATCAATTAATAGTTTATCTTCACTGCATGCTTCCATGAGGTACTTTGTATTCTGCCACATTCTTTTCGTAACGCGCCAATCATTCTGTTCGGCGATTTCAACTTTCAAACAATAGTCTCGTCTGACATAGCACAAATATTATCTGAGATCAACGTAGAAAGTGAATTTCTTGACAGGTGTCTTACGTTTGGCTTGTCTCCGCTCATCTTCAGCCCAACGAGCCCAATAAATCAATCGTCCAGCTTGCTCGACCTCTTGTTTGCCACGTATCGTGACAACTTTTCTGAGCTAACATTTTTGCCCGGGCTTAGTGATCATGCTGTAATTCACGCTACGATCAAGCTGTAACTTCATATAGCATATCCCCCGATATAAGAAAGATGATAACTCTACGACAGAGGTGATTATGTCGCGTTCAATGAAAAGTTAGCTCAGTTCAGTTAGTCCTTTCTTGAAACGTTTACTTGTCGTTCCGTTGAAAATAACTGGTTAATGTTTAAATCCAAAATGCAGGAACTAACGAAAGCCCATATTCCTACCATCACTGTAACTGAACGGCCCTCATCCCCTCGATTTAATAACGCATTAAAACGCGTGAAGAATAAAACGAAAAGGCTTTATCGAATCTCCAAGCCATCTAACATGCCACGTGCATGGGAAAAGTACCGCTGCATTCACAAATTGTTTCAGTCACAAGCTAACAAAACTAAGCGACCATTCTTTTCAACCTCACTTCCTGATGTGCTACGTAATAACCCTCGTCTATTCTGGAAGGTTGTCAATCCATGCCCAAAGAATTCGATAAAAATGCTTTACCAAAATGGTGTCCCTATCCCTGATACTGAACTTGCAACACTTAATTCAACATTCCGTTGAGTTTTTAGAAAAGAATCTGAAGGAAATCCTCCTTATTTGCCTAACCCTCAATATCCTCTCACGCCAGCCATCACGTTTGAACCTGATGGCTTTTGCCGTCTAATAGAATCTTTGAAGCTAACTTTATCGGCTGGCATTAACGAAATTAACGCGAAAGTGCTTAAAATACAAAATATGCCATTACTGTCATCTTATCACACATTTTCCAACAGTCGCTCTCATCTGGAGTGGTGCCGCAGGACTGGAGGACAGGTAAGAACTTTTCAGTTCCCAGAAAAGCTTCTTCAACGTCATAGCTTGACTACCGGCCAATTTCCATTACCAGTGTCTCTTCCAAACTGATGGAGCATGTCATATTTTCCCAGATCATGATATTTCTAATTACTGACAACCTTTTTCATCATAGTCAGCATGGATTTCTGAAGAATTTTTTTTTGTGATAGTCAAATTGAACTCTTCATAAAGGACATCAGTTCCCTATTAGACCTTAGTGTGCCCGTAGACTCATCGTTTTTAGACTTCGAGAAAGCTTTTGATAAGGTACCCCACAGCAGTCTTTTCTTGAAACTTTCACTCCTGAATCTCAATCCCCTAACTTATAATTGGTTGCGCAGTTTTCTGACCGGCCGGCAACAGTTGGTTTTTGCCAATAACTTTTCATCTCCTCCGTCTCCTGTGCTTTCTGGGGCCCCTCAAGTTTCTGCTCCTGACCCCCTTCTCTTCTTAATCTACATTAAAAACGTTCCTAATGACATATCTTCTAACATACGCCTATTTGCGGACGACTGTGGTATTTACCGACCCATTAACAATAGCTCAGATATACCTGTCCTCCAACGTGACGTACAAACAGCTGAAAAATGGTGTAAGACATGGTTAATGTCATTGAATATAAATAAAACCTCATTAATCTCTTTCAATCGTCGGTATTCTTATGTAGCACCTTCATATCTCTTAGGTAATTCAATAATATCAACTGTGGCCTGTTATAAATACTTAGGGCTTATTTTAAGCAGAATCTTTCATGGTCCTCTCACATCGCTAAAATAACTAACGAGGCTAATCGCACCCTAGGTTTTCTCCGGCGAAATCTCAAATTCGCCCCTCCTTCGGCAAAAACTCTTACCTACAGATCTGTGGTAAGGCCCAAACTTGAATACGTATGCTCAGTTTGGGACCGTCATCATACTAATCTTTCTAATTTGCTTCAATCTGTTCAAAACCGCGCAGCCAGACTTATCTTTCATGACTATTCTTCATATACTAGTGTCACAGCGCTAAAGTCTAATGCAAATCTTTCTAGTCTAGAAACGAGACGTGAAGTGTCCATGCTCATTCTATATCACAAGTTTTATCATGCCCCGATTGGTAACAGCGTCATATCGCCCGCTCACCGCCAGTCATCCCGGACCAATCATTCAATATCAGTAACCCCCCGCATGCGCTCTCGTCATCCAATCTGCATTCGTTTTTTCCACGTACAGCGAGAGACTGGAATGATCTGCCTGAAGAAGCGGCGGACCACTCCAGTGCGACTGCGTTCAGATCTGCCATCGAACACATTATTCGTTGAAGCTGCCCACCCATCATGTAAAACCTCTTTCCAGGGGCATTTGAGGAATAAATAAATAAATAAATAAATAAATAAATAAATAAATAATCGACAACTCGAAGCACAAAGACATGGACCTTCCTTGTTAACCTCCAACGTTTCTTAACAGCGACAGTGATAAGCTTCCAGCTATGACTTGGTAATGCGTGCCGTATGCACACAAACTCATTTTTATTGTTATCTACAATTCCTTCTCATGGTCAGGATCTCCTATGAGTAATTGATCAAGATAAACAAACTCCTGCACACACTCTAGACGCTGACTGGTGCTCATGAGTTCTGGTTCCCTTGCTACGCGCATTTGAACATTACCTTTGTCTTCTGCATAATGAACATCAACCCTACTGTTAAGTTTTCTCACCTAAGGTCTTCAATCACATGTTGCTATTCATCTCCACAAATGATCGAGAACCTTAACCGTGAAAGAGTGATAGTAGGCCTGAAGATTCATATGCAAAAGTCAAAGACCGGGCAAGAAAACACGAATTCATGTTCGCCACTGAGCCTCCAGAGTCTGTGCAGGAGTACAGCAATATGGAAATATAAAACTAATGCGTAACAGGACAAAATATAGAGATACAGTCGACACGCACTAAACCCGCCGTCCCACGCCAGTGAAGGCTGCGCCACTGACCGACATGGTTCAGTCCGCGCTAATCATTGAACCTCCTGGGGCGCTATAACGTAAAGCAATTCCAAACTTTTCTATTCTAATTCTGCAATAAGCCCTCCGTGATTGTTCAAAAACTTTTTAGGACTATCCCCACATCACCTGTCTGTCACGCGACGTCGCGAAAACCGCGATGGCGCCACATCTGAAATGACGTGTACACACTGATTATGCATGATTGGACTGAACAAAAGAAAAAGAGTTATTTCTGCTTCGACGCCTTTTCGTCGTTAGACCTCGGCTATTCGTCAAACATTTTCGGGCTGCACGCACTTCACCTACCTGTCGCGCGACGTCACCAAACCGCGAAAGCTTTCCGCGTCAAGGTGACGTGTACGCATTAAAGTTGCACTAATATGCCGAACAAAACTGAATTTTTTTCTGTATAGTCGCAGGTTGGTCCCGTTGCGAAAGGAATAAAAGACGGATGCCGCCGATCACTCAGGCACTGGCTACCCGCATTTGCCGGAGAGCATGGATTTATTTGCGTATATTGGCGGCGAGCTCGACCACTGGAAAATCAAGCGCCACCGTAGGCGTGACGTGGCATGAAGGATCACGTGGACACAGCGGCCGCGTCGGCTGCTTCGGAAGCGCCGGAGCGAGCTGAAAACGAAAGTTTAAAGTCCCACCTGCGCCGCATTTCTGATTAAGTGGTGAGGCTTTACCGCCTTGGGTGTCTGCTTGACAACGTTTGAAAGTACTATAATAGGTAGTGGCTGCCTTTGGAGGCGTGCAGCATGGTAGGCTACAGCTCGGTGCCGCAGTGCCAGACGCACGCAACGGAGCCCGGTGTCAGCCTTATTCACACGTAGCCGCAGGACAAGGAGCTGCGTGAAGCTTGGCTGGCGAAACTTAGAACCGGCTGACTGCCATCGGCTACAACTCGGGTATGCAGCATGCACAGACGCGAGGAACATTTCTGCTACGGCGCGGGGACTGCGCGATGTTCGGTGGGTAGCAGAAAACGCGCACTGAGACGCTCGCCCGCTCCCGCTGCCCGGCTATTGTCATGACGGTTTGGTCTATGAACTTGTTGATGCTAGATACTGGCAAGTTCACTGGAATCGAAAGGGAGGGGTAAGACGCATATTATAAAAGGACACGGCATATGGTCATGTTTGTGTTATGAATTAATGCACTGGATTACGAAAATCAAGCAGAGGGAAATCGCACGCTGAGAAGACCGATAAACATAAGTGCGACGCAACTTAATAATATTGAAGTGTTCAAGAAATTTGAAGACAAAAAAAGGTTGAATCGTCGCGACGACACATCACAGTCGCCGTAGCTATGCGTCGAAGTCTCTGTAACGGAATTATTTTTGTACAGTTCTGATAGCGTCCAAGCAGCAATTGTTGCTAGTGTACTGTCAAATACACATATGCTGCGGCCTAAAGCTCACGGCATGGTGCGAAAACGCGCTCACAGCGAAATCAAAACATTGTGCACGGACATGCATGCAGACGTGCAGTCGGTCGCTGCGAACCCGTGCGATCACTGGATTGAGGCTCCATTCCGTTATGCCCCATTTGGTTATACAGACAGCCCACTATAAGAACATATTTCACATAGCTTACTCTCAGCGTTTGCCTACCTTTCACGCAAGAAGCCGGTTCGGGAGACTCCATCGCGGCGACCGCGCGCAGTGGCGTTCACGTACTGTACGTATTCGGTAAGGAGATAGCGTCTATAAACGATTCTGTGCTTTCAGTTTGCCCAAGATTATTATATCGGCAGTCAGAAACTTCCCTCCTTTTGAGAGTACCTGCATAAATGTCCAGGAGTGCTGCCGCATGGTGTTTTTATTGAGTGCCGTAAGCGAAACCTATGAGCGCGCCGCGTGATCCTTCATACTACGCAAGTGAGGCGCTTCCGAAAAATGGCGACTCCGTAGCTCCTCGCTGCTAATAATACAAATTGCTGCGTGGCCTTGTAAGCTTTTCGAGCACTTTCGGCATGTTTAAGACCTCGCTCTGCCAACTCTTCTTTGCTGAAGATCCGTTTTAGCGGTATTCTTAACCTTCTGTTGCACGCCTCCGCCATTTTAGACAAACCATGCACCGCAAGCTAGACAAGGGAACGCGGACCAATTGCAGACGGCCGCACCGCTCTCTTCAGCCGGTTATCTATTTTCAGTGCGCTGGGTCGGCCCCTTCGAAACCCACTCCACTTGAGCGTCCTCCTCGCCTCCTGGAAGCCAATTGCAAACGAAAAACCGCTCAACGTAGAGAACGTTATTCGTTTTCAAAGCAAAGAAAAGTGACCTTCTGTAAACTAACAGACCGTTTGATTGGGTTGTTGAGGCAAAGCTGCGGTTCACCGCCCGATGCTTGCGTCGGCAGTTATGCACATTTGACGTCAGGAGTTTGGAATAAAGACATATTGGATTACTTTAACGTTATAGGGTCCCCGATCTAAAACCACTTAACAATTCTTTAGCGATTACAGCTCACCCAAACTCACCCAGTAAATATAGTGTTTTTACATAATATTGCTGTTCTGCTATATAGAAGCGTTTCTGTGTAGGGTTATACGTGTTGCCACATAAATTGCATTCATTCTTTCAGGTAAACGGCACCTGGACATGGGCAGTATAATGTCATTGTATTGGCACGTGTAATTGTTTATCCTTCTTCTGGGAACTGCATTTTACCCGCTAGCAATTTAAAGTTATCGCTCAGCGCAAGCCGCGCCGGCAAGATTTGGAACTTGCTCGAATGATATCACTCATTGTATAAGTTCTCTATGTTGTCCCGAACTTCATGTACTCCGATTGCATGCGCGACGCGAATAATGTTGTAGTTTCTAGAAGGTAAGCGAGTAACCATCGATTACACGGGAATCTTCGACAAGTCATGTATAAAAGCCGACGCACTTGACCCGCATATCAGATATGGACGAGTATGCTCACTGCTATCATTGTTATGATTGTTACTTGTTTTTCTGGGCACAGGTTCGCCCAATAAACAGCTAGTCCCATGATTTGCCTTCTAGTCACGACTGCGACGCGCATTCACTCGGCTCTAGTAATTTATAATCGCCTACAACTCACGACTGGGTGATGTTCGCAATAACGTACAGTCGTACACCTTTACGGCGAAGCGCTTGAAGCCTCCGATATCCTTGTTATACACGTCACTTCATTGTAGATGTCGTGCTCCGCGCCGCTCACAACATAACCGGGCTATAATCACTCCTTCGTTATACATGTCATTTCGTTGTAGAGACGCTCGATTGTAGATGGACGCTGCTCGGACCAGAGAGGAAGCGAGAAATGGAAAATGTATGGGAGTAGTAAAATATTTTCTTTAGCGAGTTAGACCATAACAAAGAAGGATAAAACAGTTGCGTGGAATAAACGAGGATGAGACGAGTACACGGAACTGGCACTGTCCTGTGTATTCTCCTCGTCCGTGTTTATTCCTCACTGTTTTTTATACCTCTTCGCTATTTTAATAGCATTGTTACATTTTTACGCCCCTGGAACTGAGTTCAGAGCGTTCAGTTAGTGGAGGCCTGGGCAGTATTATTTTCAATTACCAAGCGCTCTTTACCGACTACTTAGGTGCTTGTAAAGGATCTTTCTGCTTAGTTTCTTTCATGTCCTGATTGTACAGCAGCCATCGTGTTTGAATGGCTGCCGACGGTAAACGTTAAGAAGCGATTCGATGAGTGATAGATGCTCTAGTGTATGATTACCGACTAACTGGAACACCTTAGGTTCTTAAAAAGGGGAGTAAACAAAATAATAATTAAGCTACATAGTAATATCTTTAGTACATCTTAGCAATACTTTTGCAACAGCAAAGCGATAATTTAAGCCACAAATTAGGGCTGGACAATTATGCAGAGACACAAAAATGAGAGATGGTGGCCTAGAGCACCACCTTGAAGTTTTCGCAAAAGTTTGACGAGCATCGCCTCCGATTCCGAGAGCATCTAGCCGCGACTTAATTGTTTATTAATTAAAAAAAGGTCAAACTCAAATTTTTGATAGAGTAAGGAATTAACGTATTGCAAAGTTCGAGAACTCTTTATGCTCCGAACAGGCCACTTAACAATAAAACATAGCTCGTCATTCATGACGTCACACTAAGGTTCCGGCACTGAGGTTTGAAGAAAATAAAGACTCCAAGAAAGTTTAGTTTTACCTTCCTTTTTTTGGCTGTTGATGGATTATTTTACGGCGAATGACTGAACGTTTAATGAAGGAACACGGGTGGAGGCATGTCAAGAAGCTACACTATTTAATTAATTAGGAATTTAATTAATTTAGGAACACCTACGCATAAGGTTGATAACATCTGTTCTCCAGGCTTTATGCCTAATTTCTTCCACGGTGTGCTCCCTATGGCAGCCTCGGCTCCACCATTCGCTCGGTCCAGCCAAGCAAAGGAAAAAAACAGCGTGCCTTGGAATGAGCTGCATTTAGAGCTACGTGATAGCTCAACGTCTCTCTGTCCACTTGTTTCCTTGTTTAGTTTGTTTTTTTTCCTGGGAATTCTTGTAATGCACTCAAGTTTGAAATTAGCTCTGAAAGAACACTTTAATGAAGTTACTAGCTGATTCGCGATCGCTTCTTACTGGCCCCTTAACGTGGATTACACTTTCGATGCATTATCATTTTTTCTATTGGTATCCACCGAAAACAAGCCCGCCACAGCCTGTCGCTCAGCACAAAGTAGCACCGGAAGCAGACAAACCGTCCATTGCACCGTACACCGTATTTACAAACCGTACACTACCATTTCACTTGAAACCCCAGTGTCGCCAGTCTCGGCTGCTATGGATGCGAAGGAAATGAGACGCCATCCTTTCCGAACTACAAACCACGCTTCATCGCACATCTGAATGCTATGCGCCGAGCTTTCGGAAGTTCATGCTGACGCATGTTCGTGCTTCAGGGATCTAAATCGCGAAAATTTTCCGTCATATATGGAACATGCACACTTTATGGCTTTTCTCCAGTCTTGCTGTCTTTTCCGCACCTTCAACTCGGTGGACCCAGATGAGGCTGCCATTGCCCTCGCTGCTGTGGTCGTATCTACCACCATTATCAGCGACTCAAAGACCGCCATATCCGACAATGCACGTTAAATGAAGGCCCCAACCACGCTGCAAATACTGCGTCCCCTATCCTCCACCAAACAAGAAGATAGTGAAGAACCCAACCCAATTTAATTTATATGGGTCCCGGCTCACGCAGGGAAACCGGGAAACGACGTAGCCCCCACATGCATTACAGGATTCGTCATCCGAGCGGTGGGTTCCGCATATGACCCGAGGGACCTGGTCAGCGAGCCACTGATTACATACCGGCAGTGCACAACGCTACCACAGGCGGTCAAATCCCCCACCCCATCCCAAGCTCACCAAGGGACAAGAAATCACCTGGCGCCGACTCCAAACGCACTCCTTTCACAACCCACAAATATACGCACACTTTTACCCTCATTTGATAGACCCACACTGCTCACTATTAGGGTCCGCAGCCTCATGTGACAATATTCTCTGGCACTGTATAGAAGAGCCCCCCCGCCCCCACCAGATCTCCTTGCTGCTCACTCACCTGAAGCATGCGAAGCAATATTCCGGGACCCGAGCTTGGAAGTTCAACTTCGGGCCATCGATAGAACTACACTAACAAAATAAAGTTGTTTCCTCCTCCTCCTGTCTTTCTTCCGCCACTCGTTAGGCTGAGCTTTGTGGCGCTACTATCAACTTTGGAAAGCTTCAGCGCTCGATGCTTCTAAATGGCTTGCATATAGACGTCATCGTGGTCGCTATTTTGGTGTGCTAGCACACCGAGAAGCTACGCATACAAGAAACGCGACGACACGAAAATCGCATCTTGCTCCGAACGACAAAACGGCAACAGTGGAATCAATACTATGAAGAACGGTCACCGTTAAAATACAAAGCACTGTGCTCATGTTAGTATGCTGCACTAATATCATCGTGACTATCATGCTCGGGTCCTGGCACAGTGGAAAGCTGAGTCCACGACGTTACGGGAACATTATCGACACTTGCCGAGAAGGCGACAACAGTCGAGTTCCAGTCGGCGACGACCGTGACGTTGCTGTCCCGTTGGGGCCACCTGGCGAGCAGGCTGTTGAACTCGCCGCGCACCGCCCTGACCAGAGCTTCCGCGTCGTCACGGGCACCCGCGTGGCTCACCTCGGCGCTGTAGCCGGCGAACAGCTCGAAGCCGGTGAGCAGGTACGTGTGCGCCAGGCAGAAGACGCCGTGCAGGACGCGCGCGTGCTGCTCGCTCTCGTAGAAGCTGTTGATGAGGCGCTGGCTGGCGAACAGCGCTGCCACCTGTACGGGCGTTGAGTTTCGCGACTAGAGCTGCTTAACAGCATATTTGAGTGATTGATCGATTTAATTATTGATTGATTTAATTATTGGTTTGTTTATTGATTGGCTTTCGAGATTTGACGTCCCGAAACAACACTGCGGCTACCAGAAACGTCCTGTTTGAGGCACTCGTATTAATTTTCACCACCTGCTGTTCCCCAGCATGTCACTACATATAAATACAGGAGTGTTTCATCGTTTTGCATTCATCGGAACGCAGCTAACATTGCCGGGCACCGAACTAGCAATCTCGTGCTCAGCATCAGAACTCCATAGCCGGTCGTCCATAGCCCTGGGCCGCCACCTCGTGAAAGGAAGTGCGAACAATGATAGTATATAAGTTTGGGGTTGTGAAGTCATTCGTTATTAACTGCATAGACTTGTGGAGGAGCGCTAAACGATGGGGCAACGAAAGGCAAACGAAGGGCACAGACTAACAACCAATTTTTATTTGGGGGCAGTTCAACGAATTTGTCTATAGACGATGCGCAAATAGTTAAAAAAAAAGTTATTCACTGCGACGCGGAATAGTCAGCGCAGGTAGCAACCCCGACGCACAACCAAGTTCAGCGCTCCTCCAAAAGTTTAAATGTACCAACAAGCTCAATTTACAACTTTTGTGCGCACACTTGCACGTATGAAAATACATGTAATTATTTAAGTCTAAAGAATGACTTTTTACATTGATACACTACTCTTGTTTACTCCGTAACTGAAACAGTAATTCAATTACGTTTTTCAGTAAGCAGTTATATGTAAGCAGTTGCTTTGCTTATGCGTTAAGCTGTAACACGTGACGTAGCTTTGAGCACTTAATTCTGCAGAAGATCAGACAGGCTAATCGAGGCACTCAGAATTTGTTCCCTCATTTTAATGCTTCAACACATGTTGGCTGATGAGTTGAGCCTGTGTTGCTATGGCTCGATAACGATTGCCACTCTGGACGTTGATGCCTACAAATCACTTACAAACAATATTTGCAGCTTTCCATTGACCCTACCTAGAGTACCTCCTCCCAGCCTCAGCAAGATATTGAGCGTTGCGCGTCATAGGGAACCTGGACACGACATGGCAACGTTAAGTAACAACCATATTGTGCGGAAGTTGTCTATTTTGCGTTCCACCGATACCCATCGGGGATAAAACCATGGAACAAGGGTCTGAGTGCGCTGGTCGGTACTTCAATTGGATCATGAACGATGCCTTTTGTACGCAGAAGCAACAACATGTTGCAGCTTATCAGCATATCGCAGACAAGAATAACTCAATTAGACATTCCAAGATCCCCACAAGGTATGATATTGTAGCAGTGTTCATTGAAGGGCAGTTTGTAGTGGGCGAATTTGATGCCCGGAAAATTAAGGGTAGCTCTTTTAGACAAGTGGCAAGGAGTGTTAACAGGAGCCTTTTTTGAGAGCCGACCGCGTCTGTTCACAAAACACGTTTCACTTTGGCACAGATGATCAAGAGATTTGCCGCGACTTCTCATTGGACGAGAGACTCTGGGGGTTTCACGTGCGCGTTTACCAGAGACACCCGCTGTCTCACCATGGGCGAGGCATTGCCGGCGCTCTTCTAACGGCGATGACATGCCGTGCTTGGAAGGGTACCTCACAAGAGGGCTCACAGCTTACATGTGGATCGTTTTATGGGGCTATGTCAACAGGGTCGTCGGCTAGAGACTTAAGCGTAGGACACATATTTGCTTCTGTGGCACCATAAGTAGCAATACCTCCGAAATCACGTTCTCCATAACTTTTTTTCGTACGAAGTGTTCTACTAAGCACTTCCCCGCTCGATTTAATTTGTTCGCGATAGTACAGCCGGCACCAAATGTATGCGACCCACAGGATGTGAGAAAATGGCCAACATTTCCTCAGCCTGAAAACTCAGCCCCGCATTCACATTTTCGACCCGTACTAATATGCACACGAAAGAGTAGTACTGCGAGGTTTATTGGTTGTCGTCACAAACTGCTTGAAACTTAGCCCTTTCACAAGATTCCGCGGTCCACAAACATATAACACTCTACAGTCAAGTTAATATATAATCTGAGCACAATATACGCGCTTTCTGCGCTTTTTCTGCGGAGGGCGCCAGATATTCCTCATTGGGGCTACCAATGCAGTCAGCCTCATGCAGCTTCCTTCTAAAGCATTCAGTGTTTGCTCCACACAACCTGCAATTGCTAAATTTGCCGTATTTCCTTCATTCTAGGTTGGTCTGAATGCTAGGCGGACTGCACAATCGGGAGTTTTAGAAAAAATAACTTCTTCAAATGCAAGCCAAATGCGAGAAATACATTTCCACGGTGAAAGAAACACGCATTTTATTACAGTTCCTCTGCTATAATCACCAGCATGTGCAATGTTTTCGCTGCTTCGTGTTCCTCGACATCGCTGGCTTCACTATCACCAAATTCTTACAACAGGGAACCGTTTTCATCTCCGTCTAGGGCGTCCGAGATGGTACACTTTCGTAATGCCAGTATTATATATGCTCGGCGTAAATTCGAACCACTGCTACAGCAGTCCGGTTCACTAACAGTGAAGTATGTAGGCATGTCGACGGCATTTAGACTAGCACCTGAACTTGTTCCGAGCAACGCCTGCAGCGTTTCAAGCCTCCTTCGTGTTGGCCTGTAGGGTATCCGACATTACGGGCAGCCTCTCAAAGACATCAGCAACATTTATTTTCTCCTCCTCGAGAGTATCTTTCATCGGTAGACAATATTCGCCGGCTGCAGCCAAACCGAATCTTCGTATCTAAGCCCGACTGCTGCTTCCTTATACATAATTTTGTTTAAATATGTGTCTGTCTGTATTCGAGCTAATACGTTAGCTTAGATGTCCCAGGATTTTAAGACATGCCCCTTAAATTACGAAAAATTTAGCAATCCACGTCAAACCTCCGAATAAAAACGAATTGCACAGAAGGAGCTGCACTGCACTTAAAATAACTGAGAAAAATTTTCCGTACCTTTTTAAACGCACTCTAAAATATGGCTGCCTATACATGCGAGTAAATACGTAAAGCCGGTGTAGATGTGTGTTGAGTGTTCGTGTTAAGTCTGACGGCGGCATCAATCCAAAAATTTGTCCTGTTGCTCTTATATGCATGGAGCCATACCTGCACAATGCACCAGGAGACGAACATGTGCGTCTCGGCTTCGCCATTGGACTCCCAGATCTCGATAAAGGTGCGCACGAAGTCGCTGTTGTCGTTGCGAAGCAGGACGTTGTTTGTCGAGGCGACTCCGTAAGAAGACAGGGCGTCGCGCCAGCGGGTCGCCAGCGCCGGACGGCGCTTGAAGATTGTGCTGTTCTCCAGCGCAGTGGTCCGCGCAGTCCGGTCACCCACGATGCTGGCCAGGGGATCCAGAAACTCGGAGTCCACGCGATCGGCGACTTCATAGGCTTTGCTCTGCAGTCCCCGGCGGTTTGCACGCAGTGAAGAGGAGTACAGTGTGCATTCCTAACTGTCTAGGCAAGTAAGTACAACTGATGAACTCAAAGGACAAACGAACACCAAATATGCGGCACCTAACAAGCCCAAGTCTGCAGATACATGTCTGAACTCACAGGATTGAAAAAAATTGGAAGGCAATTCAACCGCGTGTTGCGGGTGAGAACGCGTCGGAATCGCTGTGCACTGCACTTTATCGCACTCCCCCTCGCGTAGCTAGGGCCAGTGGGAGAAGCGTTCACTTTTTCTTCGCTCTTTTTTGTACAATTTATTTCGTAATATAGCGTATTCCCATACGTGGCTGGTATTGGTTAATTGCTCACATCACTCAAGAAGGGTGTTTGACTCAACGCGCTTGTTCCCAGTGTTACCGTATATACTTATTGACTTAGTTTAATAAACAGGCGGAAGTAACCCAAATTCTGCTTTCATGTTTCGATAATAATTACGTACATTCGGAAGAAGCCATCTATCGCCTGCTCACATTCCGCCACAACCACACCCACAGGAATTGAACTTTGGCCACCCTCCTTATCGGTGTGCTAGCAGTAGACTAGTTTCGAACGCTCAATTAGCATCGAACCACGCAAAACGTGTCAGATAAGACGCATGAGTGCCAGCGCGTGCTCACCCCTGCTCACCCCTGGTAAATGCCTTGGCACATTTGGCTTCGTAACGAGCTTCAAAATCCGCAAGTAGGAAATGGCTACTATACGTCGGTCAAGCTTGTGCAGGGCAAAGCCACTCCTCACCCAGTAGCACAGCCAGACAGGAAAGCATAGGAGCGCTACCGCGCACTCCAACCCTGTGGTGCATAAAGCAAATGCTGATGTTGCATGTAGCTGTGGTTTGCTACGTAGCGTAAACACCGGGGGTGCCGAGGGGTACCGGGACGAGTCCAATGGCTCATGGCACTATGGCTCACTGAGGCCAACCGTGTTTCGCGCGTCCTTAGGCGCAAAATCGGAAATAGCGGAGTCTACGTGAACGTCCAAACTCGAATTTGAACTGCTCGCCACGGTGGCCTTGAGTAGGCGGAGCATTGCGGGCATGCCCCGCTCCGCCGTAGCCTTCGCAGTGCTAGGGTCCTATAATGTAAAACTATTCCAAAAGCTTTTATTCCAATCTCCTCATCTCAAACTTACGTAGCCGCCGACGCAAGCATCGGGCGGTGACCCGCAGCGGAACAACCCAATAAAACGCTCTCCTCGTGTATAGGAGGTCACTTTTGCTTGATTTAAAAACGAATAACATAGCCTACATTGAGCGGTTTTCTAATTGGCTGTCACGATGCGAGAAGAAAGCTCAAGTGGAGAGGATGTCGTTGGGCCCGAGCCAGCACATTGAAAATAGATAACTGGATGAAAAGGGTGGTGCCGGCGTCAGCGATTGGTCCGCTTTCCCTTAGGGAGCTTGCAGTGGCTTCTCTAAAATCGAGACGGCGTGTGCAACGGGTAGTTAGAAATGCCGCTAAACAGGATCCTTATCAAAAATAGAGTTCGCATAGCGATGCCGTACACGTGCCGAGAGGGATGGATAGCGTTACACGGTCACGCAAGAAGTTCTGTTATGCGCAAATAAACCCATGCTCTCCGCCAGGTGCGAGTATCTTGTCACAGAGAGATCGGCGGTAGCCATCTATTCCTTTAGGAAGGGGGCAGCCTGCGGCTATTCAGAAAAAATGGAGTTTTGTTCGGCATATAAATGCATCTTTGACGCCAACACGTTCTTTGAGGCAATGAGTTTTTGCAGTTGTGTGACTTCCAATGACAGACAGGTGATATGGCTGCAGCCTGAAACCTTTTCACCAATAGCTGAGGGTTAGGGCGAAAAGGCGTCGAATCAGAAATAATTATTTTTCTTTTGTTCAGTCCAATCACAATCAGTGGGTACAGGTCATATCAGATTGCGAGCTATCGCGGTTTTCGTGACGTCGCGTGACAGACAGGTGAATTGGGGGTGGTCTAACAGAGTTTTTGACCAATCATGGAGGGCTGATTGCACAATTGGAATAGAACGTTTGAATTAGTTTTACTGTATAGCGCCCCTAGTCATTCACTGAATGATGTCCAAAGCACTGCGTTTGATTGCCATAACTCCGCTTCTGCTGAACGCATTAAAGAATACTTTGGAGTAAAGTATTTCTGAACTAGTGTAATTTATAGTCAAGGGGGAAACGGACGCTGGCCCAAAAGATTGAAAGAAAAGAAGCCAAGGTGTTTCGGCTCCCATACGGGGCCCTTGTTCACAATTTAACAACAGATGTTGTGAACAAGTGCCCCGTATGGGAGCCGAAACGTATTTGTTTCCTTTCTATTAATGTTTTTGGTCGGCGTCCGTTTTACCCTTGTCTATGAGCAATTCCGACCAGACGAGTTTTCGTCGAACTCTTCATTTCAGTGTAATTTAACTTCACATGCATTTCTCGACTTAGATAAAAAGTGATTCAGGGCCCCTTTAAATGTTTTGACTGCACTACCTTCAGGCTCAGCCAAGATTTTTGACAACTCCCATCCATCCACGGGAATTGCTTGAGATTACCCTACCTTCGCGACCAGCCCACATGTCGACATCCCAATTTCTGGGATCTGCCCACGGGACAGGCTAGAAATGCATATACCCGGTCCGGAAAAGTAGCCATAACTCAGTAAGAGATTGTCTTCAAGAAAAAAGCTGCGCAAGTCATTGTGTGCATGACGTAGCCCAGAAGAACACAAACACGCGTAAATTCTCCATAAACTCTGTTAATTAGGTTTTTCCAAGGGGTCCCTCGCCAGGCTACATATCAAACTTTGGCTGTACGCTGAAAGTTGGTGCGTGAATTTTAGGGAGCGTTCTACCGCAAGAATTTTTTTCAAAATGGTTCGTTAATGGCGGAAATAGCAATCTTTCAGTGTTGCCAGTCCGTGATCTCAGGAAGCGAGTGTTATACCCAACATCTCTCCACTTACCCCCGTCTAACGTCCGCAAGCGAAATTCCGTCCCCGCGTTCTCCCATAGCGGAGCTGGAGGATAGCATGAAGCGTACGAGCGGAGGCCCCGCCTTCTTTCTCTCGCGTTCTTTTTTTTTTTTTTTTGCGTAGCGCACGTTTGTTGACCGTCTCTCGCGCGCGCTCTTGCGTTTTCCTCGTTTCGCGCAGCGCGAGATTTTCAGGGCTGTGAACGAGAACACCTAACTAGCGGTATAAGGCACTGCTATATACACGAACACTGAGGCAGGAGCAAGCGGGTCACAGAGCGTGGCCACGCGCTGCAACTAGGTAAAAAATGACTCTCAGCGATTGACTGCAGGATGTAAGAACAAGCACATGAAACGGAAGTCCATCTCTCTCGCCACGGTACGCAGCAAAGCAAAAACATGCAAGCATTCTGTTTCTACGTTCTATTATGTCTCTAAACATTATTTGACCTATTGAAAAATTAATGAAATTGTGGGGTTTTACGTGCCAAAGCGCGATCTGATTCCAAGGCACGCCGTATAGTGGGGGACTCTGAATTAATTTTGACCACTAGGGATTTGTTAACGTGCACCTAAACCTAGGTACACGGGTGTTTTCGCATTTCGCCACCATCTAAGTGCGCCGCCGTGACCGGGTGTTGCTCTTAGAAGCACAACAAAAAAGCCACTAAGCAACCACGGCGGGTTGCAACAGGCCAAACGAATAACTCATGTTGCCTTGAATAATTTTCGAAGTCACGCGCCAGTACGAGTGAGGTCACAGCGCCACCATGTACGTAGGCGCACTTTTGCGATCGACCCGAGAGAAGGGCAAACGCTGTTCGGTTTGAAATTTAAGCTCTTTCCGTGAAGCGTAGGGATACTGAGCAGACACCATCGTGAGCGCGCCTTGTATGCACTACTCTTGGCAGCTCAATGAGGCCAGACCTGGTGAGGGTCCTTTAAAGCCCACCCACGTGGAGTGATCTTCCGGCAAAAAAGCGGCAGCTGGCCATGCGGCAGCGTCCGCCTGGAGACCGCGGGCCGAAATCTAGCTATTCGCCGCTGTTGGGGTCTCGGTGCTGACGCCCGTTATTGCCAATGGGTCGCAAGCCCCAAGGGTAGCGTTGGCCTGGCGGCCTGGGGCACTGGAAGCATCCGAAGGTCCCGGCAAAGCAAGAGAAGACTGGTAACAGAACAACTTGTTTATTCTAACATAGCAAAAGAGCGGCCGGTCAGGTCGACCGAAGTGGAGAGACGGGAGAGCACGTAACTCAACAGTACAAATCGGAGCCTCTCTCCTGGCGTCCGGGGGCAGCTGCTCTTATACTCTCGGCGTCGCGGGCCAGAAGGAAGGTCACGGGATGAGCCCACGCGACGGCGGATCATGAGCCCACGACGGCGCGCACGGTCGAGCCGAGAGACATGTTGAGCCCAGTGTAGTGACGCATCGCCAACCCGCCGACGGACAGACCTCCTGGCACCTCACTTGGGGAGCTCCGCTCCCCGGCTGCCGCGCTTTGACAAGCGTGGGCACACACACACACACGCACGCACGAAGACACGTGGCACTGAAACACGCCTGGACACGCTTGGCGGGGAGGCGTTGCGGCGGCGTCGAACGGGCCAAAATGTCCGCCGCTTTGAACGAAGCCCCGGCGTCCGTTGCATCCGCGCCGGCATTACCGCGCGTTGTAGGCGAAACGTAACAGACCGCCCCGCCGGGGGAAGGAGATCCCGATGGTCAGGGGACTGCATCCGCTGTCCGGAGGGATGTCGCTCGATGATGCTCATAACCGAAGTCGGGCGTCCTTTGGCGTTTCTTGAGCGCAGCGCACAGAGAAGCCCTCGTTCTCACGTTCAGGTGCACACAGGACACTGCAAAGTGACTTCGGGAGAGTTGACATTTTTGTTCTCGTTTCCGGCAAGCGTTAGAACTACGCCGAAAGTCAACCGCTCAGTCAGCAAGCACGGCACAACCCTCACTAAGCCCTGCCAGGCTCTTTCCCCTTTTATACTGCTGCCTAGTTCCTTACAGTAGTTTAGCAGCACTCAGAACGCGTCCACAAATCGGAAAATTGCACTAGAAAGCACATCATCACTTTGAAACACTACACAAAAGCAATAAGTTAAAAAAAATCCTGCCTCAGGAAGAAAAACATCCGTAACAAGCAATTTTGAGGCTGATTCCCACGTTAGGGGCTTCGACTTAAGCCATCGGCGTTACCGTTGAGACTCCCCTTTTTGTAACGCACCTCAAAGGAATATTGTTGCAAAGCGAGGCTCCAGCGCAGGAGGCGGCCATTTTTTGGGAGAGATGGTCTGCAGCCATTGGAGAGGGCAGTGATCCGTTTCAATGATAAACCTCGAGCCGGCTAGGTAACATGACAATTTCTGAACGGCCCACACGATACACGCACACTCTTTCTCGGTGGCGCTATACGCCTGCTCACGACTCGTCAGCTTACGACTAGCATACAGGACGGGGTGTTCTACTTCTCCATTTTCCCGTTGGCACAGTACAACGCCCATGCCTCGCTCACTAGCATCACACTGAACAACGAACCCTTTTGTGTAGTCGGGCGATCGTAGCACAGGCTGGCTTGTTAGGGCGCTCTTTAGGGCGCTAAAAGCTCTTTCCTTTGTCTCGTCCCAGACGACTGTTTGCGGCTCTGTCTTTCTTAGAGCATCCGTTAGGGAAGCCGCGATATCAGAGTACCTGGGGATGTACCTCTGATAGTAGCCGGCGACACCTAAGAACGACCGAATATCGGTCTTCGTGCGCGGTTGCGGGAAGTCTCGCACAGCGGCCACCTTTATTTCAGAGGGGCGGCGACGACCCCGACCAATCACGTGTCCGAGGTAGACAACCTCGGCCTGTGCTAACTGGCACTTGGGAGCCTTGACTGTCAAGCCCGCATCGCGCAGGCGGGTTAGCACTGCCCGCAAGTGCGCCATATGCTCAGGCCAGGATGCGGAGAATATCGCTACGTCGTCTAGATACGGTAAAGCGAATTCTTGCTGTCCCCGCAACACTTTATCCATGAGGCTTGAAAAGCAGTATGGCGCGTTCTTCAAACCAAAACTCAAAACTTTAGGACGGAATGTCCCCATTGGTGAAATGAACGCCGCATACCTACTAGCCTCTTCTGTAAGTGGAACCTGCCAATAACCCCTGACAAGATCTAGGGTGGAAATAAACTGAGCGCTACCCACTCTCTCAAGGCGCTCCTCGATGTTAGGGATCGGATAAATTTGATCCTTAGTGATGGAATTAAGCCTGCGGTAGTCGACGCAAGGACGAGGTTCCTTGCCCGGTACCTCAACTAAAATCAAAGGGGAGGTATAATCACTCTCACCTGCTTCAATAACACCGAGCTGTAGCATTTTCTTTACCTCAGCCTCCATAATATCGCTCTGGCGGGGTGACACCCGGTACGCCTTGGATCGTACTGGCTCTGGGGAGGTAAGTTCTATGTCATGAGTAAGGACAGAAGTCCTACCAGGCCTTTCAGAGAACAGACCTTGAAACTCTTGTAAGAGCTGGTGTAGTTCGGTTTTCTGCTCAGGCGACAGCGATGCTTTACTTATTAAGTCACTAATGACTTGATCGGTGTCTTTCCTGTTCGTCACTGAGCCTAGTCCCGGAAGCTCGACCGGAAGCTCTTCTAACTTTCCCGCATCGGGAATTTCCTCTCCAGTATCTGGTGCCTTTAACGCTACAGGCTCAATTTTATTCAGTTCGGGCGTGCTCTGAATACCAGCTTGCTGCGCCTCTGACCCTTTCTCATCGTTCAACAACGTCGGCCCCGCAACTACCGCCTTTGCAGCGAGCTCCCGAACCTTCGATCTGGTTAAGGCCTGAACGCTAGCCTCACCAAACAAAAGCCCCTTCTCGCGCAGGAGGTGATCGGACCTGTTCGAAAATAAGTACGGGTACTGGGGGGGCAGCATAGATGACACTGCGGCCTCCGCCTCAAGTGCTCCGAAAGGTCCTTCAATAAGCACTTTTGCTACCGGCAGACACACGCTATGAGCTTCCACTGCTTGCTTGATCCATGCGCACTCGCCCGTGAACATATCGGCTTCTACGTAAGAGGGGTGAACTACATCCATCGTAGCTGCGGTATCGCGAAGCACTCGGCACTCTTTCCCGTTCACGAGGAGGTCTCGCATGTAAGGCTCGAGAAGCTTGATGTTCTCGTCAGTGCTGCATAATGACAAAAACACGACTTTTGGTTTTGTTTCTGGACACTGCGCCGAAAAGTGACCCGGCTTCTGACACGTATAACACACGCGCACTTGCCTCATCTCGAACCGCTTTCTGCGTTCGGCTTCGGCTGCCGCCGTCTCCTCACGTTCGGTCGGACACTGCGCCGAAAAGTGACCCGGCTTCTGGCACGTATAACACACGCGTGCTCGCCTCGTCTCGAACCGCTTTCTCATGGGCGTGAACTTCGGCCTCTCAAACTTGGAGCCAAATTCACCCTTTTGACCGTCCTTAGCTCCGCGAGCCCGACGCGTCACAAACTCCTCGGCTAGCTCAGCGGCTCGAGCCACCGTACTAACGTCTGGCCTATCCAAGACCCAGTACCGCACGTTCTCAGGTAACCGACTATAAAACTGTTCTAGCCCGAAACACTGCAGAACTTTCTCGTGGTCACCAAACGCTTTCTCTTCTTTGAGCCACTCCTGCATGTTTGACATAAGCCTGTACGCAAACTCTGTATATGACTCACTTTTGCCTTTCTCATTTTCCCGAAACTTCCGACGGAACGCCTCCGCTGACAGCCGGTACTTTTTTAGCAGACTCGATTTCACTTTGTCGAAATCCTCTGCCTCCTCTCTCTCCAAGCGAGCGACTACGTCGGCCGCCTCGCCGGGTAGCAAAGTGAGCAAGCGCTGTGGCCACGTTTCCCGAGAGAACCCCTGCTTCTCGCACGTTCGCTCAAAGTTAACCAGGAACAAACCAATGTCCTCTCCAAGCTTAAACGGCCGCATCAGGTCAGTCATTTTGAACAATACTCGTTCTCCTGCACCGTGTGCCTGACTTCCATTACGAGCGCGTTCCATCTCTAACTCGAGACGCTTCATTTCCAAAGCGTGTTGACGGTCGCGCTCTTCTTTTTCTTTCTCTTTTTGTTCTTTTAGTTCGCGCTCCTGTTTCTCTTTCTGTTCTTTAAGTTCACGCTCCCTCTCCTCAATGGTCTCAAGGCATTCCGACAGCTCGTCATCCTCAGCTTCTAACTCAAGAATAGCCCTTAGCAGTTCTGGTTTTCTGAGTTTGTCTGAGACATCCAGACCCAACTCTCTTGCAAGCTCCAGCAATATCGGTTTGCGCAACGACTTCAAATCCATTGCTGCTCTGAATGCTGCTTTCTCTACTGCCTACTATTGTCTAGCCGCAACTAACCCGGCAGCAACGACAACCACAATTACCAGCTCTGTTTCTGACACTAACAAAAGCCTGGCAAAACTCAGAAGAAGAAAGTCCCGCACTCACCAAACCTCGCAGCCAAGAATTCAGCGCAGTCGTTCCGCTGCAGGCAACCAGTCATCACACAGGGCTCGTTGCACTGCTCCCGGATGGTCGTTGTGCTGCTCAGCATACATTCAACCGCATCTCTTCGCTGCTGGCCTCCGTTGTCGCGATCTCACCGCTGGCAACCAGTTGTTGGGGTCTCGGTGCTGACGCCCGTTATTGCCAATGGGTCGCAAGCCCCAAGGGTAGCGTTGGCCTGGCGGCCTGGGGCACTGGAAGCATCCGAAGGTCCCGGCAAAGCAAGAGAAGACTGGTAACAGAACAACTTGTTTATTCTAACATAGCAAAAGAGCGGCCGGTCAGGTCGACCGAAGTGGAGAGACGGGAGAGCACGTAACTCAACAGTACAAATCGGAGCCTCTCTCCTGGCGTCCGGGGGCAGCTGCTCTTATACTCTCGGCGTCGCGGGCCAGAAGGAAGGTCACGGGATGAGCCCACGCGACGGCGGAGCATGAGCCCACGACGGCGCGCACGGTCGAGCCGAGAGACATGTTGAGCCGAGTGTAGTGACGCATCGCCAACCCGCCGACGGACAGACCTCCTGGCACCTCACTTGGGGAGCTCCGCTCCCCGGCTGCCGCGCTTTGACAAGCGTGGGCACACACACACACACGCACGCACGAAGACACGTGGCACTGAAACACGCCTGGACACGCTTGGCGGGGAGGCGTTGCGGCGGCGTCGAACGGGCCAAAATGTCCGCCGCTTTGAACGAAGCCCCGGCGTCCGTTGCATCCGCGCCGGCATTACCGCGCGTTGTAGGCGAAACGTAACACCGCCGATCAAACTGGGCTTGATATTGTCAGCCGGGGGCCAGCCGCCCGCCGGAAGTGGCGAACGTAGGCAGCCAGCAAGGACCAATCAGGGCTAGACTAGATCCGACTTCCAGCCACCAATATTTGACGTGCGTATCTATAATATGGTTATGGCCACTAAATCGGCGCGCGTCACGGATAATTACAGATCACAGGCTTGCAGATGCAACGGGTATTATGGGACTTCACGTGCTCGCAGCGTTGCCAGATTGGAAAGTCGGCACGACACCAGAAACTCACTAAAATTCCCCCAGATTTCACCAGAAAATAAAATTGCCTTAAAATGCACAAAGATGACCAAGAATTAACATTCGTCAAACACTCATTTTATTATTTATATAAAATCATGATGAGAAGCCCTTAATCATCACTTGGAGCATCGTAATTGTCTGAATGAAACCAGCGTAGCATATCGTCTGTGATGATTAGGAGCCTTTAATCATCGCTTGGAGCATCGTAGATGTCTGAACGAAACCTGCGTAGCATATCGTCTGTGATAGTGAACTTCACGCAACACCCCTCTCTGGAGGCCAACGTTGTGCGAATTCGTACAATGGAATCCAAAGTTTTCAGCGACATCTTGTTCCTGTACTTCGTCTTCACACACGTGACCTGACTGAAGACACGCTCCACCACTGCATTCGACACTGGGCAAGAAAGACATGCCAGTGCATACAATGCAAGTTCCTGGTAGGGCTTTTCCCCCATGGCATTTTTAAACTTGAAAATTCCAGCCCAGAACGTTGCAAAATCCTCAAGAAGTTTCCCGTCGAAGACGGCCTCCTCACTCCAAAGATGCATAACAATTCTCCTGTATTGCATTTCAATAACGTCCATGTTTTTTTGAACCAGATGTTGAAGGGGAAGTTGCAAAAGAGAAAGTCGTGCAGTTTGAGACAAGACTCGTGAAGGGTGAAGTCCACTCATGCCTTGAAAAATGGCTTGATTGGAGGGAAGACGCTTTTCCACTTCCTTCAGCAAGTCAGTGAGAAAATCTTGGCAGCGTTGCTTCACCCCTTGCACAGCAGCTTCGTTGAGGTTGGTCTCCTGGTGCTTGCAAAGGAGGAGTTCACTGACAAATTGAGACCCAAAGTCTGTCATTCCCAATGAAAGTCTGTGCCCTTGCCTGTCAAAAATTCTTGACTTCAGCGTTCGGTGAAGCAGATCAAGCTCTTTGTACATCTTGTCTGGATCAATGTTCACTGACTGGAAAAAGGCATTGACCTTTTCAAATTCTTGGACGATGGGAGACAAAAATATGACGTAAATGTAGTTTTCATCATCATGGAGCATGTCATGGATCAATCGAGCTTTGTACCTTACTTCTTGAGTACCTTCTTGCATGGCTAACGTAAAGTAAGCCTTCAGCTCATTCCAATGTTCGATCAATCTCTTGATGACACGCCCCCGAACAAGCCATCGTGTGCGAGATAGCTTCAAAATGGCATGTGGCAAGGCTTCTTGTCACTTTGTGCTTCTACTTCTTGTTCTTTCATGCTTTCAAAAAGTTCCTTGTAAGTATGGCGTCGGAGTGTACTGTTTGAAAACCATGCTGGGATTTCAGTTAGGAGGTAGCCTAGACTAGAAGGCAACGTTTCAAAAGCCTTTTGCACGCAGAGGGCCAGTGAATGGCATACACACTTGTTCAGGATGCAATTAGGCGACTCTTCCTAGATTCGTGACCAAACACTGTTGTGTTCACCAACCATTACAGCAGCTCCATCACAGGCAATGCCGACACAATCGCAAAGGCACATCCCATACTCATAAAGGCAATCTCTGACAATCTGAAAAAGCGCCTCACCAGTCGCATGAATCACTGGATAAAGCCCCAGCAATGCAGTCACAACTTCGCCGGATCTTTCGCTAAAATACCGGGTGCAGATTGCGAGCAACTTTTCCACCGTGACATCCGTGGTCTCATCCAGCATCAGAGAGAACTTCTTGCCTTTGATATCAGCCATAACTTCGTCTCGAAGAGAGGGGGACAAGACAGAGTTGATTAAAGCAGTGCACTTGGTACGGTGAAGACGTAGGTGCTCAAGAAAGCTTCCTTTGCCATTTTGTTTTATCACTTCCCGTAAATGGTCAATAGCCAAGGTAGGGCAGTGGCAGCAGGTTGCAAGCGCTAACTCCAACTCAGCACGTTTCAGGTCGTCCGATAGGTTTGGCTTCTTTGGGAAATTCAGCGTCTGAGAAACTGATGTAGACTTGACAGCTCCTTTGTGCTGAGCTCCCTGTGCATGTTTGGTTAGTGTGCCGTGGTGTGGTCGAAGAAATTTTCGACATAACTTGCAGAATGGAAGCTTGCTACCTTGTGATGTCGCACTTGTAAGCCATGGGAATTCTTTTTCCCAGGATTCGAGGTACTTCCTGTTGTATTCATAGGACTTGCGGGCTCTTTTTACTGTCTTGGCACAGTCTGGATCACCATCTCCCTTCGGAGTCGACTTGCTTTCACTGCTCATTACGACAGTGTGAAGCGGTTGAGTCTAGAAAAAGAATCAGGGCATTTGTGGCAAACGCTACAAAAAAGCAACACAAGTAAACAATTACCGCCAAACTTACCAAATTGTGATGTGCTTTGCCTGCGAAGTCGTGGGTGGATCTTAGGCCACCAATTTCATGGAAGCTAAATGCCTTTATACTGCGCAACAGCGTTTTGTGAAAGCGAAACGAACGGAGCGTCCGCACGTGTATTGGCTGGCCACTTGACTCGTTGCCGGTGGCCCGGCGTAGCTCTTCCCGCGCTTTCCACGGTAATTTCATTCCTCCGCTAGAACAGACGGTGCCGCCTATTGAAACTTCTTATAACTATACGTGCGTTGAAACCTAGTGCTAGCATCACACGCTAGCATAAACCTTAGATACAGTAAGCTTTAGTTCACTGTACCCTAGCATTAGCACAGCAACACAGGGATTTCATGAGGAATAGACAAATACAAATATAGGCCTTAGAATCGGGCGGCCACAGGCGCTACCTAGCGCTAGATGTTTGGATGAGCAAGGTCGGTAGACGGTAATTTCGGTAGACTGGTTTTCCCCAGATATCCCCAGATTTTGTCTGGTGTAGTAGTTTGCTGGCCTGGCCACCAGGAGCTCTTCATTTTCACCAGATTTCCGAAATCTGGTGGCCAATTTCACCAGATGGCAACGCTGCGTGCTCGCTACAAGGACACTCACAAAAGGGATTAGGGTGTGGCACGAGATTCAAGCGGCGATTCAAAGTGACCCCAATGATAAGTCAACCATGCATCATTACGGCAGCTTTTTTGACACATGCGATTTGTTTACATAAACTCTCGCTGTTCCAGTGGCCGGTAAACAGCACTACATGCTGTGCATCACAACGTTGAAAGCGAATTGCACTAAGCAGTGTTTTCTCGTAGCGCTGTCATTCGAAGTAGGCAGCCGTAGCAAGTATTCTCAACTCTCACTTCTCTAACGATCAATGTTGGCAGGTGCCCTTTTGTTAGAAGTCGGGAATGGGGTCGGCGCAGTCCGCACTCGACCTGGGGGCAGTGTATTCGTTTCCAGCGGCGTGGCCGAGAGGAATGCCGGGCATTTGCTGTCCGAAAATAAGTGGAAATACCCGCCCTGAGTGTTCGTGACTCCGAAATGTACGTGTCAGCGCAGGTCAATGTCGATCGAGAGAGCGAGGAGAGACGGCCAAATTGCGATCGTGCGCGCACGCGGGTGAGGCGTGCGAGCTTATAGGCTTTTGTGCCACTGTACTCGTGCGCTTGCAGTCTATTGCGTGTAAATCGCGTTGATCAACCTGGTCCTCTCAACCAGTCTGCTCATAAACCCAGATCGAACTCACCGCGGACACGTCGTCGCCGCCGCTTCCCAGGTTGTCGTTGAGAAGACCAACGTACGCTATACGCGCGGGCCGCCTGGCCTGCTGAGACGAGTGCTTGCGAGCAAGCATGCCAAACTCACGAGATAGTGTTAGCACGACGGTGTCGGTTTGTCCTCTCGATGAAGGGCTTCTGTGAGGGGGTTCAACACGGCTGCCTGCGGAAATGGAAATTATTGTATGTGTTATCGAGAAACCCTTTTGTTTAAATACAAACAGCACAGATGTGTCATACGAGGCGTGATCCAAGTGATCAATAACTGTGGACGAACAAGGAAAGCGCCGAAGTGGAACCAACGTTCCGGAAAGGATACTTGCCTCTGTAATCCGCTGTCAGTGCTTTTCTGTTCTAAGAATTACATATTGTCGCAGCCTAGTAGGAGACGGGAAGGCCGGCGTAGAGGACGTGTAAAAGCACTTTTATGAGAGCAGTCAATGCGACGTCGTTGTCGTCTCTGTTTTTCTACTCGCGTGCTACTTCAACGTCGTTCTCATCGCCTGGCACATACCCGCGGCGACCATATAGGATGTGCCATTGCCCCCCCCCCCCCCCCCCCCTTTGAAAAAAAAAAAGGCATCGTCCCGATGCACCAACCGCCGAAGGCTGTGCACAGACGGTGCAAAGTTGAGGTCATGAGGAAATGTATGGCTGCATACGAAGTACATGCACAACCTCGGGCAGATGCCACCGGCGTTTGGAGCAGTTATGGGTGTCGGGGACAACTTCATAATTCACATCGCTGATGCGGCGCAGAACTGTGTACGGGCCGAAGTATCTTCGCAGGAGCTTCTCAGACATCCCCCGTCGACGAATCGGAGTCCAGACCCACACCTGGTCACCGAAGTTGTATGTGACGGGTCGGTGCCGAAGATTGTAGTGTCGGGCATCGTATTCCTGTTGTTCTTGGATTCGCAAACGCGCAAGCTGCCTGGCTTCCTCTGCGCGTTGTGTAAACTCTTCGGCACCAGTCTCGTCGTCACCGCACTCGTGTGCAGGCATTGCGTCCAACATTGTTGTCACTTCGCGTCCGTAAACGAGGTTGAAAGGCGTCACGCGTGTTGTCTCTTGGCGAGCCGTGTTATACGCAAATGTAAGGTATGGTAAAATCTCGTCCCAGTTCTTGTGGTCGACGTCGATGTACATACTCATCATGTCTACCAGAGTCTTATTCATACGTTCTGTCAGCCCATTGGTTTGGGGATGACAAGCCGGGGCCTTTCGGTGAGTGGTACCACTTAGTCGCAACATGGTATCCAGAAGCGCATCTGTGAACGCAGATCCTCTGTCTTTTATGACCACTGCGGGAGCGCCATGCCTTAGGACGACGGCTTCGACGAAAAATCGCGCTGCTTCGGCTGCTGTTCCACGCTGGATAGCACCGGTTTCGGCGTATCGAGTAAGATAATCCGTGACGACGATTATCCATCTATTCCTGGCAGTAGACAGTGGAAACGGACCTAAAAGGTCCATGCCAATTTGTTCGAACGGCGCTTGCGGTATCTGAACAGGATGCAGCAGTCCAGCTGGCTTGCCGGGTAGGGCTTTGCGGCGCTGGCAGTCCAGGCATGTCAGTGTGTAACGTTTCACGATCGACGCAAGTCTTGGCCAATAGTACTTTAGCCTAATTCTTGCCAATGTGCGGGTGAATCCCAAGTGAGCAGCGGTCGGCTCGTTGTGACAGGCATGTAGGACTTCGTCGCGAAAAGATGCGGGAATGACGAGTAGGTAGCTGCTGCCATTAGGTGAAAAGTTCTTTTTATAGAGAACGTCCTGGCGTAAGCAAAACGAAGGCAGCCCTCTCGCGAATAACCTCGGCTCGCTGCTTGTTTTTCCCTCTAAGTAATCGAAAAGAGGAACCAGTTCTGCGTCCTCGCGTTGGTGGCGTGAAACGTCGACAGTATCTAGCACGCCTAGAAAACCTACGTCATCATCGTCGTGGACTGCAGTCTCAACAGGAGACCGAGAGAGGCAGTCGGCGTCGGTGTGTCGTTTCCCCGACTTGTACACAACCGTGAAGTCGAACTCTTGGAGCCGAAGACTCCAGCGCGCAAGCCGACCGGCTGGATCTTTTAAATTAGTCAGCCAGCAAAGTGCAGGATGGTCCCTGACAACGGTGGAACTCCGACCATACAAATATTGCCGAAATTAAAGGACGACCCACACCAGTGCGAGACATTCTTTTTCTGTAGTGGAGTAGTTAGCCTCCGTCCTTGATAGCGTCCTGCTGGCGTAAGCAATCACTCTTTCGGTGCCGTCCTGCCGGTGTACAAGCACTGCACCAAGGCCGACATTACTAGCGTCGGTATGAAGAATCGTAGGAGCGTCTTCATCAAAGTGTGCGAGGACGGGAGGCGCCTGCAGCCGTTGCTGTAGGTCGTGAAATGCCCGTTGCTAGTCTTCACCCCACACGAAGGGGACATCTTCTCTGGTGAGATGTGTTAATGGCCATGCGATGCGCGAAAATTCCGCAATAAACCGTCGGTAGTAGGCGGAAAGGCCCAGAAAACGTCGCACGGCCTTTTTATCTGATGGCGTTGGGAAATTAGCAACGGCCGAGATTTTATCAGCGTCAGGTCGGACACCTTCACGACTAACAACGTGACCGAGAAATTGAAGTTCTTCAAAGCCAAAATGGCACTTTTCAGGTTTTAAAGTTAGACCAGCTGAGCGTATTGCTTCAAAGACCGTCTTTAGTCTCCGTAAGTGTTCCGCGAACGTTACGGAGAAAACAATCACGTCGTCGAGGTAGACCAGACAGGTTTGCCATTTGAGGCCTGAGAGTACAGTGTCCATTAGTCGTTGAAACGTTGCCGGCGCAGAACACAAACCGAAGGGGAGCACCTGAAATTCATAAAGTTCGTCGGGCGTCACAAAAGCGGTCTTCTCACGGTCTCTCTCATCCACTTCTATTTGCCAGTAGCCGCTTTTCAAGTCCATCGACGAAAAGTAGCATGCGTCTCGTAGCCTGTCCAGGGAATCGTCGATACGTGGTAGCGGATAAACGTCTTTCTTTGTGATCAGGTTGAATTTTCAGTAGTCGACGCAGAAGCACAGGCTACCATCCTTCTTTTTCACCAATACGACAGGCGATGCCCAAGGACTCTTAGATGGCCGAATAACGCCGTCCTCAAGCATCGTCTTCACTTGTGTTTGGATTGCCTCGCGCTCTTTCGGTGCTACACGATAAGGATTCTGCCGAATTGGTCTGGCGTCGGCTTCGGTGACAATACGGTGCTTAGTGAGCGGCGTCTGGCTAACTCGTGACGTGGATGAGAAGCAGCTCTTAAATTCATCGATGAGCTCAAGAAGGCTGCTACGTTCGATGGGCGATAAGGTGGGCCTGATATCAACGACAGGGGCAGGCATAGCCACGGTGAACATCGCGTGCTCCACTGAGAGGCAGTCCTGTATTGAGGTAAATTCGTCGAAGTAAGCAGCAGCCGTGCCTTTAACAATGTGTCGACGTTCCCTGGTAAAATTCGTCAGCAGGAGTTCAGCACGTCCGTCGTCTACGTTAATTACGGCCCTGGCGATAGAAACGCCTTGACTCAGTACCAGTGCGTCGATGTGTTCAGCGACGCCAGTCCCAGTGTTCAAGTTGTCGCAGATTACAGGCACGAGGGAACAGCTTCGCGGCGGAAGCGTGACGTCGTCGTCGGCGATACGTAAGCGGGGTCGCTGGTGTTCTGCGGGGTCGACGTCATCTGAGCTCGTAGAAAATGTGACGACGAGGTCACGGACATTAATCACTACACCATACTCCCTGAAAAAATCCATCCCCAATATAAGTTCTTTACAACACTCAAAGAGAATGACGAGGGTGGCGACGAAGGTTGCGCTGGCGATTACTATTCTGGCTGTGCATTTTCCAATCGGCGTCATCAACTGGCCACCGGCAGTTCGGATGTTGGGCCCGGTCCACGGCGTCTTCACTTTTCGCAGCCTGTCGGCCAGCTTTTGACTGATTATCGAAAAATGCGAACCAGTATCGACGAGAGCGGCCACTTGGTGGCCGTCAATGCAAACGACAAGATCGGCGCTGACGGCATCGGTTACAGGAGGTGTGGTTGGAGTCGTCGGAGTTGTAGAGTCGTCGATCGTCGGAGATGGGGGCTCTTGGGTAGCTAGCCGGTTTGCAACCTCACCGCCGGAGGTCGCTGCGTCTAGTTTCTCCGGCGCGGGCTAGGGGACCTGCCCCTAGAGGCGTCAGAAAAACCGCGACGGGTCGGTGGGGTGTAACGAGCCGGAGATGGGGAACGCGATCGAGGCGTCGTTGAACCTTCTGGCCGAAAGTTTGTAGAATTTCCGTCGCAGCTACGTGCAGCCTCAGACACAGGGTAATTGCAGCTGGGAAATCTTGGATACCCAGCCGCGCGGTAGTGGCACGCGCGGTAAACATGTCCTGCTTCGCCGCAATGAAAGCATAGCGGCCGGCGGTCAGCGGTGCGCCACAAATCGGTCTTTCGAAGCGGGTAGCCGGCAGGGGATTCACTGTAGAAACGACGCGCAGCGATCGACTGGCGGCGATGCGGCATAGTTGGCGGCGGCTGTGACTGTCGAAAATAGGGCGTCGGGGGTGGCGGTGACGGCTGCTTCGTAGTGGTCGACGGTGTCAGCAGCATCGAAGTGGCGGGAGGTGGACGACAGACAGCTTCCGCGTAGGTCAATCCTCGCGGCACCGCCTGCCAGTCGGGCGACGAAAAGGCCTGTCGAACTTCCTCCTGAACGATATCAGCGACAGAAGCCACCGCTGGTGCCATGGGAGTGATACCGAGCTGCCGGATCTCCTCTCGCACAATCTCTCGGATGACTTCACGCAGAGACGTGCTGCAGCTCTCAGGTAGAATTGAAGCATTCACCGGCGAGCTCTTGCGATCATATTGACGGTACCGTTGCTGTAGAGCCCGTTCTATAGCGGTAGCCTCCTTGGTAAATTCGGCCACTGTCGTCGGTGGGTTCCTCACGAGCCCGGCAAACAGTTCCTCCTTCACTTCGCGCTAGAGATAGCACAACTTCTTTTCTTCGGCCATCTCAGGGTCTGCTCTGCGGAAATGGCGGGCCATATCTTCTGCAAAACATGGCAACGCTCTCGTTTGGTTTTTGAATACGGGATTCGAGTAGGCGCTGCGCGTTGTCTCTTCTGTCGCTACTAGTGAACGTGTCTAGCAGCTGCGTGCGGAAGGCATCCCACGTGGTCAAATTCCTCTCCCGGTTCACAAACCACGTCCGCGCACTGTCTTGAAGCGCAAAATAGACATTAGACAGCTTTTGCTGGTAGCCCCAGGCATTAAAACTGGCGACACGCTCAAATTGGTCAAGCCAATCTTGAACATCTTCAAAAGCGTCGCCATAGAAACTTTCTGGTATCTTCGGATTCTGCAGCGTCACCTGCGATGGAGTTGCAGTAGCCATGGCGGAAGTAGTTTGACGCGTTCCAGCAGGGTCCTGCAAAGGGTTGAACTCGGGTGTCAGGCCTAGCAGGCGGCGACTGTACCGGTGAACAGGAGTTTCGACGAACGAAGGTGATTTCGCTTTCGAGGTATGGCTCCGCGAAGGGGTGCCGAGCATGAAGGAATCCTACCCCGCAACTCCACCAGTGTCGCAGCCTAGTAGGAGACGGGAAAGCCGGCGTAGAGGACGTGTAAAAGCACTTTTATGAGAGCAGTCAACGCGACCTCGTTGTCGTCTCTGTTTTTCCACTCGCGCGCTACTTCAGCGTCGTTCTCATCGCCTGGCACATACCCGCGGCGACCACGTAGGATGTGCCAATATTTCATTTCGCACCCATCACTATAGCGGTTTCCTTTCACTATATGTGTATACAGCATTATTACGCGTTAACAATGTTCGCGGCCCCGCTGTTACAATGATCGCATTACGCGCAACTGACAACTAAGGTATCGCTCATCGATTCACACCGATGAGCGATACGTTAGCTTGCCAAAGCGTCTGGTGGCGTCACTTCACGAAGACGTATGGCTGCTACGACAATTACCAGAAGTTCATAAAATAGTAGGGTGGAGCGTCCGGGGACTGCATAATTTACGTTATCAGTGACGCCGTAATTGGAGGCCCCGGATTATTTTGACCGCCTCGCGTTCTTTTCCGTGCACAGAAAGTACGGTGCAAGCGCGTCCTTATTTTGCGATAGCAATTTTATGGACACTCCAGGCGGATTTCTGTCGTCGCCGTCTGCATCGCCGACGCCAGGATCTTCCTCATAAAGACGAAGTGCGATAACATCATCGCCGTATGCTGTATATGCGAGTGAAAGCGGCGAGGGTGAACCGGTCTTGCTGGCTTAATGTCGCACGCGCAAGGGAGGAAAGCGGGGAGAAGCGCGTAGTCTCCCATCACGCGCAAGCCACCTGGAGGAGGGGGGTCGTTTCACTACTGTGACACCTGCATATGGCGCGGCCGCACGGCCCTTATCTTGAAAGCGATCTGCGATCAGCGATCAGCGCACACCTTCGTGTGCGCTGTGTTATTGCCGCTTAGTTCGCGTTGAAGAGAGAGACAGCACGGAGGTCAATTCGCTCGCTGCTGCTACCACTCTTCCTCACTCCGGCGCCTTGACAGCGAGTGCGCGCTGTCATCGAGGGAGATGTGTTCCTCTTTGCTCGTGCGCGCGTGACACCATGCTCGTTAATTTAGTTGGTATGCCTATGTTTACAAGTTGAGACGACCTATAAAGCTACTATCCTTAATTTCTATAGCTCAGTACACTTTTGCTATCGCAATGAATGCTTCGACTTTCGGCCGAAACTGTGGCTTTTGTTTCATTCTGCTCCTAATAGAATGCAGCCACCACGGTTAAGAATCACACTTTCGACCTCGTGCATGACAACGCCACGCTAAGGCACACTGATCTGCCCGGCGGTTTAATTATCGTAACTGAACGTGATCTACTCCTGAACACACGAGAGGCAGAGACGAGTGATGAACGCGCCAACAAACGTAAGACAATACCAACATCACAGTTCTGTGCTCATCTGGTTGCTTTGACCACTTGGGATTTTACAACAAACTCAGCAATATCAATACGCAGATGTTTCCTTGCATACCATTGCACTTTAATCCCACTGATGGAATTTGTGCTTTGAATAGAAAACAGGTACGCATGCGCTTAGGAGGCGACTCTAACAGAGTCTTTGACAACGACGTGGATGTCCCCCTACACGACGTACTGTCTGATGTGTCCACCGATTAACTTAAAGGAGGCTCATTGCTTTTTGTTTAATGAGGGTGTACAAACAATTAGCTATGTGTCTATTGGTTTTGGCCGGCGTAACCCCAGAAAGAGCAACGTATCAATTTTGATTTGCGGAATTTGAGTTCTCAAAAATTCGTCTTAAGCGCTTCTAAAATAATAAAAAGAAAGTAGTAAGGTTTTTGATATGCTCGAGGAACGTTTTAGCTGCCAACACTCGGCCCACGAACTTCTCAAGAAATAATTACCACGATAGTTCATTCTGCTCAATCCTTTATTCATTTTTTTGCAAATATGGTTTCCATGGCCAGAAATAAGCCTAAACGAGTTGTTCTAATTTTCATTGACGCGCAACGGTCTGTAGGGCTTGTTTGCTTAACGCAAAGGCAAAACCAACCTGGGCGAATGTCAACGTGCAAGATGGCCGTCCAGCCGAGGTGAATGGCGGCGAACAGCAGAGTGTGCAGCGCATCCGGTTTGCCAATCGCGCGGCCAGGCCATGCAACGCCGGCCTCGGCCAGGGCGCGTCTCACATTCGCCATCTCGTTTCTGTTGCCCCTGCAACCGGACACCGGAAATCAATCAATCAATCAATCAATCAATCAATCAATCAATCAATCAATCAATCAATCAATCAATCAATCAATCAATCAATAAATAAATAAATAAATAAATCAATCAATCAATCAATCAATCAATCAATCAATCAAACAAAAAAACAATCAAACTAGCAACCTACCAACTAAGAAATCAATGAGTTAATCAAGCAAAATTAATAATTCATTTAAATAAGACATAAAATACACAAATATTTTTTCAAATATCGAGCACACAAGGATTGCTACCGAAAGCAGAGGAAAGCTTGTTTTGGTAGAGAAAAGAAATAACGACATGATGGTGAGCGGCGGAAATAGGCACAGCTGAAACTACTCGCATGATTGAACAATTGGCGCTTTAGTTTTGAAAAAAAGATCGTCAGGCGTGTCAGGAGTAATGCGCTTATCGCATGCGAGAGAGTTCGCCTTTCAAGGTCTCGCTAGTAACTCTGGTCGCCGCAAAGGGGCGCAAGTTGATCCCATCTTTGCGGGCTGGCACCTAATCGCTATGCTGCAAAACGCGGTGCAAGAGATGAACACTTTTAGAGCATATGTATTACCTGTTAAACAATGTATCGCTTTACATGGATTCTAAGAAGGACAAAGGCTCTCTGTGTGTGTCTGTTCATTTTTTCTTATTTATGTATTTGCTCCTAATTTCGGAGGAACGGTGCAGTGAAGCGAAGTGCCTACGAGTTCACCGCTGACGCCAAGTGCGGTGACTCATCTCTCCCTGCGCACGCACCTGATTACGACGTCGCAGCTGTGGAAGAAAGCGGCGCCGATCTGCGCCGCCGTTTGCGGGGGCGACAGCGAGGCGCTCGCGGAGCGCGCGAACCGCGACAGCCTGGAGAGCGCGGACTCCAGCACGTTGAGCTGCACGCTGAGTACGTTGTGCTTCGTCCAGCCCGAGCACACGAAGCGCGTAAAGCTGTCGCACGGGTCGGCGGACGTGTTCATGGATTGCAGCAGCCTCTCGGCGTACTGCATGCATGAGTGGCTGCGACACAACTCGGGTGGCCTCGGCTGCGGCGTCAGGAGCATCACGACCGCGACGACGAGGCCCAGGGAAAGCACGGTGACCACAACGCGCACCAGAAGATTGAACACCATCTGGCGGAACGGTTCCTTGCCCTGGGCACGCGGCAGCCGATGAAGCGAGCGCTTCGCTGAGCAGAGCATCAGCGTAAACGTGAGAAGGGTGCATTGCTTGCAAACGGAGCCAGAGAACAGGAAGGCCAAGCAAGGTGATCCCAAGGCGTCTTGTGACCGTTTTGATTTCTTGCTGCTTGTCCTTCGTATTCTCTGGCGCCTCTCCAAAGCCTTGACAAGCCGACTATACCGACAATATATCTCTTTCTTGGATGAGTTGTTTGATATCTGTTGAACCACTGCAGCGCAGTTGAAGCGAGCGCAAAGAGCAGAGGAATGAACTCCGTGGGCACAGGAAGTACGAAGCGCAGCAACTTTTGGAGGCTTTCCGTATGAAAAATAGGCGCACTCATTTTGTCAGCGTCAAGTCTATGTGCCTATGTTCAAGCGTGATTCGGGTTTTCGATTCTCTTTGGTATGCTGCACTTCTACGCGTGCACATTGTTGATTAAGGTGTTCCTGCTTGGCTGAAGAACTCCAGTAAGTCAGTTGTGACTCTATAGCGGCCTTGGTGGCCGCTCCTCTCTTCCTTGCGTGCGTTTAGGTTGTGCTACAATGGCTTCACGAGATCAGCAATACGGGTTGAATATTACACCAGAGTTTTTGCTGAATGATGCTTGTGGCGGCGCAAATGCAGAAAAAAGGACAAAGTAATACGCGACGGAGACAGCAGTTACACAGCAGTCAAGGAATATGGTCCTTGTTAAACAAGTAATTTATACCATGCAAAAACTATACAAAAAAAAGTAAAAGCTAAGTAAAACAATCGACAAGCCACATCATCCCATTTACCCCGCGCGCACGCCCGACTGTTCCAAAGCACCAAAGTTCTGCTGGAAAGAGCGATGAATGGTTTGCTGATACATACGATATCCTGTCGCGCTATTTGCATACCTTGAAAAAGACTAAATTAGTTAAGCCCAAGAAATGAACTGGGGTTTCTTGAAACCGAAAGGCGGAAAAGAGTTTGACACGGTGATAATTGTTATCACACGTGATGTTGTCTCCATTTGCCGACCAGAAATTCAGCTCTTTCATTGACAGGCTGACAGGCGCGCTGACGTGCTCCCCTTCACTTTTGCTGCACGTTCAGTTTCGTTGCAACGGTGGTGCCATCTATGACAGCTACGGTGAAAACACTATGCTAAGTAACTAAGTAAGTGGTCCTGATCCATTTTGAGTCAGGGCAGGCGTTTGTGAACGCCACAGGAGATGTTGAAAGCATGAAAAGGAAAGAAAGTAAGGCGTAGAAAGTAATGAGAGTACAAACATAAAACAGTTTTGTCACCGTCACAGTCTGTGAGGCCGTCTGGTTGGTTTTCCTCCAGGTTTCCGGCTCACCTGCCAGTCGTTCCCTCAATTCTAGCCGGGTCTTCATAGTCTCGGCCCGTGCAGTTCGGTCCTTCCCGGTGAGACCAGTCAGCGCCAGGCTCTCGGCCAGCGGGCACGATCGGGTATCTGCAGGAAGCCTCGGACATTGCTGTAGCACGTGGAGAAGGGTTTCTTCTGGTGCACCGCACAAGCGGCTCGTCGGGTCCACGCCGAATAGTTTATCGCGGCGTTGGTTTGTGAGGAGAGCGTCAGTGCGGGTTTGAAACAGCAGTGCGCTGCTTCTATCTTCTCGGCATTGCGGTGATGGGCATGGTTCCCGCTTGTGGTGGTAAGATAGTGCCAGGCTTTGCTTTTTTGCCACTGTCTTGCGCCACATCGTTTTTCAGCATCATTGATTTCTTTGATGACTGCCCTGCGCCACTCTGCTTCTGTCTTAGTGCCGGTGTGTTTTGAATTTTGACTGTATTTCATGTCTAGGAACGTGTATTTCCGAATCCAAGCCATATTGGTGTTTTTGTGTCTCAGCTGTAGGTACATTCTGCGACTGTAATTTGAATTTGCCGCTTCGTAGGATTACCAGCACATTTCCCCGCTTACTGCTGCGTTTGCAGTGACTATGCTGCCCCCTAGCAGCCAGCGGCCTAGTTCCGTTTGGTGACGCGCCAGGCATTTTATGGTTTCACTGAAGTAGGCCAGCGCATCCTCTGCGTATGTTGTTGCTGATACTGCTGCACCCTTCCACAGTGTGCGTACAACAGTGTGTAGGATGTATGAATGCCTGGCCAAGTGCCAGATGCGGCCGGTGAGGCGATTAAATTTTTTTTCTAATGCGTTTTGGTGTATATGCAGAAAATTTGGTTGCTCGATGAGAGTTACGCCGAGGTATTTGTATTCCGATGCTTTTTTGATGAGGTTCCCTTGGAGGGTGAATTCGTCGCCAGTGTTACTTGCATTTATTCCCATCCACAGTGTGTTTTGTCAGTGTTGAACCTTAGCTGGTCGTTTCTTGCAACTTGGGCGCAAATGTCGAGCTGGTGTTGGAGGTCAGCTGCTGATCGTGCTAGCAGCACAATATCGCCAGCGAATGCAAGACATGAAATTTTGATGTATATTTTTTGCCTGTCAGTTGTTATCGTGAACAGACGGAGGCCTGGTCCCTCATTTTCTAATGTTTGGAGGAGTTGTATGATGTATATGTTGAATAATGTTGGGGACAGCGGGTATCCTTCTTTTAGTCCTATCTTTTGCTGGACTTTCTTCGACCATAGTTCTTGTACTGTGTGCACTGTGTGCAATCTGTGTTGAGGTTCTTGAGCAGGTCTATGCTTTTACAATTTAGTCCAATGCTCAGTAGTTTTTGCCAAAGCCTCGATGGGGCACACCGTCATGGGATTTTTCTATACAAAGGAAAGCCAGATATAGTGCTGATTTTTCCTTATTTTTCATCTCCATAGATTGGGTGAGAGTGAATATATGGTCACTTGCCCTGCGGCTTGGTCTGAAGCGGTTTTGAGACTCTGTGAATATGATATTTTATTCACAGAACTTTTGTAGTCTTCGGCTGAGGATTGCGCTGAACAGCTTTTGTACATTGCTCAGTGTAGATATCGGGCGGTAGGAATTTAGTTCAAGTGGTTTTCTTTGGCCCTTGTGTATGGGGTTATCTTTTGCCTTCCCATTCTGGTGGGATTTGAACCGAATCAAGGATGCTGTTCAAGTTGTGCTTTAGTCCCTCTCTTGCTTTTGTCTTTAGCTTTTGCTCACCGGGACAATGACTGATGTCATTGTCCCGGTGATGTCATTAACGAATAGAGCTGATGTCATTAACGAATAGAGCTAGTTGGGTCTCGCAGGACATGCCTTTCCTAAAACCGTGTTGATTAGGATTAATGAAATTAGCGGATGTTAGGTAGTTTACAATATGAGAATAAATTATATGCTTCATTAGTTTAGAACAAACACAGATGAGGGAAATTGGACGGTAATTATGGCACGATGACGATGATCCTTTTTTTGGTACTGGAATTATCTTACCTATTTTCCAGTCTTGCGGCACCGCTCCATATGATAATGATTGCTGAAAGATATGGCTTAAAAATACACTAGAGATGTGCGCAGTGTTCTTAAGCATTTTGGGATTGATTCCATCGATGCCGGCTGAGGATGTTAATTTGAGGGATTCAATTAGCTTGGTGATACCATGTGCTTCGATTGCTATGTCTGGCATCGTTGGGTTGTTAAGGTAAGGACAGTCTGGGAGGTCATTGTTAAGTTCAGAAGTGAACACGGAAGAGAAGAGAAAGTTTAGTACTTCGGATTCTTTATAGTCTGGAACACGGCTATTGTCGTTATCGTATAATAATAATGGTTTACGGTTATTTGGGTTAATGTATTTCCAGAATTGTTTGGGATTGTTTTGCAGCATGTTAGGGAGTGTAGTTGAGTAGAAGGTTCGTTTAGCTGTTGCGGCCAAAGAATCAAACTCCTTTTCACTGACGTAATATTTTTCCAGGCCGGCGCGGTATTGGAACGCTTGGCTTTACGAAACAACCTTTTCTTTTTATTGTTTAGTCGTTTTAATGTGTTGTTTAACCATGGGGACGAAGGTTGCTCTGTTAAAATGATAGTGGGTATGTAAGTCTTAGTGAGGTCGATCATTTTATTTTTAAAAAGCGTCCAGTTGGTGTCTACTGTGCCCTTCGGGAAATCTATAATGTACCAGTTGTAAAACTCGGTTAGTGCATTGTTGATGCTGATGTAATCACCTTTATCGTAAAGTGTTATTTTCTTTTTTTGATTTTTTGCACTGAGGTAGCTGCCAGGATAATTCTGCATGCAGTACCGAGTGATCACTTAGTTCTGGTAGATGTGTTACAGAAGAAACACTGTCGGGATGGGATGTTAAGATAAGGTCGAATATGTTAGAGCACTGTTCATTTTTTCGCGTTGGGGTAGATACTAGCTGCGTCAAACCAAAGGTGGGACATGTGTTAAGAAAGTTACATTCAAGGTTATTTTTAGACAGTGTTATGGCTGGTTTGGACCATATTATATTAGGAAAGTTGAAGTCACCTAGGAGAAGTAGTTGCGCATGATTAAATGACTTCGTAACAGTTTGCAGTGCCTCGTGGAAGTGAATAGTGAAGGAAGCACCTGCGTCGGGGGGTCGATAGCATACACCGATAATAGTTTGTAGGTATGAAAAAGTGCACAATACGAATAAAATTTGTAAAGGTGAAGTGATATTGACAATGGAGCAACAAAGGCTGCGATGGGCAGCTATCAGAACACCTCCTCCGCGTTTGCCTACACGATCCCGCCTAAAAATGTGAAAATCAGGAAGGAAAGAATTAAGCTCAGTGTTATCGACGGTGGAATTCAGGCACGTTTTTGTTAGTACAAGAAGCTTACAATCAGAAGAATCGATAAAGCTACAGAGTGCTTCGCGTTTGGGCAACAAGCTTCTAATATTAGTATAAACGTATGATACAGGGATGCTATCTGGTTTTGCGGTAGTGCGTGATGGTAGCTATGAAGTTGATATAGCTCTATTTGTAGTGTTATCATACTTGTAAGTTCTGTTATCCATGATTAGTTTATCGTACTGAAGTTTGAAAGGTTTCTGTTGCGACTTGCCGAACTCGATTAGTTGTTTACGTGCATGCCGAATGTTAGCTGAGTAGTCTTCCGATATGCTGTAGTTGGACCCTCTAAGTTGTTTAGCATTTGAAAGAATGCGTTGTTTTACTTTGAAATGTGCTAATTTGATAATTATAGGTCTGTTTCTATTAGAGCTGTATTTGCCAATTCTATGAGCGCGCTCGATATCTAAGGGGTCCAACTTGATATTAAGGCTAGAAGCACACAGTTCCACAATATTCTTCTCCGATTCATGCCACGTTTCACGCTCAGTATCAGATACCCCAAAAACACAGGGTTGGAACCACGAGCCCTATCGACGAGCCCTTGTTGGATTTATGAGAAAAAAAGTTAAATTATAGTGACTGTTAGGAAAATTTTTATGTGGGCTGTCCACTTTTTTTACACTGCGAAAAATTGTTAATTTTCAGAAGATCAAGCTAGCATGTTTGTAGCAGTCCAAAGTCAAGAAAGGGGCTGGCAGATGGAATAGCACACTGTGGTATCGAGGCCATAAACAGGGATAAAGCGCCTCGGAAAAGCAGGCTAACGTTTCGATAGGAGGACCTCTCTTCGGCAAAGGCGGCCTTGTCATTCTCGGCATGTACGTTTTAAAGGGTTAATATAGTGACGTCACGTGTGGTTGTTGTCGGTAGCGGCTGGTTGTAAAGGGTGAGACTTCAAAGAGAATGAGCGCTGTCGCCTCACGTCTGTGAGCGTGGTTCCTAAGACGAGGGTACAAGAGCGGGAGAGCGGGAAGGCGGGGAGAAAAGAAAAGAAAGGTAAAACAAAAGAAGGACACCGAGAGGGGAAAAAGAACAAGAAAAGAAAATGAAGGGCTTGGGAAAGTGTTGGGGAAGCGAGCGGTTAGGGAGCAGTCAGAGGTGTCGTTGGCGGCATGTTTTTGTGGCTTTACAAGAGCCGGTCAGGCGGTCAGTGCGCGAGCAGCAAGAAAGGCACAAAAATACATCAATCGAAAGAATGACGAGTAGCGTAGGAGCAATGTGTCGGGTAATTTTGAAGGAGGTAAAATGGTGGCAGGGAGTCTTGGGTGAAATGCATGGGGTAACTGGAAGGCAGCGGCATGGTCTTTCAAGGGACGTTAGTCCCAGTAACTCAACGTAGGTGTCGTCACGGTGGTACACAAATGCGTTTTGTACTTTGGTTGATGGTATGATAATTTCAGAATTAAGGTACAGATTTTAAAGATTCTAAGTTGCACGTGCCAAGTTAATTCCCGTCGGGCGTAGGTATTTAAACTTGTGTATGAGGTATGATTTCGTATGTTGACTCTCGCGAGGTGAACGGAAATTTGTTTGTAGTGTTAGATATAGAGATATACTATATACTTTATTTGTAACAGTGCAACTCAGCAGTGCAAAAGTGATATCACAGTCCAGTCAATTGCACCTAACAGCACACTGAAAGCGGACAATATTGATACGTCTTAAATGACTCTTATATACACCACTAATATGGGAGTAGGATGTCTGCAAAACCCTGGTAAACATTGCAAAAATTTACGTAAGAAAGAAAGTCAGTTTCGCCTGACAGCCGCAGCATTGCTTGCGATAGCCATTTACTCGATAGCTGTACAAAGTAAGCTTACTCGTTCTATCAGCTGCATGAACTGCGGAACACAGTCGCCTACTAACTAAATCAGTCATGCGTGCATGGGCAAGCACATAAACCTCTCATTGGACGAACATGGGCAGTCACATGTCAGAGCGCTGACTTGTTGAAGAACGCCAGCAGCGAGGAGCAAATTCGTTCTTTCTCTCGCTTCAACGCAAATTAGACGCGCGAGAAAGGAGCGCACACGAAGCTATCAGCTATATACGGTCACCTACCCTCCGAGCTAAGTGCACATAATTACCTCCAAGATAAGGTGCGCGCGGCTGCGCTGAGCCACCGCAGGTCAAGTAGAAGAGATGCACGTTAATCTTCGCCCTCACCATGCCTAGTAGCCTGTGCGCATCTCGCCGCTAATACCCTCGCGCGTGAAGAGTCAGCGACGCGCATTTTCCCCTCCTTCCTCCCTTGCGAGCGCAAGAAGACACCGCTGCATCGAGCTGCATACTTCTCAGTTCACCCTCGCAAGCTTTCGCTCGCACAACCGCATACGGAACGCAACTGCGATGTTGTCGCACTTGGACTCTACACGGAACACAACGGCGACGCTGAAATTCCCTTGGAGTATCCACGTACTGGAAAATAATATCAAGTTGTTCACTTTGGATATTCTAATGGATCCGCTTGACAGGACTGCGCTATTTGGTTTTGGTGTGGAGTTACGGATTTCTGCACTTCGTGTTCAAGCCCTAAATCGAAATTGCACTTCCCACACTCACTACAACTGAACTATCTCTCTGAAATGCCGCACATTTGTTAAAATAATCCCAAAGGCAATTCTGCAAGGCATTCCTGCGTTTTACATGCAAGTGATCTTGCGATGATGATGACGACGACAACTACATGTTGTGGTCCCCTTTTAAACTAGGTGGACCAACGACCACTTTACCTACTTGAGTAAATCAGGTATCCTATACCTGCTTTGCATTATAGTATATTTCTATTGCGACAGCAAATATATGGCTATAGTGCAAGTGAATTTTCGCCGTACTCATCTGCGTCGCCGTCAGCGTGACGCTCCGTATAAAGTCCAAGTGCGATAACATCGTGACCGTATGCAGAATGCTATGTGCGTAAGTGAAAGCATGCGTCGGTGACCATAAGATGTCGGCTCGATCTCACGCGCGCAAGGGAGATAGGCAGGGAGAAACTTCCATCGCACTCAAGACAGCCGGGAAGGGATGCGTTCTACTCCAGGGTTGGCTGTGTGTGGCGCGGCTGAGCGCGGACACTATATTGAAAGCTATCTGCTATGGGGGATAAAGTCAAGCAGTGCCGAGGGCTGACAGCTTCGTGGGCGATGTGTTCTCGCCTCTTAGTTCTTGTTGAATTCACAGCCAGCAGGAAGGTCAATTCGCTCGCTCCTTATGGGTCTCATTGGGCGAATCAATTCACACTCCATTAGGATGAGCGGAATAGTCTCCGCATTATAACGCGACAGCGTTAAGGAGCTCGTGTCGCAGAAAAGCCGGTGTCGTCGGCGTCGGTGTCGGCGTCAGCGGCGTTGGCCGTGAGTGATAAATCCAAGAAGGCACTTCATAAATAAAGAACATCTTGCAAGATGGACTGGTGGGAATCGAACCAGGATCTCCGGAGTGTGAGACGGAGACGCTACCACTCAGCCACGAGTTCGTTCCTTCGAAACGGGACAAAATCGCCTCTAGTGAACGCGGTGTTGCCTTAGAAACGTGCCGTAGAAAGTTGTACTGCGGTGTATATCGGTAATTATGACCATGTAACTTACAGAAGTCGCAGTTTCACGAGTAGCGAAGTACGTTTCCGCTACATTTCTTCTGCGCTCTGCGCACACGCAGATCCATCTTGCGGCAAACACTGGAGACCCCCTCCTCCCAATGTACGGCGCTGCCCCGACACGTGGCGCGCCACTCGCCCCATGATCGCGTCCGCCTTCATGGCGCGTCGGGGCCCGGCTATCTCTGCCGATCGCGACGTTTGGCTGGCGTAGCGCGTTTGAGTAGGCTGTGCGAACGGGGTGCGATAACGCTATCGCGTTCCACTCTTGAAGGCGAAGCTTAAGGGTCCTGCAATTTTTTAGCTGCACCGTACACATGTCTCATCGTGTTGCGAATATTAGCTACAGTACCTTTTGGCCCTTAGGCAACCAGCTCGAGCCTCAAATGGCCAGGCACTGCCCTTTGTAGTGCCGTACAGATTTTTGCTTCAGATGAGATTGATGAGACTCACGATGACATGAGACCCATGAGATTATTTCAGCTTTTCTGACTTTCCGCTTGATGTTCTTTGTTGCTGTGTTGCCCACTCTACAGGTTGCATACTTGCTGGTAAGCTTCCTAGTTCTTTTCCTCCCCTGTGAATCAGTTTTTCCTGTACAGATACCTCGACACTCTCGCAGTCAATTTGCTTTCTTCCATATTCCTCAGCCGTTCATCATACTCAATGTTACTGCGAGCTTCCCTCGCTTCAAAACTAGTCCAGCCCATATCACCCTGCACAGCTTCATTTGTAGTCTTCCAGTGAGCGCCCAATGCGAGGCGATCCACTGACCTTTGGTTCCCATCGAGTCTTGATTGTACTCTGATTTAAGGCAATCAACCGCACTTCCAAAAGTAAGTCCTAAAACCACTACACCTTTCCACATAGCTCGGAGCACCTCGTACCTATTGTATCCCGATAGCGCTCTGTGCTTCATTACGGCTACATTTTTCTTCCCCTTCACTGTTATTGTTTTTTCCTATGTTTCCATATATCTATTGCCTTCGTTCTTCCATATACCAAGGTATTTATATTCTGTTACCCGAGGTATTTCCTGGCCCTGTATCTCCACTGTCTGTTCATTGTCTTCACTGAACACCATAACACCTGATTTTCTAACACAAAATTTCAAACCTCAATTGTTGCCTTACTTTCCACAGATATTAGCCAGGCGTTGCAAATTACTTTGCTTGTTAGCTAGCAACACAATGTCGCCCGCATAATATAAATCTGGGAGGTGCTGCTCTACTACTGTACCCACCTGTTGGTATGAGAGATTAAACCTGATATCACTTCCTTCTAGCGCCCTCTCCATCCTCACCATGCACATCATAAACAGCAGCGTGGATAAAGGTCACCCCTGCCTCAGTCCCTTGTTATGAGCTTTGTCCTCGCTCCTCATCCCTTCCCATTCAAGGCAAACGGCATTTTCTAGGTGAATTTCTCTCAAAAGCTGTATACAATCGTCACCTAAGCCTCCCCTTCCAGACTATCCCACAACATGTTGCGGTCTACGATGCCATATGCTTCTGTAATGTCTAAAAAGGCCACAATTAACGGTCTGCTTTCAACTTTTGATATTTCAATGCACTGAGTAAGAACAAATACGTTATCATCTAAACGCCTGCCTATTCTGAAGTCATCGTGAAGTTCTCCCAAAATGCCACTATTCTCTGCCCGTGCCTGAAGCTTTAATTTGATTGCCTGCATTGCTAGCCTGTATATTACCGATGTAATGGTCAACAGTCTATATGAGTGAATTCTATCTTTCTCCCCATTACCTTTGCAAATTAAATTCATTCTACTTTGTAGCCATCTGCCTGGTATTCGTCTATGTTTTAAAGTTTTTTCCACTGCTTTCACCAGAGCTTACTTGCCTTTTGGTCCTAGTTCATTATTCAGCCTCATGGGAACCTCGTCTAGCCCTATGGCGGTCCGCTTAGGAATTTTCTCTTCCGCTTTCGTCCAGTAAAATTTGCCAGCACCGGCTCCCATTCCACTTAGGTCTCTTTCACGCTCTTTTTTTCTTCAAATACAACCTCGTAATTGGCTTGGAAAGATTCGGTTGTTATTTTTCGGATGTAATTTATTAGCGCTTCTCCTTCCAGTCTATTTTCATCTTCGTCTAAGATATGTTGTGTTGTTGTTCACTTCCTGCCTAATAGTTTTATGTGGTTCCAAAGTATTCTAGGTGCGGCCTTTTTTTTCTCACGTACTTCTGACAACCAACGTTCACTTTCACCTTTTAATTTTGCTTGCACCAGTATTTGAACCATACACTTTTTCTCCCGGTATATTTCCCATTTACTGGTTACTTCATCCTGCGGCAGCTGCGCCTTCTTTGCCTGCCTGTGCTCTCGGGATGCTTTCTGTCATTCGACGATCACTTCTCGTATCTCCCTGCTCCACCAGATTTTCGGTTTCTTTTTTTCCTTTCCAACGAACATGCTGCTTCTGTTGCCGTATTTCTGTCGCTATTACACTTAGAAGCTCACCATATTCCCATTCTTTACTTGGCCATTTCCCAAGTTCTTTCTCTACTCTAGTGACTATATTTGCTATTTGTTCAGCGTTAAAATTTGGACTGGCCATTTTGCGCTCCTTGCTGTCTTGCCGAACTACATATCCCATTTTCAAATGATGCGTTATGGTCACTGCCTCTGCTGCTATACCCTCCCTCATCAATGACCATTTCTCTAAGCTTATCATGAATTCCTTCTGTCATCAGACAGTAATCAATGTTTGATTGTCGGTTTCCTAGTTCGCACGTGATCTTTCCTTCACACTTAGGCCCTGTATCCTCGATAACGAGGTTATGTTGATCACAAAGTCTAGCATTGACTACCGGTTGTTCTCGGTAAAGCTATCTAAATCCTGTATGTGGGCATTCATGTCCCCTTATACGACAATTTCACCACCCTTCCCGAAACCCTTATTATCAGTGTTAATGCATTCCACTAACTCTTTATTCTTCACTGTGCAATTATTTCCGGTCCACAAATACGTAACGCCCGGCCAAGTTTTTTTTCCCACTCATTGTACCTGATAACCAAAGATGCTCTCGACAAAATTTCAAGAGCTTCTTTGGTTTACTCTTTTCCATATGGCTCCCTGATGGATGTGCATTCTGAATCCCCCTCCCCTTCTTTCTGGCTTGGTTCTGCTGCACCCTTCCCAAACATAATTCTCAATTACTGGCAGCTCTTCTGAGTCTCTAAGGTGCGTTTCTGTAACCGCATACACCCCTATTTGTTCTCCTTTTAACTGCTCCTCAATCTCTGCCCCCTTTTTCTTTCTTCTGCCGCTCTGCATGTTTATGTAGCCTATTGTATGGCGAGCTCTCTTTGTTGCTTTCCTCCTTTTTCTGTTATCGACGGTGATGCTCTTCTGAGGTGCCCCTAGGGGACCTCCTTTGTTACTACCTACTCTGGCCTCCCAAGCGCCCGTGCAACCCCTAAAAAAGCAACAGCGCGACCAGCAAGTCGCCAGCACACTTCTCGTGCCAGCCTGAAATTAAAGTGGATCTCTTCTCGTTTAAAACCACCACACCTTCTCACTTCCCTGTTTCCTTCCACAACCTCGAAACCTTTATCTTGGCTCATTTTCCATATTGCCTCATTAGTAGCCATACGGTTCTTTTCACGTGACTGTAACTTACAGGCACCTCCGGCACCGTGCATACTACGATCGGCACCTGAGGGTATAGCTCGCGCAAGTCGTCCACCCCCTTCGCCAAGCGCTAAGCTAGACCTGTGCCTTTCCTGCTCAGGACGTCATTTAGCCCGCGTGCTACTATGACAAGGTTTCGCACGTGGGCATTGCCCGCAAGCTTTTCTTTTGCTCGCTCCATGACAGAACCCAGTGTCCGCTATGGAAATGTCCCTAACACCACTCTTTTATCGCATTTCACCTTCTCCACAGTTGCTTTTGAGCAGCTAGCCAGATTTGAGTCGCCGGCGATGATCACCCTTTTACTCTCTTTTACCTCTCCCTGCTTCCCTTTGTCCTTTTCTGCGTGATTCGGACTCGACAAGGGGCATTGTCCCCTGGGCTCCTGCTTTTTCCGCGTGGCGGCCTCAAGGTAGGCGCCGCTCTTTTCAGCTAAGCCTTCATCACGTTGCACGCATTCCACGTACTTTGCTGATACTCCCTCTCCTGTCGCGTCGGGGGTCTGCGTTCCATTGTCACGCACATTCTTGTTCACAATGGCGGCCCAGTTCAGCTTTTCCTCGGCAGCTTCAAGTCTCTTTTCAACTACCTTCCGTGCATCACGCTGCCTATTTAGCTCATTTTTGAGCTCTTGTACCTGTTTGACAAGCTCTCCCTGGAAAGGCTCCATTTCATGCAGCCTAGTGTCACCAACACAGTGTGTGCCGGTGGATTCGATGCCCTCTCCATTCTCATCCGTCTCCTCATCTGCCTTGAGGGATCCCCCGGGCACTGCCGGCTTTCCCGGCTTTCTCGCCATGTATTCAACGGCTTTTTGCAAATACTATAATACTATAATAATGCTACTACTGATGCAAATACTATAATACTATATCAATGCAGAGCACGTGCCTTTTAGCAAAAACCGATAGGCACAGGGGCGAAATCCTCAAAATTTCGCAAAGCAACTCTCACCACTGTTTCAAAAGCAATCAAAGCCGCGGAGACCGAAGGTATGACACGCTCTCGCACGCGCCCAACCACGCGGCCACGCTCTGACTTTCCTACTAAAACACGCACAGTAAAACCACTAATAGCAATTAGTCTTGCCACCTCCAAGCTACCATTTAAAGACTACAAACACTCAACGACAGTGACGCAAGTGGTTGAAACAATTGATGATTTTGCGAGGGCTTTAGATAACAAGGGGCAAATTGACTGTATTTGTCTTGACATGTCGAAAGCCTTCGACAGAGTCCCTCATTCAGAGCTAATTGATAAGTTGGTTCATCTTGGCATAAAACTACAATGTAACACAATGGATTCGTGCATACCTAACAGGCAGAACTCAGTACGTAGAAATGAATGGCTCCAAATCGGAATTATTAGACGTCACATCGGATGTTCCACAAGGGTCTATGTTGGGTCCAGTCTTATTTCTTGTTTATGTTAACGATATTGCGCAATGTATTAACAAAGACATAAGGGTGCGACTTTTCGCAGGTGATTGCCTCCTTTATAAACAAATAAACAACCAGCACGATTAGAAAATTAATAACGAAGCTCTGCAGGTGGTTGAATAATGGTGTGAAACTTCAAACGTGAAAATTAACTTAAATAAAACGTTTGTATTTCGTGTGACAAACAAGACAAAACATGTTGTTGACTTTACCTACACCCTGGGTTCATTAACACTTGCTGCAGTTTATAGCCTTAAATATTTAGGCGTAACTATTTCCAAGAATCTTAGTTGGAAGGAGCACGTTAAAAACATTTGTTCGACAGCAGAAATGAAACTCTGGTTTTTGCGCAGGAAGCTCAAGCTTGCTTCGAAAGACGCTAACTTAACTGCCTACCTATATCTGGTATTAGGATGGATACTTGGGCGTGTTGGTTAAGCATGATCTGATGTGAAGGCGCTAAAATGACGGAGGACAAAGAAGAAACACACACACACACACAGGCGCCCTGTGTGTGTGTGTGTTTCTTCTTTGTCCTCCGTCATTTTAGCGCCTTCACTTCAGATTATATTTGGTAAGACCGACACTGGAATACGCCAGTATTGTATGGGACCCTTATGAAACAGGATTGATAAACATGATTGAAAGAGTCCAACGAAGAGCTGCTCGATTTATTCTGTCTCGTTACTCGCAAACTGATTCTGTTACAGAAATGTTGCAATGACTTAAGTTACCCTCCTTAGCCGAACGACGCCATGTAGCCAGACTTAAGTTTCTTTTTTTGCTTTGGAAAGGGCATTATAACATAAATGCTACTCCCTATTTAGCACCAAAACAAGGCAGAACCTCAAGAGGTACACATGAACATAATTTCCGGATATCTCGACCGCACATTAATGCATACGCCAATTCTTTATTCCGCTGAACAATAAATGAATGGAACAGACTACCAATAACCATTATTCAATGTGATACCGTAACACAATTTGAAAACAATCTGAGGCAAATAATGTCCTAAACAAAATTATGTACATTATGTTAGATTAACACAGATTGTGTTTATTGTATCTGCATATTGCTATTGTACTTGTGCTGTTACCATTTTCCCGGTTTTTTAATGAATGTATGCTCAAAAAGAGCGTTTTATGTATAATTTGCGTGCATTGTGTATAATGTGCATTATGTTATTGTTCATTTTCTGTGCTGTACCCCACCCCTGTAACGGCCTCCGGGCCAACAGTATGATTAATAAACATTAAAAAAACGTCCCACCCCGCTGCACGTGTTGAAGCACGTGGCGGGAAAGGACGGTCTAACCATCCTGAAAAACCAAATGTACACGAAGGACACCCGCGCACCCGAAATACGCGAGACAATAAAAAGAAAGAAAGAAAAAGGAAACCACCCAATTACTATTTAAAGGAAAGAAAAACTCCTGCGATATAATTCCCTTTTTTTCTTCACACTTGAACTATTATCAGTTAGTGTGGGGAAACCCGACATGCAACAATCTAGAGCATATTCATTTACTACAGAAAAAATATCTCCGTCATACATATAATGCTTCCAACACTGCATCGTCAATAACTTTCTTCATGAACACCGGTGTAATTCCAGCGTATAATCTGTACAAATATCAATTAGGTAACATCTATAAGGCGGAAGTCTATAAGAATAATTTTAATCTGCATTAACTCGCCCAATTGCAAACTAGAGCACCAACTTATATCACAAGACACTTCGAAGACTGCACAGTACCGACACCACCGTCAAACTATGGGAAATAGTGCTTGAGTTATACATTACCCACACTCCTAAATTATTACAATTCGGTTCGTTTAAATCTTTTCTCTTCGTCTCTCAATGAGCTCCGACTGATGTATGTGATTGCTTTGTAACACTTGTGTGAGCATTCTATATGTATTTTTCCATTGACGCTCTTCGTGACTTTTGAGTAATGTATATGATGTGCAATATTATGTATGTACGGTATACATGTGTATATTTTGAATGGATGAAAGAATGTGATGCTGCCTCTGAGAAAATGAGGGATGGTGGATTTGTCAAGCTGTCCAATGGAGAGTTTTTTTTTCCCGCCACCCCCCCATCTGTACCTTACAAGATGGAAATAAACTTCATTTCATTTCATTTCGAAAACCGAAGCAAGCTCAAAGTATGCACAAAAACTTATGATTTCGTCGCCGCCATGGAGCCCCGAAAAGCACGTCCATTCGCCACAAAATTCGAAAATGAAAACCCACTCGAAGTAATTGCTGGCCATCTAGCGGACGCGCCCAGAAACAGCCGATCCAGGTACAGCCATGAAGCGAAAGAGGTGCTCCTAGCATCGTACAGCATGTGTACCTCGTACTTCTCAAATGGTCATGATGCCACGGCGCACATACAAGAAAAAAAAAACGTATGGCAAAAAAATTTTGCAATGTACCGGTTATGCGTATCATCGCTATAGAATGACAACTATGTATCATTTCATCATTCATCCTAAAAAGCAGACCACGCGCATCAAAAAGCGATATGTGTTAGAAGCTTGTGTATTGGGCAATCAAAGTGATTGACACCTTGCTTGCTTGTTCGAAACATTTGACTCGGGACGACTTCCTTATTCCCAGTGAGTAGACCATTGGTTTCCTTTCATATATTTTTGTTATCGTGCGAGTGTTTGAAATAGGAAAGTTCGCATTCATCCAGGATGGAGGTTTAATGAATTATGGTGATGTACGCTTATGATTCATTTGGTTATTTGGTTTTGTTAGTTCAGTTTGCAGCGCCAGCTTTAGTGTTACTGATGCAGTGGCCATATTCTCGCTAATATAGTTTGGCCCGAACACTTTAGAAGACACGATAACTACCTTGAAACGTCTGAAATTGGTCATGACACATGTTATATGCCGCGAGGTAACATCGTTTTGATATCATGCTTCAGCTGAGCGGTGCAACCACAAGGTGCTGTTTCCTCATTCAACGCAGTAATTTCGCCGTTCATTTATTCGAAAGAAATTTAGAAGCAACTTGAGACACTTCTCATTCCAGCTTTGGAACTTTTCACCTGCGTACAGCACCGCTAGTTCGCATTCCAGCTCTGTGCACGCAGCTAAATTCCGTACAATTGTTTAAACTTGTCTCCAAGCCATATATTTACGCGATTAAGAGTAACTTGGTTGAAACGAACACCCTCGATAAATTTGGGAAACTTGCTAGAAGAAACCAGAGTTGTTTCTATTGTTTGGTATTCACTTATCGCGTTTCACCAAGGTTTGCGGGTGGCTGCCCTGTTTCCAAGGCCGGTCCCCACGTCTATGACTGCGCACTGCGAGCGCGAACAAGCACCAGTCAATGAACGCAAGCGATCTTATCATAGGCATCAGCTATCTAAAGAGAAAGGTGCACCCAAACTCACAAACAGAACTCTCATTTGTTCTAATCCCAAGACACAATCACCAGGTAAATATACAGTATTTCAGCCTCGTCTGATCAGTGCAAAATCTGTACACTTAGCTCCTGAAAGCACGACAAACGTTACTGCGCATTATATTGGTGGATGCTATGTGATATAGTTAACGGGAGTCACAGTGCGGAGTTGTTTGAAGTCCAAGAAGATTCAACTATACATAGCGTGTCTGTATGGGGGGGGATGCAGCAACCACGCAGCAGAGGCCTGCTACGCACAAACGCTTCGTTCTTTAGCCTTCTGCTCGCTTGAAAGGCTAGTGCTCCTTAAATAAATCGGATTCGCCTCGCTAGGCAGGCCGGATGTTTTCACCCGCGGCACAACTATTTCCGCAGATTCGTGGCTGAAATCCTTGAGACCTATCAAAATAATGTGACCTGCAGCAAGAACCCTTTCGGCTTCGACGAAGGACCTCGATTGGACACCGCAAACGAGAAACTGGAGTGCAGAAGCAAGTGAAAGAGACGCCGTGACCGTGGTCAGCCATCTTTGTTTATTTGGACAGCGTTGCCAGCCCAAGTGACCGATTCTGGTGTTGGCAATAGGCGGCAATCGGTGCTGCGCGGACGCTAAAGCTAGCTCTAACTCGGAGACTATTATATAAAACCAAGGGAAAGCAGGAGTCGCTTTTCTCGGCAACCACTGCACCCGATTACGACGTTTGTTGCCCCTAAAAGAAAAGTGAGCATATTATTAAGGGCGCATGGCTACAAAAAATTTTTCGAATTCGCAATATTTCCAAAACGAACTATGAAGTCTAGAACGACGTAACTGAAAAATAAAAAAAAAAATGATATGAACATTTTCTAAATTTCACCTCATGACACCATCACAAGGCGACCAAGCTGATGTACTGTGCGCCGCTCTGAAGCAGACCGTCATTACGTGAGTTCAACTTTTGCAAAACTCAGTAAACATTTTAGCAAATTCACGTAGGCTGCGACTTAATATATCAGATTTGTCCGCTTTAGGTGCTCCAACAGGTGCGGTATAAGAACATTTTCGGAGACTAGTTTGCTCTAGAAGAACGAGATGTCACTTTCGGTGACTCGCCGCACGTTGCCTCAAGCGAAGCCGCACGAATAAGAAACAGTTTGTGCCACTAAACTGCTACTGCATGATTAGCTATTGGAAATGCAACTAGGCGATTGCTAACGGCCTGTACTTTTTACACGCTGAAAATAGTGGAACGGTAGAGGAAAGACGTGAGCAATAGTTGCCTGCAGAAATAATTACGGTTATACTAAGGAATCGAGGGAATCTGTTGTGAGCCACGTCCGCAGACCGCTGCTACACAAGGAATAACTGTACTGCCAGCCCTTCGCAATGCATGGCTTTCTGGAGGATGGGAACATTCACTCAACCACCAGCGTGGCATCGCGAACTACCAAAGGAAAGATGTCATCCCTGGAACGTGCGCAATAGTAACTACCGCGAGTCATACGTTGACAAAGGTACTAGTACCGTTTCTGGCATAGTAAGTTTATTTTTCTTTTGTAATTCGAACGCATGCCCTTAGGCATAATACAAAAGGTGTTAAAAATACACGAATAGATTCGCATAGTAAGTTTCTCGCACGTTATATGCAGATATTCCCCCCTCACCCACTACCACTGACACGCCCAGTCTATCGCCCACAAATAAAAAAAAAACCTTATGGTCTCGCTCTTGAAGCAATGTGCTGAAGCATGGGTGACGGCGACTATACCGAATGCACACGAATATTCGAAGCTGAAGGGTTATTAACGGTCCACAGAGTAAGCGCGTGACCGGAGATAACACGTCTTTGCTACAAGCTATTACAAAATACAGAACATCTACGTTCGTAGCCTTGTGCGCAGCAAGATCAAGTCTACCGCAAATAAGCACACATGCGAGCGATTGGCAAAAAATAAATAATCAGATCGCGACCGCACCGAGGAGCTTTATTGAACCAGAAACATGACAAGCCGCGTCTTCAAATTGTTTGCTAAGTGAACGACGAGAAAAACACACTCATCCTTATTTAATGCATAAGCGGAAAGTTTGGGAAGCTGGGAGTAGTTCTTTAGCCCCATTCTTGTACCGTATGCTCGCACCGTTTGGAGAAAGCGTAAAGAGCTTCGAAAGCGCCTACATGTCCTCTAAAGCTGTGGCCAAAGCTTTGTGTAGCCCACCCAGTCACCGTCTACGATATCTGCCGAAAGCGAGGTTTCCCGAGCCGTACTGGCGTCATTCACATTCATTAAGAGTCCAGAGGCAACAGAGGCAGCTGAGGCAAGCAATGGAAACGTCACCGCGTGTTCAAACATGGCGGCGCCCGTGGGTTGGCCGTGTGAATAGTCGATATAGAACTGCGATATCTCGCTTTTTTTGCGCAGTTAAAGATTTGTAGACGTACTGCTTCCATTTTCTCTAACTTACTAATTTTCTTTAATGGTTTCACAAATTCCATGCCCTAAATAAAGTTTTCGCTCTCTACAGTCTCTAGAATTTAACTTTCTCGCACTATGCAACGAGTTGTATTCAAATCGTTTTAAGGGTTGTCTCATACAGAAATGCTGCGTTTTACATGTGTTTGAACAAGCAGAGACAGAGTTGTCTCCGAGATAAAGCTTCCTCTTAAGTAAATCTTTATGGAAAGTGATACCCCTGAGCGCAATTTGAGGGGAGATCAGCCACGGGCATTCCAAGAAGACTCGTGTACTCCTGACGTTTCTATGTAAAGAGCATCTGCAGGAAAGTCGATGATGAGGTTATCATTACTACGGCGTTATTATTTTAAAAACTCTCCCACACAACTCACCTCCTTCTTTTCGGGTCTCGCAGTAGAGGCCGTATTGAGCGCCTTGATCCGCTCTTGTTTCGAGCCATGCAGCGAGAGGCGGCGGACGAGGTTCGACCCCAACAGTCCCACCACGGGCGTCTCGAGAAACGACGAAGACAGTGAGGAACGCATCGCGCGCCCCACGTCTCGGAAGCGCCGGAACGTCGACGCGCGGCGCCCCTCTCTGAGGCTTCGCACGGGGCCGTACTCCTAGGCAACGAGAACACGACACCGAGAATGATGATTTCCAATGGCGTCCCATTTCAAACGGGGCGGCGACAAACGGGGCGGGCCTGCATGAGCTAAAATCTAGTTTTCCTGCATCTATTGTAGTTTAACATTTTGCCAATGTCTCCTTTACGATATTTCTCCCCATCAGAACACTATCTCTCCTGTAAGGTTATCGATGCCTTTATTCCACCTCGCTCACCTACCCAAATGTCTCTAAATACTTTAAATACTCTAAATGTCTCCTCGCTTGTCAAGACCGCTTAACGCTCCCACAAGGCTGAACTCCCGCACTTCTGGAAACTGGACCCTGTTCAGGATACGCGCGCTCTCTGCATGCGGCGTCAACAATGATCCCTTCCAGTCACTTGATGATGATGGCCCGATGCTACATGAGTACAAATAATCAGTGGCCTTCCACTCTGTGAAGAAGAATGACCAGCGAAGCTATACTGTACAGTCTGATAACTATATTGATTGACGAGGAAGAGTGGTCCGTGGCCATGCGTCAAACTTCGTATGTACACAAATGTAAGGTGAAACGCCACTAGTCGCTCCTCTACGTTGTTGATCTTCGGAAGGTGATGAGACACTAGGGGGGTATACATAACCATGTCGTGTTGCAATACGCGGCATGAGATCTTTTGCTAACTGATCCCGGCACGTAGAACACGCAGACACGCACCTCACCGCACTCCGAGGGTACACACTGCTTTACCGTAGCCAAGGCGATCGTGCGTTGGTCGACGTCCCGCAGTACAGTAATCGTTGTGAGGTCACTTAAAAACCAGAAACGGTCGTGCACAACACAGGCCACACAAAATTGGTTTTCCTCCAACTTCCTCGGAAACGTGGCCGTTGTTCCGGGGAAAAGTTCGAAATTAGCGGGATCAGCGCCACATAGACGTTTCGTATTTCTTTCCACCTCGCGTTGCGGGCGAGCAGCACGCCTACAGGTCTGCCACCACGGCAAAGCGTAAAGAAAGGAGATACGCAAGCGCTTGGAACACCGCAAAAGAGAGAGTGGTGTGAACGTATACATGGCCGACGCAGGTCAAAGTATAGTATCTGTTCTTATCAGCTTATCTCCTCCACGAGGCGGCTCGGTAATGCACTATATTCGGGATCGGCTCACGTATGGGGAGAAATTACCAGTCTACGCGGCTGAATAGACGCAAGCAATTTTTTCCGGAACCTAGCCACATGCAGCCTCGCTGTAAAAGGAGCATGATGGTAATCCCAATCGTTGCAGACTTCATGGAAAAAAAGTCAAGGCAGTGTCATGATGGCTTAATCATGGAGTGTAACCTACATCCAAGAAAGGTACCTCACCCTTTCCAGTACCAAGTGGGAGAACATAGTGGTAATCAAGCGAAAGGAACAGCAGGCGCAAGAGGAACGAAAATTAAAAACCCTGCAAGTGAACCTATATATTATCCCGAGAAAAACGCATATCAAGATGCCGGGCTTTTGGCTACAGTATAATGGTATGGCGGACGTTTGGGTACGGCAAAAAATCAGCAGCTGCAAGAAATCAAGAGGGTATTTAGAAAAACAACATGAAGGGTGACAGGTGGGTGACAAAAGTGGAGAAATAAATGATGGTATTATTTACCGAACAATTTCAATAATACATGATTCTTTGAGGTATTAGAGAAAAAAATATTCTGTCACGTAAAAAGCTTCTTTAACAAACACTTTACACTTTCTGTGTATCAGCATGGTTATCAACGTGGTAAATGGACACAGATTGCGCTCTTACTTCAAAAAGAATTGACTATAACATCATCGAAGAAAAAAAGGTTACGCTGGGTGTTTTGATTGACTATAGCAAGCCCTTCGATACCCTAAACCATTACCTTTTTCTCGGGAAGTTAAGCGCTTATGGGGTATGTGGTGTAGATAATTCATTGTTTAGTTCATATCTGTCTGAGAGGAAACAATGCGTCTCAAATGCTAACTGCTTTCCTTCATCTAAAACCATTTCTTGCGGCGTGCCTCAATGAAGCATTCTAGGACCAATGCTGTTCAATATCTACAGAAATGATATGAAAGCGAAAGCGTTACTGGCCGCGAACTTGCGATTTCGCCGTGGCGGTGCCCCGAGGAGGCACATGACGTCACAACGTGCGCCTCGCCATGGATATTTCTCCCTCTCTCGCTCCCTAGTCACTACTGTGCATGCACCACTAGTAGCACCTAGCCGCAGGAGTTCCACCGCCGATGTTTGGTATGACGTCACACCGCGTTCCTCGTCGTTGCGCTCGCCTCCGCTTCTGGAGCCAGCTGCGTCGCATGCCTGATAACATGTCGGAGGATTGAAAAGGATAGCTTGCGTGCGCCGCGACTACAGTTGAGGCGGCAGTATGTGCGGCGACAATTCTGATAAGCAGGAGGAGGCATGGAATCGACATCGGAACGAGATTAAGAGGAAACGAATCGCACAGGAAACAGACGAACAGCGCGCCGAACGACTGGCTAAACGCAGCAACATAGCTAGACAAGCAGACTAACCTGGACTTGCAATCAAGATTATCCAAGGCTAACCATGCCATGCCTTAGCTTTCGCTACGTATATCCTGGCACAGCCGAGCTAAGCCGCTGCCAATTTTCTGTAAGATAAACAATGGCTCTTCATTTCTACTCAATGCTGATGACACTAGTATTTTTGTTTCTGGATAGAATCCAACTGAAATTGTTGCCAGAAACGAAAGTGTACTTTCAGATGTTATGCAATGGTCCACTGCTGATCGCCTACGAATAAATGGATAAAAAAAAGTTTTTTTTTTCAGATCCCGCTGCACGGAAGTCAACGCGAACCAATCAATAACGCCTGAGAGAACACCTGCTGAAATTGTCAAGGAACAGAAAGTTCTGGGTGGGACCTTTTCTGCTCATATGACATGGACGTGTCATATTGAATCACTGACTAAATCATTACCGTGTGCTGCTGGTGTTTTGTCACGACGTAGGCACTTCCAGAAAAAACTAAGATTCAGACTTATTATGCTCTGTTTTCTTCCCGTATAAGTTACTGCCTGTTAGTCTGGGGCGCCAAAACCATAAGTAACGTAAAATCAATTCACCTGTTGCAGAAAAGAGCACTTCGGTATATTGCAAACATCCCGCGCAATAGTTCTACAGGTGCATTGTTTGCTCGGTTTAAGACAGTGTAAAACGCATGTTCGATTTTCGTTTAATGTCTGGCTATTTCTTCGCAAGGGAACAATTCAGAGTACTTATTAAGGATTCATCTAATATAATGATGCATTACACTGATTCACGCACCCCCAGCGCCGACAACTGGCTTGTTTTTCGTTCCCGCACGGCCTAATTCTTGCAGTCTCTAAGATACACACTACCATCCCTACATAATAAATATGAAAAGAAAGACGTCAACTTTTTTACGTTTACAGAAAAAGAAATGTATTAAATTTTTCTAGCTCTTCGAACATGATCAAGAATGTTTCATTTCTCTTTGTATCTCGTTTGTTGTTTTCGTCATTTTATGATATGTGTTCACGTGAACATTGAATATTTCAGCTACAACGTGCAACCGCCCTGGAGTGTACTTATTTATTGACCTTATTTGTTGTATTGTTCCATTGTTGTATTTGCAAAACCTCTTCTTAACTGCATTTTTGATTCTATTATTGTAAATGTTTTTGAAAGTATAGATTTTAATACAGCTATCATGTACTTCGGTCTTTAGGCATTTTCAAGGGTGTTATTACTGCTTTTCGCCTAAGGGACCCCCAACTGCCATTGAAAATAAGGATTTCATTGATTGATTGATTGATTGATTGATTGATTGATTGATTGATTGATTGATTGATTGTATCAAAGAGCACCAATCCAGAAGGCTCACCGTGGCCCTGGCTGGACCTTGAATCATGTACCAATATCCATACGTACAAGCCACAAAGACACAAAAGAGCAAACTTGAAACATGCTCCGATATGCAACAAGAGTTATACTAAGCACTCATGCATACCTTTCATCCAAGTGAGTGCATGGCAGTGCTACCTAAGCTGGACGAGCTGAACCAAACCCGCCAAAAGGCACAATGAGCCGCCAGAGAGTTATCAAGACAGGAGCGTGCTTTTTTTGCTTGATCTAGGCTACGATATCGCACAACGCCCAAGCATGGAACAACGAAGTCCTCCGAGGCATGCGCTAGACCGCGTTACCATCGAATCAATAGTTAGAAAAATGGGGGCAGACACGCAACTGGAAAGACGGCAAAATCGCTCGCAAAACCTCAGAGACGACACTGAGGACTGAATCCTACGCACGGACGCCTCTCTAACTAAGCAAGACTGTTGCACAGGCGTGGCAGTCAACACTACACCGAAAAATCTACACCGATATCATGGCGCCCTCGCTGCAATATTTCATCACAAAATCAAGCGGAACTTACGGCTGTCATGAAGGCCGCCACCATGCCAAACCCACACGAACAAATTCTGCTCATTCCAACACATAGCCAGGTTGCATGCGGGGCACTAACAGCCAAAAACATCTCCGTGGTACTACATTCAATTTACCGACGCACCTCAACGTACATCCTAACAGATCACAGATCCAGTTGATCCCGCGGAACGAAGTGGCCATTGCCACATCCCGCGCTAATCTCACGGGCCCTTCACTGTGGTAGCTTCACCCACTGAACCTGAATGAGCAATACACCCTCACGCGGGCGGATAGGCGCCAAAAAACTTGAGGAATTACGCAACAGCATGACGTATCCACAAGGAGACACGCACATGAAACGAAGAGAGGCGGTGCTATGGAGGCGTGCGCAGACGCACACCCTCTTGTCTGCACAAGTTCAACACTACACACAACGTTTGTCTGGCAAACCTGTTTGCATGGCAGGCGACGGTTTCCCAGATAATGCTCATATTTTGTGGTATTTGTAATAATGTGTGGTACGCGGGAGTGGAAAGTATAAATATATGAAGACAGTGCGCCGTGCGGTGGCGAAGATGACAGCGACTCTATGCAAATACCCGCAAGAGGGACATTATCATCATCATCGACACCAATTTGGGAGCGTCGGCAGTGGCGCCTCAAAAAAGCGTGGCGCGAGAGAGAGAGTGGCCCGTGGTCCCGTGGCGTGAGCAGTGCGCGATGTTCGGCGTTCGACGGAAAAGAGCTTCCTCGCTGGGCGTCTGGCCCATAGGAGCTATCGCCGCCCGCGCCACTGCGCCACACCCGAGCCAACGCTGTCGCCCGGTGAGAAGTTACCTCGCCCCGCTCTTCCGCTGGGCAACTGGCCCAGGAGGGCTGGCGGTCCTGAACCGGGGCGATCGAGCGTTCGGGTGAGCGGCCACAGGGCTACCCCGCCAGCTGTGGACGCGACCCGGTGACTGCGGCCGGACACCTGAGCCCCGCGAGGCGGTTCGACCCGGCCGTCCAACCCGGCCGTCCGACCCGGCAGTCTGACCCGGCCGACCGACGCTGCTGTCCGACTCCACTGGCCGACATCGGTTCCACAAGGTCCCCAACACGGCGACACGCGCTTCCACCTGAACTGTAGGCCGATTATAATTGACTGATACAAATATATAGCTGCATGTCATCTGAGGTATTTTGGGGAACTGTCGCGTGTGTGTGCCGTTTATATATGTTTTGTGCGTCAATACAAGTCTGATGTGTGTTTGTGCTTCTGCGTGATGCTTCTCCCTTTTTCTGCAGTGATCCGGCCCCAATAACATCACAGTATTAACCGGGGAGCCATCCTGGTATTCAGGCTAGCCTTGCCAAACTCGCACCCATTCTGTAGACCTGCGACACTTGAAAGAATGGCTGTCGGACTCCTTCTACGACTACGTACAAGCCACGATCGAGTTGATCACAAACCTCGGCTTGGCAGACAGCCAGAACAAAGTAGGAAAACCCGGATCGGGTATCCCGAATAAAATTTATCCTCTCTCTTTCTCTCTAAATCGACAAGCATTGCCCCCACCTGCTGAAAGCCACGGCTGGGGTCGTCCGTCAGCAGCAATGCCTCGGACATCCGTGGGCGGATGAGGCGACCAGGCAGTCGCTGAATCTCTGTTGCCACCTGCTCCGCCTCCTGAGCTGGGACTGGGATGGACGACCGCGAGTGCGACTCAGTGGACGGCAACCGCTCCAACTGGTCGACGCCATTCTTGCGGACTGGATCGACTCCCGTCGTGCTCGTCTGCTGCGTCGACGATGCAGAGAGCTGCCTTTCGGCGATGACAGTGGTCTCGGTTGTCACGTATGCAGACGGCTGGGCAGTTGCCGCTGTATTGATTAGGCAAAAGTCAATTTCTTGTTTACCATTAAATTCTTTCAAGCTTTCTGTCCTGTTTGCTTGGGGCAACTACAGAAAAAGAGGAGTAAAAGATCACTTTGCTTGTGATCGCAAACTTCGACTCGGCGCTTCTTGTCAAGGTCTACGAATGGATGTCAGCAGCCGCGAACACAAGCGCTTTTCCTTACCATTGTATATCTGGCATGACTAAGGCTTTCTCAAACAATTCTGATTGCAGCTGTTGAGATTTATTCAAACACCCCATCAGGTCTCCAGGTATGTCGTGTCCTTCTCCTATGTCATCTTAGAGATTTAACGTATTTAGCTTTTGGGGGCAACTAACCACGAGTTTTCTTTTCGAAGCGGGCCGCCTTCGTGAGGCAATATATACCATGAAGACAGTTCGGTTTAACATAGCTTTAAAAAGTGGCTGGCGTTCATCATGGCTTGCACCTACTCATAGGAGTCAAAGCACTGTTAAGCGTGGTTAGACATGGTATTGCGGCTTTGAATGTTTTATTGCACGTTGAAGGTTTCATCACTATCTCGCTGTAGCTCGACTGAGGTAAAGACTGATTTATGGTCTGTAAAGTTGTTGCTTGCCGTTTGAACTTGGGATACTGTAATGTAATGGATACTGAGGCTCACGCCAGCGGCGAAGCGTTGACGCGCTAACACATGTGCGTGCTTCATCCACGGCGAGACTAAGCGACTAAGCGCCCGCGAAGCAGCAGTTACATCCTCGCCTAGTCACGTGGCACACAACGACGAGGCTCGAGCGAGCGCTGCTGCCACGCCTCTCCATAGCGAATCATGTGACGTGACATCACGCCTTCAAACCTGCGCCGGCGGCTAACGGTCAAACGCGCCGACATTGAACTTGGGAGTTGTACCTAGAGGAGAACTGAGACTGATCTGCACAAACACTCTGCGAACGCTTTTCTTCGCGCAGTAACGACTGACTCTAATACGCATAACAACTTCGCTGTAGTGCCTAATATAAGTGCCTGTGTGCTCCATTTACGAAAGATTTCTCGTTGTCTAACACAGTTATGTACCCTGCACTAAAGTGCTTTCTCGTCTCGGTTACTTAAAACACGCCCTTCGTTCGCACGCTTTTGAGCCAGTTGTATGTTTCATTGCACATAGTTGACATCTGAAAAGATTGAAAAGCTATTCGAAAAAAATATTCCTTTTTACAAATAGCCATTGTATGATTCAAGGACAGAATGTAATAGGACGCTATTTCATTCGCCATTTTATTTGCTATATTTGATTCGAATAGTGCCAAGAGAAGGGACGCGTAGTCGAGGACGACAGAAAACTAGGTGCGGTGGTGAAATTAGGAAATTTTCAGGCGCAGAATGGCATCGGTTGACGCAGGACAGGGGTAATTTGATATCGCAGGGAAGGTCTTCGTCTTGACAGTGGACATAAACATGCTGATGATGATGATCATGATCATGATGATCATGATCATGATGATCATGATGCAATCTCAGACGCGAAGACCGAGGCCAACCGTGCCTGCTTTGGCCGGCGGTACCCTTCCTCTCTGTGGTGAGTGCTTTCCCGGTAGAGTAAAGGACTGACGGCCTTCGATTTCTCATCAGGCCTTAGTTGTGGAGCATTTAGAGCTTACCGCTCTTAACGGGACAATGTAAACAAACGTCTTGTTTATGTTCAAGGTCGTCAGTGCCGGAGCACTGCCCGATAATCTACCTGGCCAGGCTCCAAGCCACTGGGGGAACACTACCACAGAGCCTGAGGTACCCCATGCAGCAATATATGGTATCGTTCAATGTTCATTTAAGCGTTCGCGAACTTACTGCGAAACCAAACGTTGGGCATGAGATATAGAATATCAGATGCAGAAGTAGCTTTCGTACAAAAGAAGAACGAGAAGCGTTGCTCATTTGAGCGTGCGACACGAGTTGACTTTATCTTCGTGGGATATAAGTGGTCGGGGAAGGCGTGCTGCTTTGAACTCGGATGATCAGGTCTTTTGACGTTTACAAAGATACAAGATAAAATTACTATAGAATATAGAGGAGTATAAAGGTGTAGAAATAGGGGTTCACTTCTTGCATTTATATATACATGAATAGTCTGCTGCACCGTATTTTCGTCGTGAACTGCATCCAACGCGCGCATCTTGGCATGCACTTGTTCTTACGTGCGAAGTCCACCGCCTCTGTGACATCCTTCGGCGGCGGGGACAATGCGGCGGACGCAGGCAGGATCATTGGGGCGGCGGTGGCATCCTGGTCAGAGCCAGCCCTGGGCCAAGGCACCACCCTCGTGCGCTCTTTGCTGCGTTGTGAGGAGCGTGATGACCCGGACGAGGATGAGGTGGAGGCCTTGCGATCATTGTGAGGCCGTCGCGATGAGCGAGAAGCCCTCCTGGATTTCTTCTCGCCGCCCGTACCCGTTGTGGAAGCGTCCATAATGGCGCTTCCGGATCAGTACGGCAAGAGGACCTAGTGGGGGCGGGGAGAGTTAAGTAAACCAGTGAATTGTCGGTAAAAAATAAAGAAGGCCGTTAGCAGTAACTCGCTAGAGGAGACCTACCTGGGGCCGTCAAGCAATTCTGTCAAGTGAGCTGGGAGAGAGACGATTGCATAGACCTCCGTACACCAGCTGGTCGTCTTCGTCTTCTTCTAATTGTCAACGTAACGATGATCATGTGCCTTGCAAATGTGGTTGGAGCTTTCAATTTTATAAAGAGAAAAACGACAAAAAGTTGTTTTAATTAAGCGCTGCGTTCAAAGATCAGATCGCAATCATTTATTTAAATAATAAGTCGAAATATATTTGGAAAAGTGTGTAAATGAATGTGACAATGCACTCCGTATAATTTACAGCGCAAGTCTCACATTTCAATGTTTGTTTAACGTTAGGCAGTAGATGGACGACACAGAAGGACGGTTTCATCTTAGATAAACGCTTGTTCCAGAATGTCCTAAGTACTGCCAGTGGTGGTTCCAAATGGAAGGGAGGTCCTTTTCTGCTATTCCCTGGCGATGTGCTCAGGCCGTGTCATGTTCTTCGAGCTGAAGCTTCCTATTAAGCAGGGCTGTTGAAATACTTCCTTCTTGTAATATGTCTTCAAGATGTACCTCTGGTACGCCACCATCGCAGGTTCCACCAATAGCTTCAGTGGGCCAACCTAGTAACGGACTTCGTTTGCAGAACTTCCCTCGCTTATCTTCGAAGAAACCTGTCCGTGTCCCTATTGCTTAGACTGTCCTGCAAAGTGGGAACCTAATGATACCATCTGATGCAAGGAAAACCGTCGAGGAAGGTCCGAAGTTCTGCTTGCCACGCAAACTGCTCGCCTTTGTTCGAAATGCGGCTTCTAGGCCAAAAGGGAAATGAAGGCAGACAGATTGCGCATTGGAGGGCGTGTGGACACACTAAGTGTCTAAAGGCAAGGTCTTGCATTGGTCTAACTCATACTGTTGCATCGCACAAAGACTGCATGAGCTCATATACAATAAGCCAAGGAAGTGGTTTTGCAGCACTTTCCTCAGAAGACCAGCAGCAAAAGGCGGCCAGTGCCATCTTAACTAAGTTTCGTCCAGCAGAAAGCATTTTAGCCCGCATTTTATCTCAAGAGGAATGTGCGGCTTATTTTGTCGTAATCTGTAAAGACATATGGAAAAGCACATGAATGATCCATCTGTATGCACTAACGCTGCTGTTCTAAAAAGATTACGGCAGAACTTATATCACGATTACAACGGTAATGCAGATAGCAGTCGAGTAATGTAGCGGCAGAACATATTCCTGAAGTCACGTTTGTTTGACAAGTGTAGTAGTATTTCTGCGCCTTACGTTGCTCCGGTTAGGCGGCATATACGTCGATATCGTCCCACTTTGCTATGTCACTGACTTGTAAAGTCGCCCATGAACATGGAGGCATGATGACGACTGTGCGACACCCATGCCGTGACGATAGACTGATGACGAATAAATGATACCGGCAGAACGACAAAGGTGTATAAGGACGGCGGTATGACTACAAATAGATGTGGATTCTTAAATTTTGACGGTGGTATAGCGACGACAACGTGACGGCGACAATATAGGACAATGAAATTACGATGACGACTACTTGGCGATGATGGCGTGGTGATGACGGTATGCGTCAACCGGGTGAAGAAGCGACAAGGACAAATACGGCATGACGATGACGGTATAACAACGGATGCAGGAAAGCGTCTGCCTGACGACGACGTAATGACAACAGTGTCATAATCACAATTCATTGATGACAGCGTCAAAACAATAAGATTACGAAGAAGAGATGACATCGAACGATTGGAGAAGGTGGTATGATGCCGACAAAATGGCGATAATTGAATAGCAATAATAAAGGGATGACAATTGTTACCCGACAGCAAATGACGGCATGACGAAAAAGATGTGTCGACGAAAGCAGCACAAGAACCGGATGTGGAAGTTACAGTGATGAGGATGGAACGACCGCGACGGCATCTCGACGACAGCATGACAACGCCATGAGGACAGTGGTACTACGACGACTGTATGATGAAAAAAGCGGGACAATGACTATCAAGAAAGGTCTGCACGACGACAGCATTAGGAGAATGCCGTAACGAAGCTGGAGTGGCGATGATGACACTACCTCGACGGCATTACTACTTCGGTCTGGCAATGGACGCATGATAGCGACTATCTGACGATCTAGACATGGCAATGGCACCTTAATCAAGATTCAATAACCACAGTATGAATACAATACCTTCTTCCGCAAGCGAGATAGCCGAAAGTGGACGTGGAGGAGCCCGAACGGCGAGACTAGAAATGAAATAGACCTCCTACTCTGCGCTAACCCTGGCATCATACAAGATGTGGACGTGCTCAGCAAGGTGCGCTGCAGTGACCATAGGATGGTAAGAACTCGAATTAGCCTAGACCTGAGGAGGGAACGGAAGCAACTGGTACATAGAAGTCGATCAATGAGTTAGCGGTAAGAGGGAAAATATAGGAATTCCAGATCAAGCTACAGAACAGGTATTCGGCTTTAACTCAGGAAGAGGTCCTTAGTGTTGAAGCAATGAACGGCAATCTTGTGGGCATCATTAAGGAGTGTGCAATAGAAGTCGGTGGTAACTCCATTAGACAGGTTACCAGTAAGCTTTCGCAGGAGACGAAAGATCTGATCAAGAAACGCCAATGTATGAAAGCCTCTAACCCTACAGCTAGAATAGAACTGGCAGAACTTTCGAAGTTAATCAACAAGCGTAAGACAGCTGACATAAGGAAGTATAATATGGATAGAATTGAACATGCTCTCAGGAATGGAGAGGAACGGAGAGTGGACATAACCAGGCTGCTGATGATGATGATGGTGAATACAATATAATGTAAGGGAAAGATTGGCACGGATGACATGGAGAAGGAGGTATTACGATGGCGGAATGGCGTTGTCGGAGCTAATGCGAGGAAGACCCAGGTGCGGCAGCATTTTGCTTTCAAAGGTTGATTTTATTGCTTCCTCCTCTTTGACGGCCGCTGCACGCGGAGCGAGTTGTAGCCTGGGCCCAGGCCTGAAACAAGGGGCGCTACAGGGCTGCACCCCTCCCCTCGTAGTGCGGAAGCCGGAAGAGCCGCCCAGTGAACAGGCTTAGATGTGACCGCCCGGGATGACGGAGGAGCCGACGTCAAGTTGAGTGAAGGCATCATAGGCGCAAGAGCGGCGACATAGGCAGGTTTGATCCAGTCAGCAGCCACGACGTATTCGCGACAAATAATGTCTAGCGTGAACGTCTTAGGCGTGCAATAAAGTACGCGGAATGGTCTATCGTAGGTCGGCGTGAGGGGTGGACGCACGTGGTCACGCCGAACGAAGACATGGCTGCAGAAATCAATATCCTGGCTGACAAATACAGACCGTTGGTACCGGTCTGCAGGAATTACAGGAGGAATGTCATAAAACGTGGTGCGCAGCTCCCAGATGTAGGTGCTAGCGTCATGGGTGCAAGGTGGAAACAACGGCGCGACGAATTCACCAGGCAGGTGAGGCCAGGTCAGAACGTAGGTCAGACTTCAGTGCTGATCGGATGCCTAGAAAAACGAAGGGAAGTAGGACGAGCCAACCTTTCCTTGGCTGATAAATGGTGAGGGCAGCCTTCAGTTGTCAATGAAGTCGTTACACCATGCCATTAACGGAAGAATGGGAGTCAGTCGTGTGCTTGTGTTGAACGCCCAGGATGTTGGCAAGCGCGGTGAATAAAGCCGATTGAAACTGGTGGCCTCGGTCGGTGGTGACGACAGAAGAACATCCGAAACGCGACACCCAGCCGCTGATGAAAGCCGTAGCAACTGTCTCTGGCGTAGTCTGCAAGGGGAAACGCCGCTGGCCATCGGGTGAAATGGTCCACACATGTGAGCAAGTAAGAGGCCCCATGTGATTGCGGGAGAGGGCCGACAATGTCGAAGCGGACGTGGCAAAACCTCGCGTCTAGAGGCGGTAATGGGGTATTAGACGTGACGGTATGGCGGCGAACTTTAACACCGTGGCACTGAAGGCAGGTTCGCCCTCAGTGACGGACGTCTACATTGATGTTTGGCCAAAGGAATCAAGTTTTCACAAGCTTCTGGGTCTCTCGAATTCCATAGTGGCTCACGTTATGCAGTTGATCAAAAATTGTGTGACGAAAAGTCAAAGGCACGAAGGGTCGAGGAATAGCAGTGGATGTCTCTCACAGCATCAACGAGGCAGAAAATCGAAGCGGCCACTCAGTGAAGGACAGGGACATGGATGAGGATCGTTGCGCTGGGCAGCTGCTAGCTCCTCCTTGTCCTCCAGGGCATCGACGCGAGAGAGTCCATCAGCGGCAGCATTTTCCGGCCCATGCTCGTGACCGAGATCCACTGTGCACTCGGAGATAAGGCACAGTTGGCGGATCTCGCGTGCAGTGTAGTTGCTCTGATTCCGATGGAAGGCAAACGTCAGGGGCCTATGGTCTGTCACGACGTGAAAGTGCCGGCCCTCCAGAAAGTGGCGAAAATCCTTAAGGGTAAGGTACACCTCAAGGAGTTGTCGCCTGAATGTACTGTATTAAGCTTCAGTTGGCTTCAGTCTTTGCGAGAAAAACCAAGAAGCTGCCAGCCAGATATGTGTTGCTCTAAAACTGCGCCGACGCCATGCACAAAGCATAGGTGATGAGACAGAGTGGGGCATCAGGAACGGGATGTATGAGCATGGTGGCGTCTGCCAGCGCCTTCTTGCCAGTCCTCAGTCCCCGTAAGCGGCCCAGGAGGATTTTTTCTAGCCAGTAGGTCGGTCAGAGGCTTCACGAAATTAGCACACTTCGGAAGAAAACGGCGATGGAAGTCAGTAGGCCCAGGAATTCCCTGATTCTTTTTAGTGAAGTCGGGAGTGGAAAGTCTTGAATTGCCTTCACTTTGCTGGCCAGAGGCGGGATACCTTGTGGAGTTCAAAGGCGTCCTATGACCTCGATGGTAGCGATGCCGAACAGGCATTTGTGCGGATTAATGATGATGCCGTAATCATCTATTCTTTGGAAACGGGCGCGCAGGTGAGTTTCATGCTCGGGGCTTGATGAGCTTGAGATGAAGAGATCATCAAGGTAGGCTAACACTAAGTCGACGCCTCGCGTGACCTTGCTGATAATGTGCTGAAAAGTCTGTGCAGCGTTGCGCAATCCAAAGGGCATTCTTACATACTTGTAGAGGCGGAGGTGTAATTGCCGTCTTCGGAACATCAGCGCGTTCAACAGGAATTTGATGATAAGCTTTCACTAAGCAAATTGAGAGAAGATGGTGCACCCAGCCAAATTCGATGTGGAGTCTTGTTTTTGAGCAAGTGGATAGCAGTATGGTAAGGTGGTCGGCGTTCAGAGCGCGGTAATTCCCACATGGCGTCCAGTCGTCAGGATTTTTCTTTGGCACCATATGAAGTGGTGATCACCAATTGTTTGAGGAAGGTCACAGAATTCCGAGTTCAAACATGTGGTTAAACTCGCGGCGAGCGATGGAGAGGTGGGGTCCACACAGTCGGCGGGGCCGAGTGTTTTCACCCCAACATCGTGTCCAGTGGTCACGATATGGTGGGTGATCTAGTGCTTCCTCGTGACTCTCCTGCATGCGGCTTCGTAAGCTTGGGAAAATCAACCATGATTTTTCCGTATGGCGAAGCGGGTGCAAGAGCTCGAAGCCCCGTCGGCGAGACAGTGCGGAGTTCACCGTTGATGGAGTGGCGCATGCTGAAATGAGGGGGCTACGAGCATGCATGTCTGCCGCAAGGTTGAAGAAACTGAGCAAGTCAGCGCCGAGAACAGCTTGCTAGACATCAGCAAGAATGAAAATTCTGCGAAACATACGGCGCAATCCATGCAATGTTAAGTCTAAGAGACCGTTGGCCGTATGTGACGATGGCGGAGTCGTTTATCGCTTGGACCTGGCAGGCCTGTTATTTGCGACGGCAATCTGCACAATCGGGCGGTATGAGGCTAATCTGGGTTCCTGTGTTGGCAAGGAAGCGAGCGCCAGTGATCTTGTCAGAAACGTAGAATAGGCAGCATATCCTTCGACAAGTACCACTTGCCGCCGTCAGTGGCCAGTCGCAGCATTTCCCGCCCAGGATCACGGACGGTTTCACCTGTGAGCAGAGGTGCCGAATACACGGTGGTACCAGCACACAGCCGAAGACGAGCTGTCGCGTCGCGAGTGCATCGGATAGTTGAAACTCGAGAGAACGGGGAGGCGCCGGGTAGTGACTGCGGGACCGGAACCTGGAGGAAGACGGGCGTTAGAAGGACACGAGGTCATAGAGACGTCTGACAAGGGCGTCCAGACGGCTATCCATGTTCGCGAGCGTAGAGGCTGAGGCAGTAGCCGGAGGCTGAGTCGTAACGCCCTGAGGCTAGGGGCCCGCGAGTAGTCCGCAACTTGGTCAGCCATTTCAGCGAGCTTGTCTAATGGCACATCACTTGCTGCAGCGAGAACTGGGACCATGTTCTGCGGCATGTGTCGAAGGAGCTGTGAAGGGCGATTGTCACCGAGCTCCTTAGCTGTGAGGAGCAGCTGGAGTCTGCTGTGCTCGGACTCTGACTTGCAGGATATCAGCGCCGCCGTTAACATGTCGAAGGGATGGGTCGGGTCCGGCGAGGTGACAACATCCGCTAAGTCCTCGACGACGTCCGGAGGTAAGGAGGACACCAGATGTAATAACATATTCTGTTGACGATGCGATCTGATATGCGGGAGTGATATGAACATATCCCAATGTTCTGTCATATGCGGGAGACGGTAGTGCGCGTCGACCTGCAGGAGCCAGATGCTGGGGGCTGTTGGGTCAAAATGGTGGAACGAGGTCGGGCGACGTCCTGGGCGTCATTACCGGCAGCAAGACAAGTAGAGTCGGCAGGATCCATGCCGGAGGGCTAGAGCTGCGTGTTCTTTACCGGGTCACCAAATCCGTCGGAGCTAATGCGAGGAAGACCCAGCTGCGCCACGTTAGGTTTTTAACTGTTCTTTCTTTTTTCTTATATTGCGCAGCGCAGGCTGCGCGGCGAGGAACTACCTTCCTCCACCTTGAAGGACGCTGCACGCGGAGCGAGTTGTGGCCTGCGGCCCGGGCCTGAGGCAAGAAGAGGTGCTACAGCGTCAAGTGTGTGACGTTACTGAAGTGATGACAATAATTATTTACTGAGTGACGACGACGGCAAGACGACAGTGTGACAACGATGGCGTGACCACGACGGCATGACGAGAGTGGGCTGACAAAGCTGGAATGACATCGATGCAACATCGACGACGCCATCAGGACTCCGAAGACGCACCTATTGGCGCAAGCTTATTATGTATCTTGGATCTTTGGGTCGGAGTAGAACGCGCGACGACGACAGCATTGCGATAATGGGATCATGAAGCTGAAATGATGATGATTGAACGACCACGCTGGCATCACTATGGCGGTGTAACAACAAATGCGTGACGGCAGTATGAGCACGATGGCGTGACAACAACGGCATGACGACTGTTGAATGACAGCGCTTAAATCGCGGCGATGCAACGACGACGACCGCATCACGACCACGAACCTTTACCTAGTGTCCCACCATATTTGACAATTTCGGCTACTGGGTCAACATAGGAGGCGTAACGACGACGGGACGACGAGATAATATCACGAAGCGGAAATGACGACGTGTGAACGACCACGGTGGCATCACTATCGTGGTGCGAGAACTAATGCGTGCTGAGTGTATGACGACGATGGTAGGACGACGGCATGACAAGTGTCGTGCACGAATCAAGTATAAATAGCCGGCGCGTTTGAAGCGCAGATCTGATTTCGATGATCTGTGTATGTGCTCGTGACTCTCGTCGTGCCCGACTTAAGGGCATAGGTTCTTCGAAAAAAAAGTTAGTTTTGTCGCATGGAGACGCCTAGAAACAAAGTCGTACCCTAATCTTAACGTGCTAAGTAAAATGCGCACTATATGACACTATATTACACTACATAAGGACAAATGTCCATGGTGCAATGAGAAGCCCATTCCCGCGAGAAATGAAACCCGGGCCCTCGTGCTCCGTCAAAAATAAAAAAATACGTATAAACAACGCCACAGCCACTTAGCCACAATGGCAGGTCGTATCACTTAAGTTCTAGCAGTCAAGTGAGAATTAAAATCGCTCTGCATTTTCGTTTATTGTATGCCTAAAAGACGGAACATTTTGTCAAACACAAATAATATTTTTGAAGGAACGCAGAGCAGCCAGCCCGGGCGACAGTGCGTCACAACTTGCTGCTCTGCATTTGGAAAAGGAAAGAGGGTTGGAGGACAGCAGTGTGGGGAACAGTTACGCTACGATACAGGCTGACAGAGCTGCATTCCTAAAGTCTCCAGTTCAAACATGTCCACATAACATGGACATGTCAACAAACTCACGTATATAGCCCCAATCATGTCACACCCAAGTGCGGAGCAATCGGAGGAAATGCTGTCCATCGGCCGCTGCGAAGGCCAGCTAAGTCTAGTGCGGCGTGCACGACGGACAGCAGAAGCCAGCGGGCCCCTGGACTGAGGGCAGCGGACCATTGCGATAGAGGACGGACGAAGCAGCGGGTGAAGACCTCCGGGGAAGACACAAGGAGGAAGACGCCCCTGAAGAATCCGCCGCAGACGCAGAAGAACACAATTACTAGAGCTCAATAATGGTTTCTTTCACTAACTAGTTTTGTGACTCGCTGTTGTACCACGTTCGGACAACGTGACAATATAATTTTCGGTCAATGAGACGTGAATAGATATGAGCTCGCCAATGCGTACGCAAACGCTTGCCTCACTAGCAACACTGACATAAATATTTTCTAAGCTATAGGCAAAGTAGTCGACTTTGTAATGCTATGGATTACAACGCAGCCTCCCACTGGCGTCAGCCATATCACCGCCGCCGCCACTATGACTTTTCAAATTGAGAAGTGCATTTCCAAGCAATGCTACCTCCTGCAGCCATGACAAGAAATCCAGGCTAACTACACTAACGTGTGATTCACAGGAATCGACGATAAATTTAATCGACCACACTGCAACGTATGCGATCGAGCCGACGTTACATGGCGCATGTCCTCCATTATTTCTTAGCATAACGCAGCCGCAGTCGCTCCCAGCACTGTTTCATAGTCCACGTCCCAGCTATATCGAGGCCGCCCGAACCTATAACCGAAACTTACGTGCCGAACTTAAGCAGACTCACGCGAATGTATGTATGTTACGCAGCGCGAGAGAACAAAGGCTTCAATTTTTTTGCTCCCTCTATAGATACCCACCGAGTAAAATGAGTTTCAATCAGGCTGTCTAGTAAATTTGGTCTGGCTAAGTGTGCCTTACGTCCTAAAGCCACGCATGCGTAGGTGACATGACAATATATAGAGAGAAGGGTAAATTTGGCTTGTAGTATTGCGCGTCATGATTCCGGTGCCCGTGACCCCATTACATGTGCCGTGCTGATTACTTTGAATACATTAGCCTAATATGCGCGACATTGCGACTGCGCCTAGCGCAATGTTTCACAACGCCAGCCTGGAAAAATGAGCTGAGAATGCATTCTCACATCTGTAGGTTACAATTGTTAAAGTTCTACGCACTGAATTGCTGTAATGTACGGTACATACTATAATGAACTTATGTTGCGTCTGCCCAGCATGTCCAAGCAATAACCATAAATTGCAGCCTAATCTGAGGCAAACGCCAAAGCCAGACTACTATTAGAGAACTCTGTCTTGCGCCCTTGGCCCAGTCTGACATGTGGGGGCGATCTACCGCAATAACAATTCGGGGCATGCTCCAATTGTTTCGCTGAGCAAATGTTTGAACTGGAGACTTTAGGAATGCAGCTCTGCCAGCCTGTATCGTAGCGTAACTGTTCCCCACACTGCTGTCCTCCAACCCTCTTTCCTTTTCCAAATGCAGAGCAGCAGGTTGTGATGCACTGTCGCCCGGGCTGGCTGCTCTGCGTTCCTTGAAAAATATTATTTGTTTTTGACAAAATATTCCGTCTTTTAGGCATACAATAAACGAAAATGCAGAGCGATTTTAATTCTCACTTGACTGCCACAACTTAAGTGATACGACCTGCCATTGTGGCTAAGTGGCTGTGGGGTTGTTTATACGTATTTTTAATTTTTGACGGAACACGAGGGCCCGGGTTTGATTTCTCGCGGCAATGCCAAATTCGCCGAAAGGCATAACGCAAAAAACGTTCAGTTGTGCTGTTATTTGGGTGCGCACCGAAGTGCAACAGGCGATGGAAAAAATAATCGGGAGTACTCAACCAAGGCGGCCCATAGCAAGCTGTGCCGCTTCGGGACGTAGGCGAAGCATGCAGTTTAATCTCCTATCCGTAAAGTGAAAACTGCGTAGCAGCACAAGGGGAGCAAGTCGCTTTAGTTCTCGCCATATGCAAGCGTCGTATTGATCATGAGTGGTGCACCCGTCATATTGACAGCAATACTTGTAGGCGGAGGATGATTCCGCATATACGCCTTTCCGAATCTAATCATGAAACATGCGAGCTGAATAATAACTACAAAACAACGCCGATAGTTTGTCATCAGCTTGAGATGAGACAAAGCGATGGCTGATTTAACTCTTTATTTTTTCCTTTCATGGCAGAAAGCAAGAAGAGCGAATTAAGACTGAAGCGGGTGGACTAGTCGCTGCGATGTTGTTGCGCATTCATGCTTTCGCCGCGCAGACCCCAGGGCGAGAGGCGAAATTTTCTAGCTGGCCAAAAGCCGAAGACACCACAAGCGACAGCGACGGATCCCTCTCCACGACGGCAAAACCTGTCGCCTGTCACCGTCACTCGAAAATCGCGTGCATGTGGTTGGGCCTTCAATCCTCTGCTGATGAATACGAGATAGAGGGGTAGACTTCCGACGAAGCTACCCACATTGCAATCCTGCAAAAAAGAAAATTCTCCAGCACAGAGTATCGGCCTCCGGCCGAAGAATCCCAGGTGGCCGAAACTGACCCTGAGCCTTCCATTACTGGTGGCTCTCATAGGACTATTCTTTTCTTCGGCAGTGAAACCGCGCCATTCTATTCAGCAATCAATCAAGAAATAGACAACATGTGTCTGCGAGTACTCACGTGAGGTGGACGTAGAACGATGGAAATAAAAACGAGTTTGCGGGCAAAGTTTAAGCGTGTTTCATCTAAAGCCCGGGATTTGCGCACATTCTTGCATACAGAAGTCCTCTAGAGTGGCCAAATTTAAGGTGTGGCCAGAACTGGACCAGACGTTCAAAACCACCGCATTGTTGTCCTAAACGAGCGCGCCAAACAAAAAGCGACCACTGGCGTCCCTCAAGATAACTTGGCGCTATCAGTAGTGATGACTGACGATGTCTCCTTGGGCTCCTTGGCCTCCGAGATACATAAATACCCTAGAAAGTGGATGGCGAAACCGCGCCGCGGTAGCTCAATTGGTAGAGCATCGCACGCGAGATGCGAAGGTTGTGGGTTCGGTTCCCACCTGCGGCAAGTTGTTTTGTCATCCACTTTAATTTCCATTACGTTATCGTTTCTTCATTTATTAAGCACAAGTAATTTCCCCCATGTTGTCCTTGGTGTCAGTGTTTGTTGGCTTCTTATATGACAAATAAAAATCGGGCCCCCTCGGTTAACACTCCTTCTTCTCGTTTAAGTTAGGCTTGAGCCTTTTAAAAAGGAGCTCGTCGCGACTCGTCATCTGTGTTAGAAAACAAGATGTGAACGACGCATACAATATTTTCATCGATAGCTTTACAAGAATTTACCATAAGCATTTCCCTTATAAAGTTATAATATCTCCAAGAAAAGCTAGAAAACCATGGATCACTAAGCAACATCTGAAGTTGTGTAAAGAATAGCATCGCAAGTACCATTCATTTTTACGGACACGTTCTGAGATCGCATTAAAAGAATTTAAAATTGATAGGAATCGGTTGAACGCTGAGCTCAAGCAAGCAAAAAATACATATTATCAAAGTAGTTTTGCGGATGTACGTCGACAGCAGTCGGATGTAACGTGGAAAATAATCAATACTTTACTGGGTCGTAAGAACAAAACCAGTGTCCCAAATACAATAATACACAACGGTTCCGTACTCAGCGGTAAATCACTTGCAGATTTTTTCAACGAGCACTTTGTTAACACCAGCCTCGCATACGGCGATCCCACAAATACACCCTCCACCACCAAAGGTATACTTAACACTGTTCAGCAAACCAATTTTATGCAGGCAAATGATGAATATGAAGTTTACAGTACCTTCGCTGGCTTAAAAAATAACAATGCAGTCGATATTGAAAATGTACAGGTAAAGCCCATAAAATACTGTTTATGTTAAATTACTAATTTACTGGCGCATATATTCAACCTAGTGTTGCAATCGTGAAGCTTCCCAGAACGTATGAAATGTGCCAGAGTTTCAGCAATTTTTAAAGGTGGTGATCACAATGTACCGAGTAACTATAGCCCAATATCTGTATTGCCTGTTTTTTCTAAGTGTCTCGAAGAAATGTTATTCTCTCGCCTGACAAAATTTCTCGACAAGTATGATGTTTTAACAAATGCACAGTTCGGCTTCAGAAAGGAGAGATCAACAGAGACAGCTCTACTTTCATTAAAGGAATACATCCTACAAAACATAGAAAATAACTTGCTTACGCTTACTCTAATTGTGGATTTTATCAAGGCGTTTGACTGCCTTGATCATTCTACACTACTTGGAAAATTGCAGTCTTATGGTATACGTGGTAATTCTTTAAATATATTACAATCATACCTCAGTAAACGGCTACAGTGCACATCTATACATGGCGAAACCTCAACCCTCCTACACAATAAATTTGGGGTACCACGAGGGAATATGCTGGGACCACTTTTGTTTAACATCTATATTAATGATATCGTAGATTTAGACAGAAGGGCAAAGTTTATTGTGTATGCAGACGACAGCACCATTTTAATGGAAGGATCTGATATAAACCAGTTATCATCACAATGTAACGATCTACTAAAGAAGCTATATATCTGGTCTAAGGAAAATCAGCTTAATATTGTCACGTGGTGGTGACGTTAAGAACACAGTAGCGATACTGTGAAAGGCAAAAACTAACTTTTATTGGGCGAACCTGTGCCCACAAAACAGGCTACACTTAAAGCGCAACGATAGCGGCGAACACAGTCGGCGATCGTCGAAAATCTGATCTGCGGGTCAAGCGCGTCGGCTTTTATACAGCAGTCGTCGAATGTTCCAGACTAATCGTTCGGACCCGCGTGCCTTCCACAAAGTTCTACACCATTCGCGTCAGGTGATGAAATCAGATAACATAAGGTTCGGCGACAACAAACAGCGGATAGAAGCATCGATAACTTTCCAGAAATTTCGGATACGTGCAGGCGCGTCCCGCGCTGTGCGATAACATTTGTTAGGCGGCGAAACGTGGTCGGCCGATAAAGATAAGTACACGTGTCATTACCCCCCTCTTAGAAAGCATCGACCCGATGCTGCAAACAAGCGAAAGTAATAAACAAAAGCACTCGTAGCAAAGAAAACAACAAAAATAAGGAAGTTCGTCAGCGTCCGTAAAAGGGTTTAAGGCGCACCACGTGGACCACTTCAGATCGTGCGCGGCGCCGCTGTGAATGCGAAATGCCGTCTGGCACGACCTCATAGTCCAGAGCGCCAATACGTCGGATGACCTTGTAGGGTCCGAAATACCGTCGGAGTAGTTTCTCACTGAGTCCTCGTCGGCGTATCGGGGTCCATACCCAAACACGGTCGCCGGGCTGGTACTCGACGAAGCGTCGTCGGAGGTTGTAGTGTCGGCTGTCGGTCCTCTGCTGGCTCTTGATTCGCAGGCGGGCGAGCTGTCGGGCTTCTTCGGCGCGCTGGAGATAGGTAGCGACGTCAACGTTCTCCTCGTCAGTGACGTGCGGCAGCATGGAGTCGAGCGTCGTCGTCGGGTTCCTGCCGTAGACCAGCTTGAACGGCGTGATCTGTGTTGTTTCTTGCACCGCCGTGTTGTAAGCGAATGTTACGTACGGCAGGACGGCATCCCAGGTCTTGTGTTCGACGTCGACGTACATCGCTAGCATGTCGGCGAGGGTCTTATTCAGTCGCTCCGTAAGACCATTCGTCTGCGGATGGTAGGCCGTTGTCCTCCTGTGCCTTGTTTGACTGTAGTTCAGTATGGCTTGGGTGAGCTCCGCTGTAAAAGCCGTTCCTCTGTCGGTGATGAGGACTTCTGGGGCGCCATGTCGCAGCAGGATGTTTTCAACAAAGAATTTAGCCACTTCGGCTGCGCTACCTTTCGGCAGTGCTTTAGTTTCAGCGAAGCGGGTGAGGTAGTCCGTCGCCACGACGATCCACTTATTTCCGGTTGTTGACGTCGGAAAGGGTCCCAGCAAGTCCATCCCGATCTGCTGGAATGGTCGGCAAGGAGGCTCGATTGGCTGTAGTAATCCGGCTGGCCTTGTCGGCGGTGTCTTGTGTCGCTGACAGTCTCGGCATGTTCTGACATAACGGGCGACGTCGGCGGTCAGGCGCGGCCAATAATACTTTTCTTGTATCCTCGATAGTGTCCGGGAAAATCCGAGGTGTCCAGCGGTCGGATCGTCATGTAGGGCGTGCAATACTTCTGGACGAAGTCCTGACGGGACAACAAGAAGGTAGTTGGCGCGGACTGGTGAAAAGTTCTTCTTCACGAGTAGATTGTTTTGAAGCGTGAAGGAAGATAATCCGCGCTTAAATGCCCTGGGGACAACGTCGGTGTGCCCTTCCAAATATTCCACGAGGCCTTTTAGCTCCGGGTCTGCCCGTTGCTGTTCAGTGAAGTCTTCCGCGCTTATCATTCCAAGGAAGGCGTCGTCATCTTCGTCATCTTGCGGCGGCGGGTCAATGGGGGCGCGTGATAGGCAATCGGCATCGGAGTGTTTTCGTCCGGACCTGTAGGTTACAGTGATGTCGTATTCTTGTAGTCTGAGACTCCACCGCGCCAGTCGTCCTGAAGGATCCTTTATACTCGCTAGCCAACACAACGCGTGATGGTCACTGACGACTTTGAATGGCCTGCCATAAAGATAAGGGCGAAATTTAGCTGTAGCCCAAACGATGGCAAGGCATTCCTTTTCGGTCGTAGAATAGTTGCCTTCCGCTTTTGACAGCGACCGGCTAGCGTAAGATATCACCTGTTCGACTCCGTTTTTCCTCTGGACTAGAACGGCACCGAGGCCTAGGCTACTGGCGTCAGTATGGATTTCTGTATCGGCGTACTCGTCGAAGTGCGCAAGTACCGGCGGCGACTGCATGCGTCGTTTGAGTTCTTCAAATGCGTCGGCCTGCGACGTTTCCCACTTCAACTCAACATCACATTTAGTTAGACGTGTCAACGGCTCGGCGATGCGTGAAAAGTCCTTGACAAAGCGCCTGTAGTAGGCACACATGCCAAGGAATCTACGCACTGCCTTCTTGTCGGTGGGCTGCGGGAACTTTGCGATGGCAGCTGTTTTCTGGGGGTCGGGGCGTACTCTGGATTTACTGATGACGTGGCCTAGGAACAGAAGCTCATCGTAAGCGAAGCGGCATTTTTCTGGCTTCAGAGTGAGCCCTGATGACTTGATGGCCTCTAGTACTGTGGCAAGCCGCCTAAGGTGATCGTCGAAATTTCCGGCGAATACAACGACGTCATCCAAGTAAACGAGACAGGTCTGCCATTTCAATCCCGCTAAAACCGTGTCCATCACGCGCTGGAACGTTGCAGGCGCCGAGCACAGTCCAAATGGCATAACCTTGAACTCGTAGAGGCCATCTGGGGTGATGAAGGCGGTCTTTTCGCGATCTCTTTCGTCGACTTCTATTTGCCAATAGCCAGACTTGAGGTCCATCGAGGAGAAGTACTTAGCGTTGCAGAGCCGATCCAATGAGTCGTCTATCCGTGGAAGGGGGTATACGTCCTTCTTCGTGATCTTGTTCAGGCGACGATAATCGACGCAGAAACGTAGGGTTCCGTCCTTTTTCTTCACCAGGACAACAGGGGATGCCCACGGGCTTTTCGACGGCTGGATGATGTCGTCGCGCAGCATTTCGTCGACTTGTTCTCTTATAGCTTCGCGTTCTCGCGGCGAAACTCGGTAAGGGCTTTGGCGGAGTGGTCGAGCGTACTCCTCTGTGATTATGCGATGCTTGGCGACTGGTGTTTGTCGAATCCTCGATGACGTCGAAAAGCAGCCTTTGTATCGTCGGAGCAGACTTCTGAGCTGCTGTTGCTTAATCACTGGGAGACTTGGATTAATGTCGTAGTCTGGTTCGGGAACCATGGTCGTCGGGGTAGATGCGGCGGAATCCGAGAGGACAAACGCATCGCTGGTTTCCTGTATTTCCTCGATGAATGCGATCGTCGTGCCCTTGTTGATGTGCTGGAACTCCTGGCTGAAGTTTGTCAGCAGCACTTTCGTGTTTCCTCCGTGCAGTCGAGCGATCCCTCTTGCGACGCAAATTTCACGGTCGAGTAGTAGACGTTGGTCGCCTTCGATGACGCCTTCTACGTCAGCGGGTGTTTCGGTGCCGACCGAAATAACGATGCTGCAGCGAGGCGGGATGCTCACTTGATCTTCGAGCACACTCAAGGCGTGGTGACTACGAGGGCTCTCCGACGGTATCGCTTGATCTTCAGACAGTGTTACTGACTGCGACTTCAGGTCGATGATTGCGCCGTGTTGGTTCAGGAAGTCCATGCCGAGAATGACGTCTCGTGAACACTGTTGCAGGATAACGAAGGTGGCAGGGTAAGTCCTGTCATGAATGGTAATTCTTGCCGTGTAGATTCCAGTCGGCGTAATGAGGTGTCCTCCAGCGGTACGAATTTGGGGGCCCTCCCATGCAGTCTTAACCTTCCTCAACTGGGCGGCGATGTGTCCACTCATTACGGAGTAATCGGCCCCTGTGTCGACTAAGGCAGTGACTGCGTGGCCGTCGAGAAGTACGTCGAGGTCGGTGGTTCTTCGTCTGGCGTTGCAGTTGGGTCTTGGCGTCGGATCACTGCTGCGTCGTGTTGAACTGAAGCTGGAACGTCGCGTCGTCAAGTCGTCTTTCGTCGGTGTAGTCTTGGCTTCCCGACTTCTTTGGGACGGCGGCGTGTCGTCATTAAGTCGTCGAGATGGTTTCTTCGTCGTCTTCGTCGGCGGCGGAGGATCTTCGTCAGTTCGACGAACAGCAACCGCACCTCCATCGGTTGCTGCTTTTAGTTTTCCGGATATGGGCTCGCAGAGCGGCCCCGGGCTGGGCCGGTGTATTGTCGGCGCTGCGGCGACAGGTAGCGGCCTGGTGACGGCGAACGGGATGGTCGTCGAGGGCTCCATTGAGTAGCGGCGAGGTAGTCGGCGATGTCACGTGGGCGCTCTCCAAGCTGTGGACGCGGCGCGTTGACGGCGAACCCTCTCAGTCCCAAGTCGCGGTATGGGCATCGGCGATACACATGGCCGGCTTCTCCGCAGTGATAGCAGAGCGGGCGGTGGTCAGGAGCGCGCCAAATGTCCGTCTTCCTCGCGTAGGTGCGCTGGGCGACGGGTGGTCGTGCTGGCGGCGGCGGCGGCGGACGACGGAATTGCGGCGTGACAGGGCCCTGGCGCGGTCGCGAAGGGGGACCTTGACGGCTTGCGACGGCGGCGTAGGTCATCGCTTGCGGTTCAGGCTGCGGCGATTCAGGGGCTACTCCAAGTTGTTGGAGTTCCTCACGCACGGCGTCGGCAATCGTAGCCACTTGAGGCTGTGATGATGGGAACAGCTTTTGTAGCTCCTCCCTCACGACAGCTCGGATAGTCTCGCGTAGGTCGTCGGTGGCCAGTGACTGAACTCCGGCGTAGTTTGTCGAGTTAGTGCGGCGGTCGAATTGCCGGTTTCGCATCTCGAGTGTCTTCTCGATGCTGGTGGCCTCGCGAAGAAACTCGTCGACAGTCTTCGGTGGGCTTCGTACCATCCCGGCAAAAAGTTCCTCCTTTACACCACGCATGAGTAGGCGGACTTTCTTTTCCTCGGACATTTCCGGGTCGGCGTGGCGGAATAGGCGGCTCATTTCTTCTGTAAAAATCGCGGTGGTCTCATTTGGTAGTTGCACCCGGGTTTCTAATAGCGCTTGGGCTCGTTCTCGGCGTACAACGCTTGCGAATGTCTGCAGGAAGCCGCTTCGGAATAGCTCCCAGGTCGTCAAGGTGGCTTCTCGGTTCTCGAACCACGTCCTGGCAGCGTCTTCCAATGCGAAGAAGACATGTCGCAGTTTGTCGTCGCTGTTCCACTTGTTAAAAGCAGCGACCCTCTCGTATGTCTCAAGCCAGCTTTCCGGGTCCTCGAACGTTGAACCGCGGAACGTCGGAGGCTCCCTGGGCTGCTGCAGCACGATGGGAGATGCTGGGGCTGCCATTGGGGTGGACTTGGTGGTGATCTTCCTGGTTTCAGGCAAAAGTCCGTGCTCCGGGGGCAGTTGTTGAAGACGGCGGCTTGCTCGATGGTCCGGGACTACGTTGGTGCTGTCTTTGCGGTCCGGGCTTGGATCACGGTTTGTCGGGGGCGTCCGGTACATGAAAGAAAAGCACCTCCACCAGATGTCACGTGGTGGTGACGTTAAGAACACAGTAGCGATACTGTGAAAGGCAAAAACTAACTTTTATTGGGCGAACCTGTGCCCACAAAACAGGCTACACTTAAAGCGCAACGATAGCGGCGAACACAGTCGGCGATCGTCGAAAATCTGATCTGCGGGTCAAGCGCGTCGGCTTTTATACAGCAGTCGTCGAATGTTCCAGACTAATCGTTCGGACCCGCGTGCCTTCCACAAAGTTCTACACCATTCGCGTCAGGTGATGAAATCAGATAACATAAGGTTCGGCGACAACAAACAGCGGATAGAAGCATCGATAACTTTCCAGAAATTTCGGATACATGCAGGCGCGTCCCGCGCTGTGCGATAACATTTGTTAGGCGGCGAAACGTGGTCGGCCGATAAAGATAAGTACACGTGTCAATATGAATGCAGCAAGACAAAGTTTATGATATTTCATGCGAAAAACAAGAAGGCAACATTAAGCCATAACATTATTTTTGAGTATAAAGAAATAGAGATTGTTGACAGTTACAAAATTCTTGGTGTTCATTTTTCATCTACTTTCACTTAGGATACACATGTAAGCTATCTATGTAAAAAACTATCCTCTGTGACAGGAGTACTATGCCTTTGTCGCGGCATGCTACCAGCCTCCGCCAAACTACAGATATATTACACCCTTGTCAATTCATTCCTGAACTACTGTGCATTGGTATGGTGCACGACAACTAAAGCTAATATAAACAGACTTTGGATATTACAGAAAGAAATTATTCGTCACATCGGAAACCTGGAACCTTTGTCTTTGACTAGAGATGCAAATAAATTGTTTAATATTGTCAGAGTAGATCACCTTTACACATACCATTTATTATAAGTGATGCAATTTTCTGACACATTAGTAAAAACTTCATTGAACGTCTAGCATGCTTAGAACACTGTCAGCCTAAGCTAAACACAAGGAAATCTTACAAATAGATTAGTCCACATTTCCGTACATACTGCTACTGTCAGGATTGGGGGCTCAATCCCATCGCTCGAGATCCGTTGCCAAGATTGGAGTCCGGCATGAATTCGAAGGTAGCTGGCCCATGCCGTCGTCCAACTTAAACACGCTGAGGACGTTGATGAAGGGAAGAACTGCTTCTCATCGAGAACGAGGAAAATGGGTTTATTTAAAGAAATTAAATCAGTCTAACATGACTGCTTAAGAAAAAGAGTGTCAGTCCAACATGACTGCTCAAGAGAAAGTGTGTCAGTCCAACCTGACTGCACGAGAGAAGTGAGTCGAGCCTCCGCCCAACAGCCGTTTTTAAACGCACGGTCCTTCGGCGATACAAGGCAGCGAATGTTCGTTTCGTCATCGCAAAACTAGCTGCCTCCCGCGACAAGGTGACGCACACACACACGCAAACACACAGGTGCGAAGGACAGGAGCCGACGACAGAGGGGAGTCGTTCCGGGAAGCTCGGAGACATTCTGGGTAGCTCGTTGTCCCGCCGCGGCTTGCTCATGCGTAGCAAAATCAGGTTCGCGTTGGGGACCTCGGGCACAATAGTTCGTCCGTCGAACCCGTTTCGTCACAACGGAGATGGGGCTCGTGGATGGAGGTGGTTTTCAGCACAAAGCCCGCTTCTTCGAACGCAGTCTAGCTGCAGCGACGGAGAGTGGGGGATGCGCGCCTTGTCCCCCAGTCGTAATTGGGTGGCAATTTTTCCTTGCAGCTCGCCATTCTTAACACTACAAACACCAATCGCTAGCCTGCAACTTACCGTTTATTCTCAACAAATATGTACATATTGTAGGGTACAATAGGAACCAACTCAGACAATATTTTGTTCAATTATGATATGTTGTTTCAGTGACAATATTCCGTTTCCATTGTCTTTTTTGCGTTTTTCTTTCTCTTCTGCATATATGCATTTGCGGTCATTACTACGGTGCACTTCGGCATAGGTATTTATAATTCAATCATGACTATTATGGTTTTGCCTCACATATATGTATATGTCCACTACAGTGTTTGATCGTGTGCCAAGTTGAAGTTGCCATGTAAGGTATTTTGGGCCCCGCCAAGCTACTCACGCAGCTTTTAGCCCAAAAGGACCATCCAGTTTTTCTTTTACTGGAAAATAAAGATTGAATTGATTTGAAAGCGAAGCATATGCTAAGTCGCTTTTCCGACAAAAAGCGGCAGTTTCTTATTTCTCTTGATAATGTTTTACAATCCTATGTGAAAGTGGTGGCTTTTACTCAACACACCCATACACGTGACAGAGCTCTTAGAAACCGTACGCTGGCATACAGTTTATTCCGTATACAAACCTGAATCCTACTGATCCCCCGGAAATTATTATGTGTATTAGTATTTCCTGAAGCTTGAAGTAAAACAAGAAACGCAAGGAGCAGCGATAAGATAACAAGCCGTTGGTAAATCATGGGCTCCACCGAACAATGTCTTATTCACAAATCAATTGCCACTTCGCACTTCTAGTAGTTAGTCGAATGCTTTTAAACTGACAGCTTATTCAATAACAACCAAGATAGTGACTAATTTAATTATTTATTTGGTAACTCAAGGTTCCTTATCGGGAACATTATATGAGGGTAACTCACCTCCTGCGGCACGTGGTCACTTGGCGCTCGGGCCTCCACGACGCTCATGCGTGCCGAGTTGCCCATGCGCTCGTCCTCAACAAGTTCTTGTACTTTGTACCTTACGTTTCCTTCGCCCACACACAGCTTAACACCCTCGAGACCGCCCTTGTGGGCCTCTGCAAGGCAGCTCTCAACCTCCCTATCACCACCTCTACTGCTAAGCTTTTTGCCACAGGCCTCTTCCATCCTTTTCATTCCCTTCTCTCTCTCCACCGTGACTCCCAGCTTGCCCGGCTTTCTCTTACCCGTCAGGGTCAGTCGTTACTGGCGCAGGCGGGTATCTCTCCCAATCCCGTTTCCACTTTTACCTCTCCAAAATCCACCCCGGGTCCCAATTTTCACATCCTCCCCCTCCCGTCCAATATGCCCCCTGTCCTGCATGCCGGCCGTCGTCACGCGGCCGCGCAGCCTCATTCCCCCCTCTTTACTACCCAGGGATTAGCCTACACGGATGCCTCTTACATAGCTCCTCGAGGTTCCTGCGGCTACGCTACCTACCATCCCCACCTACCAGCACCTTAAACTTACACGAGTGGGCCGTACCTACACCCTCGGGATGCACTTTCTCTCTCTAGGTCCTTGTCATTGCACATGCCCTACAAGCATTTCCCTTCCTTCGATCGCTCCCAGAGTACACAATATACACCGACTCCCAAGCCGAAATTCACCACACACAGAACCGCACCCTACCCCATTCACTCCAACAGGAGGTCGAAGGAGCAGTCTCCGTACTGCAACCTTCAACCATTTTCCTCTGCTGGGTCCCTGGGCATTCGGGGATTGACAGAAATGAGCTGGCCCATCAGCTCGCCCGTGACGCTTTTAACCGAGCACCGTTGATCCTCTGGTCCAGGCCCTCGAAGAATTCTGGGGGACTCTCCCTGCGCCGCACCATGAAAGAAGTTTACCTCCAGCTCCATCTCCACAAGCGCCTCTACCCTCCTCCTCATCCATCACTCACTATGCCGGAGGCTCGCCTGCCACGGCACATCCAAATGAATGCACTGGTTACCCCTTCTCGCCTCTTTCTCTATCGCTATCGCTCCGACCCCTCCTTTCCCCAACTGCCCCTCTACTTATGCAGACCTATCCCATTGCCTATTCTACTCTCCGGCTGCTCAGCAATCAAGTTCCTATCCTCCCTCTTCCCTTTCGTTCACCACCTTCTCATATTTTCATCACCCCCCTTTTTATCACCACCTGGCTTGGCGCTGAAGGTGAAGAAGAACAGCGTCGACTGACCACCCAGGTGGTCGATATGCTCGGCCTGTAATGTTGAGCTGAATAAAAGTCTTATACTACTTATATGAGGGGCAACATTTTTAGGGGGAAGGTGGGTGGGCTTGCGCGGAGGTAATTTGGAGGGCTGTATGAAGAAATAGATGAGTGCGGTGAAAAAAAGTCATCTCTCCGTTCTCACGAAATCCGTGAAACGATGTCAACTCATTCGCTTATTAATGATCTATGTCCATCCAGAATCGCGTGGAAACACGGAACTCCGGCCCACACATACTCCGCTTTACTTCAAGTGCAAATGGGACAGAAAAAACAAATAAAAAAAGAACACGCCACGATAAACTTCATTCTAGAATGTTCAGCTATTCGAAATATTTTTGCACAAAGTTCCACCCCCCATTCTGCTCACCTAAGTTTCTTTCAACCAAACTAAGCTGGGCTCAACCAGTATGTGTTCCCACACTCAGGTCCGCATGCTCCCAGATTCATTCATGCTCACCGAAAGCTGTAGATATTCTCGTATGCAAACACATGAGCAATAGGATGCAGCGAACAGCAAGTCGGGTCCAATATTGAGCTAGTCTAAATCGTTCATGTTCAGGAAACTAACAGCGCTAGACTGACAAGGACTTAGGCAAAGAAACACCCTTGTTGTGCTCTTCTTTGTTTAAGTCCTTGTACGTTTAGCGCGGTTAGTTTCCGAAACATTAATTACCACCGAATTGCCCATCTTCCCCGTCTAGTTCTAAGCTAAATAGTGTTCAAGCAATTCGCAAATCAATGTAAACTCCGGTTAAAGTCTATTATGGCGTAGGCAACCACAGGCCAGTCCGCACGATAACCTAAATACCTACCAGGTGCCTGCACATTGGGCATTGAGCCTCTCAGAAACAAAGCTTGTGTTGCCTATTCTGTTGAAGAGCTGATACGAACCAGTCTTACAAAAAGTTTCAGTTTCGCCCGAATGGTGAAGCAACGATTACGGTAGCAAACTAATAGAAAGTTATACGGAGCAAGGATACTAGCCTTATCGACCGTGTGAATTCGTAAACATTCGCTTACTAACAGTATAAATGGTGTCGGCGCGAACAAGCAAACATGGACAAATTACACTTGATGAGCGCGGATGCTCGCCGCAAAATGCTGACGTGAAGTGACTGCAGCGGCGAGCAGATCGGCCTTCGTGCTGCCTCTCGCTTCTACACGAGGTAAGCGGCGAGAACACAGTGCACACGAAACTATGAGCTCTCGGCGCACCAAGACTCCGCACTTATCGTTGATCTCTTTCCAGATCCCTTTCCGGCGGCCGCGTCTTGCCGCTGCCATACGCAGCAGCCGCCGGAGTCGGATGCGCGACCCCATTCCTCCTCTCCCCCGGTGCGTTGCGCACGATGGAAGACGGCGCGCTTCCACCCCGCTTTCATCCCTTGTGTACGCGAGACGGAGCCGCCATCGTCGGATCACCCTCGAACGCTTTCACCCGCACATGCGCATACGGCACGTGAGAACGATGCTATCGCCCTTGGGCTTTGTGCCGGACATGACGGCGACGGCAGAAATGCGCTGGGAGTGTCCATATAATTGCTATCCCCATGAAACGCTCACCTGCCGATTATGTGGCGATGCCGTTCTCGAATTCTCCCCAATCCCATCTTGTGCAGAAAAATGTGGAGCGCTGTGTTGAGAGAGAGACACAGAGAGATATTTTAATGACTGATCGCTAAATGTGCAAAGTTGGGAAACAGGACACCGCACAAGGAGAGACATACGGAAAGATCGAGCCACAGAGGTTTTAATGAACAGAAAGCTGGAGAGGTTAACCGGAAGAGCCTTTCTCTAGCCCAGGATTTCTCCTACCGCTAGAGCGAAAGGGGAGAGATTCAGGAAAAATTAGGATGCTAGAATACTACTAGCTAAATATACACACTTCCAATACGCAGTACGCATGTTTACTTTATAGCGATGCACGCAGGTGTAATGCCTCCACACAAAACACGTTCTGACAAGCATACCGTACTACCATGTCACGGAAATGGTAGACCCGAACGTGCAAGCCGGTCTCATACAGAAATTCCAGAAGCATTATTACGATTATACAGGTACGTACGACGTCTCCTGGGGCGCCCTAAAACTTGGAGAAGGGGCGACAGACAAGGCGGTCTACTGTAGCCTTGAGTGCTCTTCGTTCTACAGGCCAAACATTACCTGTGCGTGCCGGCGCGCCTACGCATGCGCACATGGCATTGGACAGATCGTACGCGTTGAAGCGCTGCGCGAGCATGGATATCTATTTTAGACAGATATCGGTGCTTTGATTGTGTCGCGTTTTGACGCGCCTGGCTGCGCAGCTACGTCATCGGAAAGCGCAAGTTCAGTGAGGCCTATTTATCGCGAGCAAGAATGTGCCTTTTCCTTTTTCGTTCATCGAGCGACTCTAAAAGTAAAGGCACCGTTTTTATCAATATGTCAGCACTTCGAAACACTGTCGATAACAAAGCAAGAAGCGATGTCTTTCAAAATGTCTGTGAGAGAAGTAAGTCTATGAGTGAACCACAATGTCTATGAGTGAATAGAAATCAAAGGCACGCCGGCGCGAGCTTGCGTGCGTCGCAAGCTTACGCGTGCTCTGGGCGTAAGATTGTAAAAGATTTGATATATCCTGTCGTAAGTATATACGACGGACGCAGCAGTGAGGCTCTTGTTGTTGCGGTGGTTGATGTTTACGTCACACCAGGTAACTTCAAGCGTACAGCCATTCGAGCAGTAGCACAATGTAACAGGGAACACAAGCTTTCATATACATTCTGATACACTACATACATGACAACGTAAAGAATAAACGCTATGGTAATCTAACGCAAGCAAAATATATCGATGAGTTACCCCGACAGGAAAAAGAAACGCTATCGTCGCAGCGCATAAGTACAGATATCGTTGAACCTAACCAGCTAGTTCACCTTACTATGTTGTATCACGACAACTCTTGACGCATTATTAGGTCGCACGAACGGCATAGTATGACAAAGGCAGAGCGGTTCCCGAATTGCATTTCATTTTGATCCCGCCGGTAGAGCACGCGGTTAGTTAAGATGAAGGAATCTCTTTTCCGCTAACTGTATATCATCAGCGTGTGCCCAAATGCGGCTCTTGTGGTATAGAAAGCTACTATACAGGCCAAAGGCGACACCGGCTCGACAAGCCAGCACGTGGCAGCGGCCCTGACCGCAGAAAGGTACACGCGTGCCCTCGAACCTATGCGCACGCACGGATGAGTTTTTCCCCCGGAAGGCGACGGCAATCTGTCGCAAAGCGCGCGTACCACCTCTGGCGGAAGAGCGCGTCGCTAATAAAAACCCTCGCGGATGAAACACCAACTCCTGTAAGCGAGCGCGTTCTCGCCTACCCTAAGGGCACCACGTCGCCACTGGTTGCTGCAGTTTCATAAAAGGGCGCACACCACGCACAGTGTAACGCCTGTTACGTCGCGCCTGTACGACTCCACAACAGCGTACCCCACGCCATCGCGGACGGAGTAAGGCGCGCTTTTGTCTCAGCAAGGAGAATCTCGACCCCTTCTTAAATCGCCGACTCCGAACTAAACGTCATGTGACCTGGTATCTCGAAGGCTCCGTTTTGCAGCGGTAAATGGGAAGTGGTGTGAGCTTAGATGTCGAAAAAGATTGAGCCTGGTCGCTCGCACCTTGCTTGGCAACGGTGACATTAGGAAAACTCTACTAGTAGAATGCCGTTATTTGAGCGGCAGGTGTGCGAACGTCACTGCTGACTGCTGGTTGCTTCGTGGCGTGTCTACACAAAGTCGCAGATTACGATTTTAGTGTTAAGCAGTATAGTTGGCCATTTCTCCCCGAGTTGCAATGGTGGCTATCGCGCAGTTTCTACCCAGTTTTGTCGCGACCGGCTTGGGCCTCGCCCTCAACCTCACTTCAAGACTCCTTCCGAATAGCGCCAAAGATGGAAGAGTCTGCACCGGAATTGTGAGTTCAACTCTTTTAGGGGTTTGCGCTGTGATCGTGGGGTGGCCTCTTCTCTGACACTGAGCCTGTCTGCTTACTTTGAATTGGACGCCAACTTTACAGAGTGGTTCGTATGCTAGCGCACTTCTTACGAATTACCGCCAACCAAGGTTGATAGTGAATGAGGAGAGAGTGAATGTGATCGACCTATATAGAGAACTTTTAACGTAGCAAAAGTGTTATAAGCGTGATGGCAACGTTTTCACTTAGTTTATAGACAGCAGACGCCAAGGTGGGTTAGCATAATGCTGCCTGCGAAGTAGAGTGCAGTTCTCGAAGGGGGCTTTCTCGTTTCTAAAGCCAACCAGCAAGCTCTAAATCAGGCAATGTATGGAACAGTTGTACGAGGGTTCTAGACTGGTCCGGTCGGTTTACTTTCTACGTGGCTAACGGCTGTAGTTATCAAGACAGTAACTAGTTCCAACTTGTTCACTGCTTTCGACTTCGCAATATAGTCGTATCAGTTGCATACATCTAGCTTTATGCATTCCCCACCTCTTGTGTCCTTGGCCCTTCTTTTGTTCGGTCTTTACTATTGAACATGATAGCACATATGAGTAGACATACTGAAATAATACCGTGGCAACTGCTGGACGCGTTGTGGTTTTTGTTGCCCCGAATCGTCTTATATCGCTCAAGACAAAAAAAAAAAAAAAAAAAAAAAAACAGAAAAGGAGAGAAACGTATTTTTGTTGCTATTGCTATTAGGGTTACCAACCATCCAGAATTTAGCAGGACAATCCCGACATTTCAGTAAATGTCCTGTGCTGGGATAGAATTGTGCCATAGTAAATAGTAAATGTCCTGTGTAGGAAATCCAGTTGGGATAGCCAAATGTCCTGTCTTTTGCTTATTTCTTTTATGAGACAGTTATAAATATACCAAATTTCCTTTTTATATTACCTGACAGTTTGTTTGCGGATTCTTCCTTTTTTGTGTGTGTCCTGTTGCATTTTCATAAACACAAACGCGGTTTTGATTTTGTAGTGGCTCTTGGTCTGTTGTAGGCTCTACCCAGTGACAGTACTGTTATCCGAACTGGTAGCCTCGTTACTCAGGAAACTATACCCCGCCTTTCTTTTGTATACCACAACATTGAGTACAAAATAATATAGTTCAACTTTGTTGCACGTACCAACTGGCGGCTTCTGGCACTCTGACTGGGTAGTTCCTCGCAAGCAACCGCCCCACCCCCCGCTTCCTAACCTCTGCACCTATCCCTACTTCGTCCACTCGAGAGCTGCCAACACTAATCGCAATCTACGGTCACGAGTCTCATTGTTTGCTTCAAGATGTGCTTCCGAGTTGCACAATTATAGAATACAGTTGGGCTAATGGTGCATATTACAGACATTGGACGACAGTGAGAAGCACACAGGACCGTTTGTCGCGTGTGCTTCTCGCTGTTGTTGGATGTGTACTTCGCTCTAGTTAATGATGTCTCAGTTCCGTGTTGTGTTGAGTTCCAATTGCGCGTTGTGGTTGCGGTTTATTCAGCTTACGTGCAGGTTTTAATGCCGCATATGTTTTATAATAAAGGTGTGAAATTCGAGTAGTGTGGTGGCAACTAGGCCAAATAACTCGACTGCACAGCTAGTGCTGGTGACCGTGCCCACATGTCTTGCATCTTTGTGACTTGTGTCAATGCATGCAGTGCGGTTACTTGCAACTTGCTTTTTGTTAACTTTCTTTTTGACTTTCTTAGTTTGAGATTTTGGGATAGCATTCCCTAGAAGACACAACCTTACCGTTTTGCTTTATTTAATTTGAAAGAGCTGCTCGTATCAAAGCCGAAAGTACAGAGAAACACCGATGTCCTCTGTCCACACTTCGCTTTGTTGCCAGGAAACCCTCATCGGCAATAACGGCTACCCCTTGGAGACCCACGAGGTAGCCACCGAAGATGGCTACATTCTACAGCTGCATCGAATACCCCATGGAAGGATGGGTTCCTGCGCTCACGTCAACGCATCTAAGGACCGCTGGTGTGGAGGACGTGGTCCGGTGTTCGTTATGACGGGCCTTCTCGCAGATTCTGCGTGCCTGGTACTCGACTACCCTGACCAATCCCTCGGTGGGTTCATGGTGTGTTCCTTATCACTTACAGTCATTGTGCCTCCATATGGTGACGCAATTTTTTAATGCTCCGACTAGTGACGACAAGATAGCAATTCTGTATATAGCACAGCATATAAATGTAGCCTTCTGCTAGCAAAAAAAAAATTGTATGCCGTTTTAGTAAGAAGAGTAATTCGAAACAATAGTATTTTAAAGGGTACTTTAGCAGGTTTGACGAGAAATTCGACGTGTCACTCCCTATTACTGCTTTAGAGTACTGTTCTTTTCTTGTGTCAGAGAGCCCTCAACTGGATAATAATCAATGCATCTACTTGAAAGAAATATTTTCCAACAACCTCTTCTATTATTTTATGCCATCATCTATAAGAGGTGAATGTCTGTAATCAACTAAGTTTTTAACTATGACGACTGGCCTTTGTATACCCTACATATTGATGCTACAGGTGTCGCATATTTTCTGCTAAGTGTGCGCCGCGCTTTCCGAAAAATATAAAAATTAGGAGGCCCCAAAGAAGCAGGATACGTTGCCTGCCGCAAGTGAACCTAGCATTACGGGAGTCGTCGTGTATTGCTCCAACTGAGCGCCGTCACTAATAAAATGTGGTCGGGCCTAAAGCCCATCACATTCGATCTGGCAACATAACAACACCCCGTAACACGAGGAACTTTGTAAGCAGCACAACAGTCTACATATCATCAATTTCACGTCGAACCACACGCCTCATCATTCACACTCCAGCCCTGTATCACGGAGGAGATTTAGGAGGAGCCGAAGCGCCTGTCTTTTAAATATCTAGTGCCCTAGCGAGAACAAAGTGTCACTTGAGCTTCAGTGTGCGGCATCTTGCACTTCAATTCATCTATTATTACTTATATTTCTACTTGAAATAGAGGACAATAACAGATATTGGTCGATGTCACTAATACCTTGACAATGCGTATACAATGATCATGTGCGAAGTTTTATGCTGCATTACGACGATGAGTTCGCGCTTACACTGTGCGAATCCGTTAAAGGAGAGTGGCTTCAGTTCTGTGCAGTCCCTTAGTCACACAAAATTGGTGTGGTGGAGACGACAACGAAAGCAAGTGGCTTACGACAGGCGGGTTCATGACTCTTTTTGCGTCCTCAGGAGCCTTCTATGTGACGTCAGAACTGCAACACTCGGCCCGCCTGACTGCCATCGGTTTTGTGTACTTCTACGACAATATGCGAAAATAGACACTGAAAAACAATTGTAAAACCAGGGCCCTTCAATGCTTTTTATCCGTTCATGTAGCCTCCCCGACAATTTTATATAGGGACATTAGGTGGCACCAGAGGCACTGGCGTAAGTAGAAGGTGAACAATCTGCCGATACAGATAGCTGGGCAGTGCGATCATGCAAATCTTTCACAAGGAAAGGTGCCTCCCCCCCCCCCCCCCCCCATTTATTTCAGCATGTTTGTAGAGCGAACACGCAACGGGAACTTTTGGCAAAATAATTTAATGTGCAGTGCGTTTGTATTTAAATTATACGCTGCACCACTTTATTATTGACGTTGCCCCCCTCTTCCCTAGTAGCATTTCTTGCGCAAACTGTTTCGTTCGGCTGTCTCTCTTTGCACTTCGTTTAGTTAGCTAGTTGGATAAGTCGGCTATATTTGTTTAGCTAGTTCAGTGTGTTATTTTAGTTGATTAGTTAGTAAGTTAATTATATTTTCTTGGTTATTATATGTAGCGTATTAGTGAATAATTTTGTTACTTCAGTTAGATAACTTAGTTTATCAGTTGGTTAACTTTTCAGTTTGATTAGGTAATTAGTCTTGTTAGTTACCTTATTTAGTTAGTTGTGTATGACTTAGATATTATTATGTAGTTAGCTTATCGGTTAAGTTGGTTTTGTTACTGTAGTTTGATACATCAATTAGTATTGAATTGAGATGGTGAATTTACTTGTTACATTAGTTAGTTATTAGTTTGACAATTAGTTTAGGCATGACCTATTTGTTTGGTTAGCTTTGCTAAGGTAGTTATTTGGTAAATAGTACAGTAATTAGTTTAGTAAGCAGTTGGTTAGCTTCATAAATTTAGTAGTGCTCTTTGGTTTAATCAATTGGTAAGCTTTGTTAGTTTGAAACGCAGTTTTTTTTTACCCGCAACTGCATAAAAATGAGGCATGAATTTGTACTGTCATCGGTTCCTAACGATGTAGCAGTCCAATTGTGCAATTTGAATTATGACAATTAGGCCGCTGTTGCGAACGTAGTGACATGATTCTGGAAATGAAACAAGGCGCTGTAGATGTTTCTAAATTGTTCGTGTTTAAGATTTTCTACACTATGCAGAAACATGGGCGCGATTTACATGTTATGTTGGTAATATTCACACCGCAATACGGGCAGTAAGAGCAGTGAGCAATAGCGAGCGTAAGCACAAACGCCTGTGGCGTCCCTTCGGCGTCTCCTCTAGTCCACCTTATACTTGAGCCAGCGCCGCGGTGCGTCCACTGCGGGCGTTATATGAAGGTCTCCCATAGCGTTACGCGGAAGTTTCATGACCAGATGAAATGTATTGAAGGACCATAGTAAAACCGGTGTTTTCTGATTGTTCATTAGTATGTAAGCTACTTTTTGATCTTGCCGTTGCGTGGAGGGAGATGACCGACGTTCAGGGGGACTTAGAGAAATTAACGTTTATTACATTATGCACGGGAATATAACAATGCAAAATAACAGTAAAAACTCATCGACGACCAGCAGCTAATTGGACGCTGCGGCCCACGGCACAAGAACGTCTCCCTCTTATTGGTGTTTCTCAAGCTTATAACCCCTTCAGTTCGTCTGGGTCACGTCATGTTCATCCAATCGTCAGCCCGTGTTGGTGTGGTCAAGTTCATCCGATCGTCGGGCCCATGCAAGTGGCGTCACGTTCGACCAATGGGGACACTCCCTGGGCTCTATTCTCTGATGAATGCCTCGGTCCAGTGTTTCCTCACCGCCGGGAAGGCAGTGCGCTGGAGGAGACGGGTCGTCCGTGAACGACATTTTAATACTGCGAAGGTCAACGACCTCGGAGCATGCCAGCTTCCAATTGCTAACTTGGGAAACGTCACGTAGGGGCAGACAAAAGCGCCACGGCGGCGTACTAGGGCAGAATAGCCAACCTGTCTGACAGGTTCGGTAGCATCATTGACGCGGACCGGCGCACCATAACTGGAATGCAATTTCGCGTGCTTGTGTTCAGAGAACTTGAGTGATGCTAGTTAAATTCCTTGATCTAACACAACGCTGCATACACTTGTCAAGGTTAACCCACGCTGTAGTAGTTGCAGCACAGCCTTGCTCTGTGCAAACTCAATTATTTTAAATTCCGCGGTTTTACGTGCCAAAACCGCGATATGATTATTATACATGCCATATTGAAGGACTATGAACTAATTTTAACGATATCGATTTCTTTGACGTGCCCCCAATGCGCGGGACCCGGACGTTATTGCATTTCACCGCCCAACGAAATGTGGTCGCCGCTGCTGGAATTTGATCCTGAGACCTCGTGCTTAGCAGCTAGACATCGTAGCGGCTGAACCAGCACGGCGGGTTGTCTGAAAACAGAACGGCAAGTTGCGGCTGGTACAACTTTAGTTACCGCAAGGCTGCTTCGATGGCGACATTTTCAGATGCCGTAGAAGACGCGATGTGCTCAAGCCTGGCTGCCCATGAGACATTCAGAAGCTGGTTCACGCTGCATTAGCTCCGTGATCTTTGTCAACACAGTCGTCAGTGTATAAATAGAGATGGCGGTCGTGCATTCTGTCGAGGTGTTCGAGCACCGGAGATATTGCTTCTGCCATAGGTGTAAGGCGCTTGGCGCGAATATTTTTTCATTTTATTTATTTTCAGGTACTGTTGGCTGATTGAGCCGTTACAGGGGTGGGGTACAAATATGGCACAAAAGCCATCACTGCTTACATAAAGCAGCAATGTATAGCTAATACATAGAATTAAAAATTCGAATGGAATTATTTAATTGAATGTGAGGAATGTTTAGCTCACATTCCACTTTTACAAATAATTCGCGACTGAAGTGTTCAGTGCCTTGTTCTAGAAGAGTTGACTGTTGGGCTAGTTGGTCGTCAATATTTGAAGTAGTAACTTAGCGCGATAAAAACACGGAAACAAGAAAGGCGGACAAGGACAAGCGCTTGTCCTTGTCCGCTTTTCTTGTTTCTGTGTTTTTATCACGCTAAGTTACTACATCAAATAGTGCCTTGTTCACCTGTTAAAATAATAAATTTGCGAGCTTGATTCTCAGACGCCGCGATATGTAATTATTGCGGTATCTTGTCAGTATGGGTAACATAAATTAATTTTATTAACTGCTGGTCATATGCTACCAATTATAACCAGGAAGCACGTGATCGCATACACGACAAAGCTGTTTCTAGAACGACGCATAATAAAATTTTGTTATATAGGAGTTACGGGCATACTTTCATAATGCAAGATATTGGGCTACAAGCTAATGAATCACCTCTTGGTACAACTTCTTTTCCTGGAAGTTTTCTTGGAGTACACACGAATTAATTCAATTCAAAAAGAATAATCTCCCGAAACGCTTGAGATTTATTAAGGTTGACAGAACAATAGGTTCTTATTGTGCAGTAAATCTAGACCCAATTACTAGAGTGTAGTTAGTATCACCCTAGCATAATTCATTGCTACTACTGCCAATGTGGGAGCCCGCGACTTCCTGTACTGCAGCAGAACAGCTGTCACTGAAATACCGTGGTGCACACAGAGATTTGTTTGCTGTGAGCTACTAATATACCCTGCGAACTCTAAGCAATAGACAGACAACTATATTCCCACCTATCAAGGGTCTAGGCGAATCACACATCACCGTTTCTTCGTGCATCGACTGCTCAAAGCACATATCACTCATAGAGAAGCTGTGCCAGGAAAATGAAGGTTCGCTTGAAAACTTAGAAGGCATATAATCAAAGCTGATTCTCAAAACGCTGCCTGTAATTTCATACCTTCATTACAATTTTGCGGATATGAAGCGTAATTGGAACGACGTCGAGCAACCCGTCGACGTGCTGAACGACGGCATAGGCACACGAAATCCACCTACGATTGAGGGAAGCGGGACGTTTCCCGAAAAATATTCAGCGTTGAATAAATGCACTCCTATCTCTTAGATGGAAATCTTCATGCGAACTGCTTGATCCACACAAGTCTATCTCAAATATGCAGAATTGTCGGCAGCTTATGAACATTGCCCCAGCAGCATCGCCCCTTAAGGTGCCTTACTCTCCACCAAGGTCGTCGCGAAATTGAAGTAGCAGGAGACTTCGGCGCGAGCGTTGCCAGTAAGGCCGGGCCCGCATTAACCGCGAGCAACCTAAGAAACACACCCACGTCAAGAGATTCCCGGATGGACAATCTGCTCTCTGTAGAAGAACTTCAAGCAGCTTCGGCAGCACGCAAGCGTTCCTCATCACCTGGACCTTATGGTATCACTTACATGGCCCTGTGTAACCTCGGTCAAATAGCTCAGTGTGTCCTTACAATATATTCGAGTTATATAACAATATAACTCGTGGTGCAAAGAAATGGTTCCTCCCTCGTTAAAGTCCAGCCGCCTCGTTTCTCTGCTCAGATCAGGTAAATCTCTCCTGGACCTGGCCTCCTATCGTGCCATCGCACTTGCCAGCTATTTTGAAAAGGTGAGGGAGAGGATGGTACTGACTCGCCTAGAGTGGTACCCGGAGAGCATAAAGAGATATACCCTCATGCTATGACCGGCTTTCAGCATGCAGGGTCCTCAATAGACAACGTGGTTGATATTGGTCTTCTGTACAACAACAAAAAAGCCTAAAGAGATTATCAGCAGTGATGCTCTGAGACGTATAAGGCGCGTACGACAACGTGTCACATGAAGCTATTCTAGATGCCTTGGAGATCATTGACTTGGAGGGCCGTGTCTACCCACGGATTTACAGTTATTTGAAGGGCAGAGGTTTGCAGTTTGCAGAAGTTTGAAGTTAAGTTTGCAGGGACAACATGGCCACAATTTGTACATGACCGGGGTAGTTGGGGAAGTATGGAACAGGCCTTTGCACTGCAGTGGGCGTAACCAGGATGATGATGATGATGACGATGATGATGATGATGAAGAAGGGCAGAGCCTTCTTTGTACAAACAGAAGGTGGTACAACGACGCACTGTTGTACTAGTCTCAGTGTGCCTCAAGGTGGAGCCCTGAGCCTCACTCTTTAACCTTGCGCTCATCGCCCTTGTTGATGTACACCCGTGAGCAAACGCATACGGACCACAGGATCGCCAAAGAAACCGAGTTTCTTCGTAATTAACAAATATAAACTGGAAATAACGAGTACGCTGAATAGTTCCCTATGCCCAAGTTTGGACTTCAATCCTCAATTTGCAGTTGCATTCGCAGACAGAGGGAAAAAACGGCTTTATCGCGCAGCCCCTGGTCCGTATACTTTTGGCCACGGGTGTACTTCCGCGGTCCGTGCATCTGTCAATATACGCAGACGACATCTGCATCTCAGCATCAGGGCTGACGCGTGTACACGTACGTGCGAGGCTTCCTTCAATGGACTACCTTCAAGGAGAGGGACTAGAGCTGTCGTCTGAGCATCGCCCACTGGCTGCCTTCACGCGCAAGGTGATGGACCCATACGCCATTAAAATCAATGGACAGGCTATTAGTTATCAGAAGACCTACCGCTTTCTGAGAGTAATAACTGATCACGACCTGTCCTGGAGCCCTCATATCGCCTACACGAAAAAGAAACTCACCATGGTCACCCACGTCCTAAGATTTCTTGCGGGAAAATCGTGGGGTCCATCTGTACGAGCTATGCTTCAACTTTCTATTGCACGTTCCCTCAGGTTCATGCGCTACCGCTTACTTGTGATGGGCAGGACCCGCAGCACAAGCGTACACGTCCTCCCGTCGATTCAAGCTCAAGCACTGAGACTATGCCTTGGCTTTCCGAGATGTGCATTTTAAGCAGCGACTGTCGTCATCGCGCGTGATCACCTGATCACAACATATATTTGCGTCGATGCCTCAAGAATGCACATTAGTCATTTCGCCCGCATTCCTTCACACCACCTCGCCTCACTTCCTGCTTCTAGGCCACACTCTGCGTTCAGCGATATTATTGCCTCGCATCGTTCAGCGCTTCCCTCGAACTTCACACCTGCAGCAAGACCACCATTACCGATGTGCTGCCTACATCCCCCGAAACCCTCCTAGGCATTCCTGGAGTCCAAAAGAAAACACAATCGTTATTTTCAGCCCTACAACAAGCTACACTATTGCTCCTGCATAAGAAACACAGCGGACACCTTCAGATTTATGCGGATGGTTCAGTTTCTTCTGCAAGCTCAGCAGGAGCAGTGGTTATTCTCGCGAAATACGTCACCATAAAATTCAAAACATTGCATTTTACATCACCGTCGGCTGCAGAACTCGCCGCCCTCAGTGCTGCTGCAGAATTCGTAATTGAAAAGCCGTCACAGACATGGTCAATCTTCTCAGACTCCAAGGCCGCTCTCCAGTGCATTATGTCGTCATCTTGTTGTGGACCGAATGAACGATTAGTCGCTGACATAAGAATTCTTTATCGCCACGCAATAGCGAAAAAACACAACATAGTTTGTAAATGGTTACCGGACCATTGCGGTATCGTCGCGCGGTATCTGACTGTGCAGATGAGGCCCCCCGATCTGCTGGTTATGGCTTCCATTGTGAAGCAATACCTTTATCCAGAACAGGTTGCAAGTGCAGCGCTTCATTCGCTCACACGGAAACATGCATTTCCACAGTAACTCGTCTGAATTTACCAACGCTCTTCTGCACAACTTGGATCCGAATCTACGGTTACGTCATCCGTCAGGACTTTCTAGAGCTCAGGAGACGCTTGTGTGTCGCTTGTGGCTTGGCGTGGCCTTCACAAATGCTCACTCATTTTGGATCGGAATGGCCAACACCCCCTGTAGCTGCGAGGAAACAATCGGTCACCTCCTCTGTGGGTGTCCTCGCATCAGTGCACCCAGGAAAGAACTGTCAAAAGCGTTAGATAGTTTTGACAAACGCCCTTTGTCGGAGGAAAGGGTCATGTGACACTGGGCGAGACCGTCATCAGCACAGAAAGCTTTCAAAGTGTTGTTGCACTTCTTACCGAAAACTGGTCTTAGAGACAGACTTTAAGCAGTGCCGTATTATCCTTTCCTTCGCCCCATCTTTTTTTTGTTCTTCTATGCTTCTTTATAACTTTTTATACCCCTTACCTCCTTTCCCCAGCACAGGGTAGCCAGCCGGTCTGAGAACTGACTAGCCTCCCTGTCTTCCCGTCTATTCCTGCTTCCTCCTCCTTCTCCTCTTCCTCCTCCTCAGACAACTACCACATGTGTCACATAATCTAAGCGTGTATTCATTCAAGTTCCTCCTCGTATTTATGTATTCCACAATTCTTTTCTGGACTCCTTCTAAGAACTCACGTTGCTCGAACTAAGCACCAATCCGAGGTCGAAGCCACATCATATAGGAGCCACTTGCTTGGCCTAAAACGAAAGGACGGCTATGAAACACATTTTTATTGCGAAGAATTCTTGCCGGACACAGCCCAGGGGTGCTATAACGTTGAAGCTAATCCAAACTGTTTCTATTCCAGTGCAGCAATCAGCCTCTACGATTCGTCAAACATTTCTCGCACCGCCCCCACTTCTCCTGTCTGTCAAAGATAGTGACGAAAATCGCGAGAACTACCAATCTACTATGACGTGACCACAGTGATTACGCGCAATTAGACCGAACAAAAGAAAAATAACTATTTGACATTATACGCTTCTTTAGCCGTTAGCGTTCCGCTTTCGGTCGAAAAGTTCCGGGCGGCATCCACTTCACATGTCTGTTCTGCGACGTCAGTACACCGCGAAAGCTCACCACGTCAAATGGACGTGTACGCACTAACGCTGCATTAATATGCCCAACAAAATTGAACTTCTTTCAGATAGCCAAAGGCTATTCCATTCTGAAAGGAATAGAAGATCGCTGCCCACCGATCACCCTCACATTGGTAACTCGGAACTGTTGAGGAGAATGGATTTATATGTGTATAACAAACATTTTTGCATGACCGCATAATGTTGTCGATCCCTTCTGACACGTTTACGGCATCGTTATGCTAACACTCCTTCGCTGAGGATCAGCTTTAGCTGCATTTGTACCTTCACGTTACACGCCCCACAATTTTTTACTAGCTGCCGCAAGCCAAGTAGCGGGAAGCGAGCCAATCGCAGACGCTGGCACCACCCTGCTCATCCTGTTATCTACGTTCACTGCGCTAGCTGGGCCCCACAGAACCCCTCTAGACTTCTACGCATTACTAGCTTCTCGTGTGCGAATCAGATAAGAAGCACCTGTCAACGTAGGCAAGGCTATTCGCTTTGAAAGCAAACGAAAGTGACCTCCCAAAAACGAGTCGAGCGTTTGATTCGTATGTTCAAACAATGCTGTCCGTCATCGCCCGATGCTTGCGTCGGTGGTTACTTGAATTTGACGGCAGTAAATTTGAATAAAATCATATTGCAGTTGTTTTACATTACAGGGCCCAGCTATTCTCATGTATTTGACCGTTTTTGTAGGCTGGTCCCGAATATTGTGAACTGCATTGTGAACAGCGAGATGATCGGAAAAGTGACGCGGACAAGGCAGATGTGCTATTCCCTGTCCATCTCAAAGACAGGACACTGGGTCTTTGTCTTATTCTCCGTGTTGAACGTAACCCAATTAACCAAGCTTAGAAACTTCGCGTACTTCATTCAATTCCTCGTTTCGCGAAGCTGTGAGCGGAAGTAAAAGTAAACGAGGTGCTCAGCGGAGCGGATGAGGCGTACAAGTGATCAGGTGTGTCCGTTTGCCTGTGCAAGTTCCAATGCATGTGCGTGGATTCGTGAGTGGGTTTGTGTTTGTACTGCCAGATTGATGCCTCTAGGTTGACACGGTCCACATTTCAGCCACCATTTCCACCATGGCTATTAGATGAAGCTGTTAAGCGACCACAGTAGACTGATAAAATATGCTATCCAAGTTTGAACGCTGTTTTAAATCTTGCCTTTTATTTTTTTTAGCAGGAAATAACTGATAACTAGCGGAAAAATTGAAGGGAAGCTTTTCCTTTTTTTTTTTTTGAGATCTCCCGCCAAAACTTCAGCAACGAAAGGTTGGGCAAGAGGAACTATTTTATAGCATTCTATTGTATCTGCCTGTTATATTGCAGCAAACGTTCTAGGCACTACCTAAACGAAAGCTAAATCCTTGGTTTCTTAAAAACCCAGATGACGAATGTTATTCGGAGACGATTTGATTTAATTTACAATGATCTCGTAATCATTTCTTAGCAGTAAACGATTTAATAGACACGAGCAACCGCTGTCGAAACTACTCGCGTCACAGTATCGTGGTTCGCGAAATTCAAAGTAGACTCGCCACTTTGTTTTGGCGTCTTTCCTCCCTTACCAAATGTCTTGTTGGGTGATAGCACCAGGTTTAGTTACAGCAGCGTAATTTAATGATGTGTTATTTAATTAATTTAGCTCTTTAATTTACTGATAAGAGTTCTTCATTAAGACTACAACAAGAAGTTCATTTCAGAATTGTTTTACGTACGGCGTGCTCATTCATGCAAGCTAGCTAAATGTGCCGTCAACTGCAGGGTTCGTTCTCGCTGACAATGGCTATGACGTCTGGCTTGGAAACACGCGCGGGAACACGTTCGGCAAGAGGCACCGATCTTTGGATGTCAGGTCAAGGCAGTTCTGGAACTTCACGTGAGACAGATTCTATTCTTTTAATAATTGTGCTTGTTGCAAGTGTAAGAGGTAATAGGGCTTCGTATCGCCAGCACCCGGCATGCAGATTGACTGCACCAAAAAACAAAATCGTGGCGTTATCGTCGTGACTTTATTGTCATTTTGCAGCAGAATCCTACGCTCATCACCCGCCCCGCCTGCTCATTCCTTTCAGCCTCGTTCTTCCTTCGAACTGCCAGTAAACATTCACTGCCATTCCTGGTCACACTGTTGCCATCACTTGCCCGTCGTCATCCCAACAGCGTGTGCCTGATCACTTTGGACGTTGCTGAAAATTTGTATAATCTGTAATACAATCTGGGTATATCACATCCAAAAGTAACCAGCTGGTTTACCTTTGAGCAGCCAATCATCTGTTTTGCAACAACAAAAAAGAAATGGTGAAAGAAGCAGGTTCGTAATATAGACAGTCCATGTGCAGCCGGCAAGCTGATCTTCACTGTGCCTAAGAATACAGCTGCGTTTGTAGGGGAGGGCATATTTTCCGTGTATATTACGCAATTTATACCACACAAAAAAAGTGCGGCAGCCGCGGTCTCTCAGAAGTGAACAATGATTCCGTGTGGAGAATACATTCCAATGTTACATATGGCCCACGTACATAGCTGTGCCTGTTCTGCCGGTTTGTGTGAATCGATGTGATCGTGTTTAGGTTGAGCTCTTTGTAAGTATGTTACTAAAATAAAAAAAAAATTATTTATGCTGGAAATACCCATCTATAGCCCATCAAAGTCAATGCAAGAGTACTTCAATGAAGACTCACGAATACATGGTCGGGTAATGCTTTTAAACTTCCCTTTACGCATTCTTTGCAGTAGCTTCTCGTCTTCTCTACGCAGGAAGGCGAATGATTGCCTCGCTTGTTGTGCCTACTATAACTTGCGTTCGCTTGCAACATCTGCTTGCGTATCATGACGACGGTGCTTCTCGCGCTTTCAGTGGTCGTCCCATGGAGGCAGCTATCTTTCGAGCTATCTGAACAACTGCTGCAAAGGCTTACTCGCTCCAGTTTTATGTATATCGTATATTCGTGCCGTCAACAATCCCGCTGTTTGGTGGCCTTATGCCGCATGGATACTTCGCGGAGCTCGATCAGTAATCTGTATACGTCACTACTTTATTCCGACAAACTTGCAATATTTAGGCATCACGCAGCGTCGGAGTGCGATTTTTGGCGTCATGGTGGAGATGTCCACAGAATTTAAAAGCGCAGCCACTCTCATCGTATCTAGATGTAGGCAAAATATTTATCTCGAATTTGAAAGGAAGATTAATCAAAAATATGTGCTGCCTGCAGGTTCCATGAACACGCTATCTACGATCTTCCCGCTCAGATCGACTACGTGCTGAGCAAAACAATGCAAAATCAGCTTCTGTACATCGGCCTCTCTCAAGGCACGCTGAGCTTCTTCACCATGATGTCCGAGAGACCCGAATACAACCACAAGGTATGTGAGACACGTGACAGCAGTACGTCGTGCTACTTGACGCCTCTGCTCGAGGCCTTTGGGAGATTGCATTGCCACAGTGATGTGGTGTCGAAGGCTCGCTCCGGTTTAATGCATGCTTCGTATTCACCCCAGTGCGTGACTCCATATGGCGCGGGCTGAAATTAACAGAGCCTTATGTAAATAGATGTACGGAGACACCTCTCACCGCAGATCAGTTGGTGCTGCCCAGCACGCACTGTACAGAGTTCTTGGGTTCGACTCCCGCGAATGGCAGTAGTACTTTTTGAAAATGTTCATTTATGACTTCACGTTGTTAATAATACGACTTATGCTGAAAATTTTACCTCTTTACCCATTATTGAGCCCATCAACACATCCGCCATTAAGGAAGTAGCTAAATAACGGTTAGGATTGTTTCCCACATTACCGGCATGTTGACACTTTGACATAGCTCGAGTTATTAATGCGCCGTTGTATAAAGATATTGAACTGTTACAAATAATAACACCGACACATTCTGAACTAGCACAGCGTGCCAGAGTGTTACAGTGGATTAACGTTCCCTCCTAACGATGTCCAAGCATGGGGTGATTTGCTTTTCTTCGAATCGTCGGTTGTTTTCGCTGTTTTCACTCTTTTTAGATAGATAGATAGATAGATAGATAGATAGATAGATAGATAGATAGATAGATAGATAGATAGATAGATAGATAGATAGATAGATAGATAGATAGATAGATAGATAGATAGATAGATAGATAGATAGATAGATAGATAGATAGATAGATTCTTGTCAGCTTGAATACAATGGCAGCGCCTGGCAGACAGCGAACAGTGACAGTAATGCACAAACCTGAAATACGCACGTTAAAGAGAACCTGGCGAAGTGACTTGTTGCACAGGAAACTAAAAAAAATAAAATATGCACAGGAAGAAAACAGCTGCACATCCACAAGGAATGGCAGCATTTTGGAATGAAGTCAATAAAAGCAGATCACAAAGTTGTTTTTTTCGGACCGTATATAGACTTAATCCGGAACACATTGAGCGGTAGTATATTGAAACAAACAGGTACATAATATTGACGTGTGCGTTTTCCATGTCGGAATGTGGATCGAGTAATACCATAGCGATATTCTGGCCTCTAATGACAAACAGGAACACAAGGAATAGTCAACTGACTGTACGATAATGTTTTAATACAACAGTCTCTGTTACCGTAGCGTCGAAGTTTGGAAGCATTAGTCTTCTGAAATATATCAATGTCATTGTCAACGGACAGGTCGTATGCATTATTCCTTAGAATGGAACGCAGAAGTGAATTCACCCTTTGTTGCCAAGGAACCTGTACAGTGGGTATAGACAGTGACATAATATCTAAGCACAATCTACACTAGAGCATGCACAACACAGTTACGGACGGCACAAGCCATAAAATATCTATATTTATACAAAAGATACGGCACAAAGAAAAAAGCGAGTTCCAAGAAAGATCACTGTCGAAAATCAGGTCACAGTATTTCACCGATTTAGCATAATTCACTGGTTCACAGTTGCACTGAAAACAGTTGGAAGTAGGCAGACGAAGAGGGTAACTCAAATCAACTTGTTTTAATTGGTTATGAAACCACATAAGCCTCGTTTTAGACGCATTAACATTAATAAGGTTAGGATTAAACTAGTCCATGGCTTTAAAAGCTGCCTTCTGTGGTGCTGTAAGTGCATCTATGTGTTTTGTTGCGCGTGAAACAATAACACTGTTGTCATCCTACTGGAATAGCGAAACGGACACAGTGTGCGCCAGACCATTAACATATAAGTTAAATAAAAAAGGACTCACATAGAACCTTGCGGAACACCAGATTCAGTTACCGTAAAATCGCTATGAAATCCTGAAATCGGCACCCACTGACGCCCATCATGTAAGAAATTACAAAGGAATTGCAAAAATAAACCAATAAATCCCAGTGTGGCCCGTCTATCAAGCAAAACAATGTGGCAAAGGCCTTGGTTACGTGAAAAAAAGCGAGCGCATGACTTGGTTGTTATCAAAAGCTGAATGTAGCATACCAGAAAATTCTTCAATAAGTACCGTTGTTCTTTTCCTGTTATGAAGCCGTACTGACAAGGTGATAGTACGCTGTGAAGTTATAAAGAATTTGGCATAGTAAGAAGTAAATGCTTTTCGAAAATTTGCCCAATGCATGTCAGGATTTAGATTGGTCTATAATTGATCATAAAGTTTCTGGAGACTCCCTTAACGGAGGAATAACTTTAGCAGTTTTTCTTGAAGTGGGTATTATGCCCCTAGGCATTATACTGTACGGTAAAGCTAGCAGGACTCCTTTAATCGATTTAAAGTTTCCGCGCAAGTGCGAAACAGAGATGCCATCATGCCCATGAGATTTGCTACGTTTTTAAGACTAAAAAGAATAAACATTAGATAACTTTCGGTTACACCAGGAAGTAAAGCAGACTCCATCACACTGGGAGGCATAGGACAGTCGAGAGGCGGAGTCCGATGTACACGAGACACACGAGAAAACAGGCTGTTAAAATGATTTGCTATGCTTTGTCCATCTTTAGGAAAATGTGAGATAAAATAAGTATCATAAATAGCAGCGTCCATAAATTCCATTACGATTGTTCACCATCGAACATGTTTTCTTGCTGTGAAAATGCTCACCATTAAATTCAGTCCAAAAATGGTTGCGCTTACTCAGGCGAATCGTGGCATTCATATTATTTCGTTCGTCCTTCAATTTCGCTCGTAGTTCACAGCAGTTTGTGGCACACCTTGGTCGAGCCCGAAGTAGATACGTCTCTTTTATTGCTTTTAGTAACACGGGTGACATCCACTTATTGTCTAAATTCCGTTACTTAGCCAATACCATGCGTCAAGAATCAGTTTCGAGTGAACGAAAAATTTCGACGAAGCTATCAGATAAGTCAGCAGGAGACACATTTTGGACAAAAGAATTCTAATCATGCTTTGCTGTTCGCTTATTGAGACCCGTATGATCAAGTACTGATACATTTTTGCTGACTGCGGATAGATTCCAAGTGGCTGGACCTGTCTTTTATCGAGTAACAGACGAAACAGTGATCTGCTAGCTTAACCTCAACCACAGCAGACCACACAGACACGATCTCGGAAAGCACGTTTCTGTGGTCAATGCAAGAAGCGATCAGTTGCCCAGATGAAAATGCCTCACGTGTTGGGCTGTGTATTTTGGTATCTAGTCGCCATTTTGTGAAAGGGTCCAAATAATCTGTGAGTATTGCCACTGTGGGGTGTAGAATATCAATATTCATATTCAGTTCACTTTCGTGAGAGCAAATACCCCAAGAGTTGAGTGAAAATGGAGAGTTAGAGCAACAAAGAGGTCCCAGTGTTCCAGTATTGCGGGAATATTATCGTGAGCACACTGAAAGGACGTGCCTGTGTGCTATTGGAAGAACTTTGGGCTTCGGAAATATGAAAGAATTTCATGAAACTAGTGTCCGACGTTATTATGTTCATTACTTACCAAAGTTTCTTTGATAGCATACGTGTGTAGTTATGAGATGAAAAGTGAGTCAGTCATTACAGTTATCTTGCCTCGTGTGACGTGGTACACTCAAAGTTGTTCAATACAGTGTCTTTCGCAGCCCAGGACTGCAATTTTCAAGTGTAAAGGCGCAGATATAGACCGGCGCAGTGTGGGCGGGCGAGGCGCAGTTACATTACTCTGGCGAAATGTGGATTCTTTGCAGTCTAGCGTCCCGATCCGGTCAGGGTGACCGACAAGCTCGAGCGCGCTGTGGCAAGGCCGGCGCGGAAATATAGCATGCCCCATCTTACTGCGTAGCCCTTAAGACTAGAGCGTATCGTGCGCGCTAGCTTGGCTTGCCGGCAGGATGCTGGCCTACAATTCGGGTGCACTGAAGATGCTGTGCTAAGTTTGAGACTTCGTCAGAAGACTTCGCCACGCGCTTCAGTTGTCTATGCGCTGCGGCCACAGCTGATGACCCCGTTTCTGCGGGCTGCCTTCAACCGTTCGCTCAACGCGCCGAACTGCACATGGCGCAAAATATAGGCGACCCTGACGTCGCCGTCGTGATGCATCCGATTTCGCCGGCGGCTGCCCGGCACGCTGGAAACGCAAGAACTAATCCGAGCCCTAAGTGTGAGAATCGCTGGTGCCACCTGGCAATGCGCAGGTAAAGGCGTTCGCCGGACTCGCCCCCTTCCACAAGCTGGCTCACATCGAGGTGCCACCACTTGCGGTCTTTGGCCCGTACGCGGAGTCCCCGCTGGTGAGTACGAGCGTCATGACCGCCGATGGCTTCATTTGCTTCATTGCTTACACCGGCAAGATATTACGGCAAAAATGTAAGCCAAGAGAATTGTCTTCGACCCATGTCCATGGGTCATGGGTCCATGGGAACCATGCGTTCGGTTTTCCTGAGGAAGCGATCATTTGTTGGTTAATTAGGTAGTGGTAAATAATGATTTAAACTCAGAAAAATTCTATATCTTGTGTTGCTCAAGATGACAGTGAACTATCCTAAGTTCGTTGCATTCTCAAAAGTGCACATGCGGATTGTTTAAGACTAGGCACTAGTTGGCTGAAAAATCATTCTACTAGGCAACGCCGGCACAATTTGTCGTAATTCTTTCTATTTTTTTAAGCTCAAATGGCTAGGGCAGTTTGCCGCGCAGAACTTGTCCACCTATGCCGACTTCTAATATCGATGACCTTTTTCTCAAACGGCTATCCCCTGTGGCACAGATCCTTATAACCAAGACCGCAGCATGATACGCCATGACAGACCAGATTATGCCAGACGAGCCAATGCCCGAAGATCGTAGTAAAAGGCGTGGAGGAGCGTTAGGAGCAATGCTGCGCAATCGCAACCTTTCTTTTGCGTGCCAAACGCAAGGACAGTTAGGCATGCTGTCTACCTTCCGTGGTAGTACCTAATGTACCGCAAACCGGGACATTGCGTTCCTTTTTCGCGGTGTGAGTCACGTATGAGCACCTTGTGTTGAAGTTTTTCACAGCGAAAGTAAAGAGCTAGAAACCTCAGCCTAGAGAGCGGTAAAAGCACGGGAGAAAAAGGCCGGGAGGTTAACCAGACTATGTCCAGTTTGTTACCCTACACGTGCGCAGGAGAACGGGAGAGCAAAGGAGAGAGACGGAAGGAACACCAGATTTTAGATCAATCGCAGGCACTAGGCAAGGTGTATCGTGTCAGCCGCCGGGCATCACGCCTTCGCGTACTGTAGAGCAGCACGTGTTGCATCGCAGCTTACATGAAGCGCGCCCACCGTGGCACCTCACATCACTTGTCGAAAGAGAACTGTGTCTGATCTCTGAATATGTCGAAGTGCGCATGCTGCGCATGTCTGGGCGTTTTCTCGACCGAGATGCATTCGTGATTAAGGACACCGAGGATGGATGAGCGATGAAGCATGGGTCATTGTTTTTACTAGTGTCCTTTCATTTTCTTCTTATCCGTCTGGGTGAGTCGGCGAAGTTGGGGCGATAGCGCCAGCTGACCGTTGCAGGACGCCCACAGGAACAACGCAACTGGTCGCCTGCTATCGTGAACGTATTTCATTAATGTTTGCAATAATAGCGCAAGGAAGACTATGACACCAAAGAAAAACACAAGAGAAGAGCTAAATGTAAAGTTTATGCGCGACGAAAAGCAATTTTTTCCCACCGTGACGAATACATAAAAGGTGTGGAACTTCTGTGTTTCTGTGACAATGGTTAAAAAAGCGCTTTTCATCAGAAATGAAAGCTTAGGTTAAAGTGAGCTCGTGTCCTGTCGTACGCTCTTGCGTCGTTGTTTCTCTTGCGCTTTTACGGCCATACCTGCTTACGTATAAACTCGACCAAATATCAGTTCTTGTCGCATTACATTCGTTGTGCTCGCAGCGTCTCGCACAAGCGTTGGGTGGCTACGAGATGCTTCCCAAAGACTTCCAGCTCATGAGCCTCTTGAGGCTTTTGTGCGGGAGTGTGGCCAAGCCCGTCTGCACTTTCCTCGGTGACAGGCTCAACAACCTCGGAAGCAGATACATCAATCTGGTAAGCAATTCGCTTAAAAGGCCGAGCACCAAGTGCGTGCCGTTTCCTAGGATGCACAGGCGACTCGGTCGTCTCAGAAATAGGGGCAGCGCCAAGATTTAAGAGCGATAGCTCTACAACTACCTGTACAAATCCAGAAAACGCCTGGTTCCTTAACTCTGACCTTCAAGCTCAGCCAAGGTCAAACTGGAACGCGCAGAGCACCGAGAAGCGTCCGTGTGTTTCCCATTAATCCCACCTCGTGTGCAATCGCGGAGGCGACACCTGCAACGCTGCTGGCACGCTCATCATGCCTGCCTCCTGAGACGCCTTCAGCGCGACGCTAAACCTCGCCATCGCTTTCAATGCTTCGCCTTCGGGTAAAACTAACAATTTTTTTATGAGAAAGCATATTATGCCCCATTCAGTAGGAGGCCTTGTTCAGCGAGTTGGTCTAATATATGTCCCATTATGGGAAAATCGGCATTGCATCCGGCGGCGTGACTGAATGATGTTAGCGAAATAGGCCGACGGCAAAGAGTAAAACCACATCAAAAATACTCGAATTGACGTCAAAGTTATTATGGAGGTTCCTGCAAACAAAGTGCATTAATGCCTTTAAAAATAATATTGGCGAAATTTTGCCCTCGGTGGCACACGAGCACGTTTTCCCGACGCTACGACGGCTCCACTGTTCTGGTTGACTAAGCGCGTGCCTAGTGCGTACGCCAATGCGCACGTCACGTCGCAGCCATCTGGCTGACTAAACGCGTGGCCTAGTGCACGCGTCATCAAGCACGTGACGGCGCAGCCAATGGGTAGGAGGTGGTGCCATGTCATGAATGTATAAAATGAGTGTACGAAATAAAAGTTATTTACGTCCAGTTGAACGGCGCTGAGCGGTCCTTCCGGTTATGAACTCCTTGCGGGTAACCGAGCGCCTTGAGATGCATAGCGCATTTTCATTTTGCCTTACCTGGGTGCAGTTAAAACCTAGGCGAGAGCTTGCTTGCATCTATAATGCTTTCGCGTCCCCACATATAAGCAGTCTCAAGTGTCTCAACCACATTTTTTTTTCAATTAGAAGGCGAGGAAAGGGGGAGGGGGCAGGAAAGCAAAGGCTGACTGTCCATCTGAGTTGGATAGTCAGGGGTGCAGGAAGGCACTTCACCACTTTACACTCGAATCTGGTAGGATGGGACAGGAGTTGAGAGGAGTGGCGAAAGGTCACAACTTCTAGGACCGGCGCGCGCGGCGCGCGCCGATCTAAGAGGCCGTGCAAGGAAAGCGGAGTTGCTTTGCCGCCCTCCCGATACATGGCGCCAATTACCTCTGCCACGGAAGCTGCGGAGTTCCCGAGGCTGGGCTTAGATTGCAACACTGCGTCGGACCTGCGTGTTGTCTTTTTCAAGCGAAGCTTGGAGTGGCGTTGTCGTAGTCCCGAGAAAAAGCCCAGTTTCTCCCAAAGCAGAGCATCTGCGGGAAAGGGTGGTTTGATGAGTCGACAGGTGCGCCGGCGCCGGAGTGCGAGTCATTAGCAAGGATTCCAGCTGCATAGGCACGCGCTCACGTCAGCGCAGCCAATCACAGCCAGTTTGCTTCCACTGGGGAGGGAAAGGGCAGGAAAGGGTTTCGCGCACACTGCACCATAGAGAAAGAAATTCAACAAAATGGGACACTCTTCAAAAACTCGCTACAGGAAACACGTCACGCCTAGTTTCAACTCCATCCGTTAGTTGACGCGAGCATCAGAAAAAAAAGGAATATGAAATAAACTTCCAGACAACGTTTTATTTTTTTTTTATTCTTTCCCACTAAAAGTGAAAAAGCTTTGCTTGTAAATGAACTTATACTTTGCAACTTTTTGTTGCGTTGCCTAGCAACAAGCTAGCGGCACGCCAGACGCGCGTGCATACGTCATGCGCCAGACAAGCCGCAGGAGTGAGCGAGGCCGGCTGCGCATGTGAAGCTCGCGTGCTCGGCGACCCGTCTCTTTTGGATGTAGCCTGCTTTTTGGGCTCCCTGCGTTCTCTTGGGTTCCGTCTGCATTTCGACACGGCACCGCTGCACTACTGGACTACAGCAAGGTGAGGAATTTTGTTTGACAGTGTGCGACGCACTTCAAGCACATTTAGGCTTACTGTACAAAACTGAACCTATGTAGTGACGCAGTTATCGAAAAACAGCTCCGCAGTCCAAGACTAGTTAGTATGAGGTAATTACTCGTACTGGGAGATGTTTGCGACGCTTTCTATGAGCCCAAGCATAATTATAACTTATTTCGGTAGTTTTTGGGCACGTTCGCCGCACCTGGCTTTCTGACGAAAAGCACCTTGGCCGTGTGACGCAGTTTCGCGTGTACTGAATTTTACCGGGACAAGTTTTGGCGCTTTCTCTGACCCCAGACATTATTGTAACTAATTTCATTACTTTTTCGGGTACTTTTCAAGCACAGTGGCCGCGCTCGGCGTAGTGGCGCAGTTAGCGAAAAGCAGCTCGGCTGTGTGCCGCAGTTAGTTTCGCATGTACTGAATCTTACTGGTAAAGTTCGTGACGGATTCTCTGACCCGAAAAAGTATTGTAATTTATTTGGTAACTTTTTGGGATATCTTGAGGCATGCTCGCCGCTCCTGGGGTTGTGAATCTGTTAGCAAAAAAGCAAGCCGGCCATAGTGAGTTAGTTTTGCGTGTACTGAATTGTAGTGCGACAAGTTTGTGACCCATATAATAGCCCTGCAAGAACATATACCTTATTTCGGTACTCACGCTTGTCGAAAACGCGACGAGCGATTGCCGAGAGTGATGAAACGGGAGTGTTGCATGCGCCGGCAGGACGCGTAAAACATAACACGGAGAAGCTCAAGAACATGACATTTATGTATTCCGAGCGACTGAAAACAGGCTTTGCACCCACGAATCTCTCTTGAGTGCGACTAGAAGGCATTCTGCGAGCGTGTAACATGGTCTGGCTGAGCCTGTGTTGTAGCCACCTTTGTGTACTTGGCGTACCATCGCGTCGACTGAGGCCAAGTTGTTTTGGAAACGCGCAATCATCCGTGTATTTGTGAACTTTAAGTGCAGGAAATAATGCCTGGGAAGGGAGCGGTGCTTGAAAATCGGATGTTTTCTTCAGATTTTATGGCATTGTTTGGGAGGAGTCATTGCTGCGAAATGTACGTAAAAGTGAATTTATCTGTAATGCCGCTCATTCACCACTTACGCACGTTTCGCCTCCACACGCAATACTCCTGTTAGGTCAATATACCAAAATGATACATGCTTGTAATTTACTTTCTTTCAGCTGATGGCATCCGGTGGAGCTTCGTACGGAAACGGCTGCTGCTTACCTGGTGCCCCAACTTTGGATGAGTGTAGAAGCCCGGAACGAGTATTTATATAGAGCAAAATAAACATTTCATCATTTCAGAAGACGTCTTGCGTTTTCTTTATGAAATTGCACCTGACGGATTCGGCGGAGTCTTGTAAAGGTCGTTCGCAATCATGTTAACTAAATAATGAAACCATTCTACACCAAGGCCACGCGGGGTTCAGCAAAAGCAAATAAATAAATAAATAAACAAATAAATAAATAAATAAATACCGCGCCGAACAGCGCAGTCAGCGCAGCGTGTACCAACTGGTGTTCAAAACGCGCGCGCCCAAAACCGAAACCGGAAGGAGTTAATACGATCCGCTTGGTGTCCTACAGTCAATTCGGCCGCTGGGGTCTATGGGAGTGTCCGCTCCTGTTGAAATTTCTTTCTCTCTGACTGCACCGGCTTCGTTTTAGTTCAGTCTTGGAAAACGAATGGGACGGCCAAGCGTTGTGCGCTCCCCCGAGGAACGGGTAGCATTTGACGAGCGGCGGCGAGAAGTCGCCCGTGAAAGGGCTCGCCGTAGGCGCACCAATCCAGCCGTTAGAGCAGCCTGAGAGCAGGTAATCCGACAACAACGCGAAGACCATCCCGAGCTGAGGCAACGAGAGGCCGAAGCAATCCGGCACCGTTACCTGTGGGTTACTTAACCTTGACGAAGGTAAGATGGACGAGGACACCATTCGCATACCCCCATTTTCCGGTAGGGGAAGGTTTGGTTGTTTTTTTTACTTCTTTTGCGCGAAAGCGTCAAATGGCTCATTAAAGCCAGCGGCGTCTGTAGCAGCAAAAACACCCATGGGCTGCGACGCCCCATCGCGGGCGCGGCGCACGAGAGGCGCTCGTGACGCTGGCTTGCGCTTGCGGGCTCGGGCCTCGATAGAGCAAAGCGGGCGAAAGGGGATGCCTGCTGCCGCGGTATTGCGTAAGGCAAGAGGGCATCGCCGCGACGCCACGTCACCCTCAATCTTGAGCTCAGAAGCCTGTGTTATCCGCGCGTTCCATGTCCTCGCAAACTTTCGCCTGCGTTCTAGCTGCCCCTCAGTAAGGCCCAATCAAAAGGCGCCCAGCGTTTCAACGCGCCCGCTTGCCCGCGAAGAGTTTGTAACTCGAAGAACCGCTCAGCGACGTTCAACTGGACGTCGTTTCCGCATTCAAAACTCAAAAGAAGTGCTTAGACAGAAAGAGAGAGAGAGAGAGACACACACACACGACTTTATTAAATGTCTTTGCTGGGGTCAAGGGGGTAGGATCCGGGGAACTAGCCCAGCCCCACGGATATTTTTTGCAAGTGTATGACAAATAACTTCGCCTAGACGCTGCCTCATTCCATGGCGTCACAAAGAACTCCAGTAGAGCAAGTATATAAACGCTTCTTCTTCGCCTTTCTTTATCTTCGTTTTGTCGCTGCCTCGGTGCCCGTTGTTGCACTTGAACGGTTTCAATGTCTTACCAACATGACCAGCCTCAACTCGCGTTGTTTAAATGGTTACATAAAGGACAGTTACGAATTTAAAATTTCTGCGTTAAATTCAGGTCTTGTAACTCGAAATTCTAAAAAACGTTGTGCAATCACTCGAACATAATTGACAAAGGAAATGAAAAGCTGATTTAATGCCGCCCGCAGAAATCAAATGCAGACACTAGCACTGCTTTTGACGTATACAGCTGATTTCGATAAAGGTGCTTGATGATGTCGGCACAAGTTATCACTGACATATCTTGCTTGACGGCGTGACTGCCAGTCACGCCTGACGTCAGCCTGACGAAGACACCATGATAACAACAGAATCGTGACAACGCGAAGACGATGGCACGACAACGACTGTGGTCCTCCGCTTCCATCTCTCCTCGTTAACTGCATGGAGCACAAATACTCCTTGGGCCATTTGCTTTGAGATCAGCCGGATTGCACGCACTAGGATAGTCAGTACAAGGATGACATCAGGCCATCTACGCCTACCCATTGGCTCAAGTTGTGTACTAACTTGAGTCAATACATATGTGCTCGTAGTCATGATGCCGTTGTCGCCATCACCACGTCATCTAGGCCGACACAGTGCCCCAAGTTGCCTAACAACTTGGTCCAATGGGTATGTGTTCACGCTTGTGATGCCATCGTTGTCATTGCATCGTTGTCATTCCAGCTTTGTCATCCGACTCTCGTCATGCTGTCCTCGTCACGCCATTATCGTCATACAGTTGTCATGCATTCATTGCAACACCACCGCCATGACGTCGTCGTGGTCGTGCTATCGTCATCACTCCACCTTCACCCTGTCGCTCTCGACATGCCGTTGTCCTCACGTCCTACAGGCTTCGGATACAACCTTCGTCATCTCATATTCTTCATACCCCTCTCATGCGACCGTCATCGTTGTGTCGTCGTCATACATTCGATGACATACCATTGTTGTGATGCCGTCGCGATCGTTCAATCTTCATCATTCTAACTTCGTCATCAAACTTCTTTATGCCATGGTCACCACGCCACGGTCGTCACATCGTTGCCATCATACCATTGTCTTCTTGCATTTATCATCATACAGCGTTCGACGTGTCATCGACGTCAATCCTTTTTCGTCATTCTGCTTCTACGAAGTTGTAACCACACAGTCATTACTAGGCCGCCGCTGTCATACCATCAGTCATTGCGTCGTCGTGGGGCAGTCACTATTATGTATCCGTTCTCCTCCCGCCGTGGTTACGCCGGCTTGGCCATGTCATCGCTGTTTTCTCCAGCTTCATCGCCCTACTCTCGTCATGCCGTAGTCTTCGTCATACCATTTTGTCATGCCATCGTCGTCACGCTGTCGTTTTGCCATCATCATCACTTCATTAATGTAATCACATTGTTGTCATGTCATCCTCGTCATACCACATTCGTCGATGCATCTACATCATCCTTTTGTCATTCTATCGTGGTCGTGCTGTCATCATTCTGTCGTGATTATGTCGCCATTGCCATGTCATTGTGGTTGTTGCGTCGTCATCGTGAAGTCGCTATGATGCATCCATTTTAATACCGTCGTCATGCCTATACTCTCATGTCATAGTCGTTACGCTTAGGACGTTACACTATCGTCATAATTTAGGAATTGTCCTGTCATTGTCGTCTTGTCGTCGTGGTCATACCGCCATCTTCAAGGGTGGACTTGGCAATGGGGTGCCACAGGAAAGTGGGGCGGTAAGAGAGTGTTGTGCACATAGCCAAAGCAACGGAAGTCTTAGAATGACCACTACAAGATGTTTAATAAACGTGACTTCATAAATAAGGGGCTTCGCCACATCGCTTGAACGCTAATCGCATTACCGGCGATGGTAGCCGTGAGATGAGTTCTGTGGTAATTTTTTTAAACCTCCTTGAGTCGATGTAAGTGACGCTTCTGGTCAGCCGGCAAGACGAAATGGCACATCACGGCAAGAGACGCGCATCTGACTTCGGCGACGAATGCTTCCTGCATCTGTCAACCCAGGTGGCAGAGAAACACGACACAGTGTCACCACTGATTACAGGCTGCAGCATGCAAACCTTGAAACACCACAAACCCCTCTCTCCATAGCACATGCCTCTCAAATAGCTAGTTGGAGTTCAGCACCCACCGGCATCGGATTATGTCCCGATACCGACAACCGTAAAAACGGCAAAGAGCACAGAGAAACGCTATTCTCTTTAAAATAAAAAATCGCAGTTCCGCTGGAAAGGCGAACCACTGATTGCGACATCAAATTAGTAGGTAGCTGTGCGAAGTAAGGATAGTAGTTTTATCTGTCGTATAAGCTTGTGAACATTCGCTTACTAACTAAATTAACTATGATTGAATGCGCAAGCGTGGCTCGACGAGGACGTAGAAAGAAACACACACACACGGGCACAGCACTGTCTTTGTCTGTCTGCTCTTTTATACGTCCTCTTTCAGTCGCGCTTACACATTCTATTATGGATTCAAAACAACGGGCCCGCCAATGTGTTTTAACTAAATTAACTAGCACGGTGTCACGCGCGTATAGGTAAATATGGGCACACATCGCTCGATGACAGCGGAGACTGCCTATGAAAACGCTGCAGTTAGGAATCGCGGTCAGTTGATCCTGAGCCAATAGACCTCCGTGCATATGTCGCTTCAACGCGTACGAAGCTATCGGCACTATGTGCACTCTGCAAACATGGCAGACCGCTTTCAGGATGAGGCCCGCGCGGGCGCGCACTTTAGCCACGCCGCAGACCACTTTCAAGACACCAGCGTCGGCAGCAAAGGTATCTACTACGGCGTCCGCGCTTCTCGTGGCCAACGCCGTAGTAGATGCCGCGATTGTGTTCACTCTGTACGGAGCGGCGGGCGAGGAGGGCATCAAGGCACCGTTGAATAGCACCGTAGCAACCGCCGGAGAACTCCCCTCCTCCCTCGCCTCACCCCCCTGCCTCGCGCACCACAGGAGAGCGCACGCATCGGGGGCCGCGTTCCTCGCTCGCGCACGATAGATTAAACCGCGTTCGCGAGTTCACTCACACGCTTTCCCTCATACGGACCACCAGGGCGACGTCGACGACAGAAATCCGCATGTAGTATCCGTATAATTGCTATTGCAATAATATACAGCCGCCATCGACAATGACATCGGCTGGGATTTACTGTGCAGCAACTTTCTCCCACAATGGAGACGACCGTTTTGTTTTTGCTTGATTGTTTGTTCCTAAAATCATTGCACCCAATATAGGAAATAGTCGGCGTTGTGTCTTTACTTCGTTTCGCAAGCTGTTTGCAGTGCTGTGGAAGGTAGGGGCCTCTTAGCCAATCAGAGCTGCAGGAGCACAGTAAATAGTCCGTCAAATATTTGAGCACTTTAGGACTAGATATGAAACAATAAACAAGAAATTGAAAACAGTTTGGAGTGACAATTTTAAAGTATAGTGAGCGCTTTCAATCAGTCGAGAAATCGATAGCAATGACCCGCACGAAGACAACTCCTCGGAGGCCTGTTACAAGGTGGTGGTGCGCCGTCTTTCGGCAGCAAGGCGTCGCCCGATTCAGTTGTGTCCCCTGTGTGCCGTCCGTCGAATGTGCCCTGTTTACCCAAGCTGGCGAAGCAGATAGCTTTATCCGTTCTTGAAGGGCTTCGCGTCGAGTGTGGAGGCAGTTCAACCTTGAATTTGCTTGTCAAGAGGACTGCAAGACTTACTCTGGTTAGTGAGCGAACGCTGTACCAGTGGACAACGGAGACGGAGAAGGCGGGCAGAGTGTTGTGACCGAAGAAGCGTTGTGGTGGAAAAGGCGGTGAGCGGACGAGGAACCTGGACGGTTTTGACCCGAGCGTGTTGCGAAGGGTGGTGCACAGCTGCTTCTAGAGAGGGGAAGTTCCGACTCTCGCCACGGTGGTGCAATGCTTCAAAGAGGATGACACGCTAACCACTGTGTCCACAGCAACGATGCAAAGGATGCTGAAGAAGCTCGGCTTCAGATATAAGAAACGGTCTCGGAATGCACTGCTTATCGAAGCGACGCACATCGTGCAATGTCGCCGCCGGCACCTGCCCCAAGTAGCGGATAAGGTCTCCAATGAGCTATGGCAGACGCCATAGTGGGCTGCTCCGGATTAATTTTGGCTGCTTGTGTGTAGAAAAAAAAATGTGGCCAGTCCTTTTGGAAGGGGCGTATCCTGTCCCAAAAGAAAAAAAAAACAGATCAGAGAGACACGAGCGCCACCTCTTACAAAGACAAACAAGCTAAATATTAGTACACTTCTTTTAACATAGCAGGAGTCACCTGTCAATATTATCACGGGGTGACAGGCGCTTAGGAACACAATCTCGCGTAGGAACACAATTTCTTTATGCGCTCCATCCGAATTGGCTAAGCTTCCACAGAGCTGCAAACAGCTTGAGAAACGGAGCATACAAACAAATTATGTCGTAGCTGACAAGGAAATTTATTCACCCGTAGGCACGCTTACAACTGTGGTATGAACGAAAAGTACATATAGTGTTTAGAAAAAGTTTATTTCGACAAGAGACGATACGAACACTGAGTCATAATCACGGCACAATTCTACCGGGACGAAAACATGTAAGAAATGAAACACAGCACGTTTTCAACGTAAGTAATGTCCGAGTCCTCACGCACCAACATATAAACACCTATACCCACGGAAAGGCACAGTTACACATAAACTAAATGCCACATGTACAAAATGATTTTCAATATATACAGTGTACACAATGGCTATGTACAATGATGATGTGATGTACAATGATGATGTGATAGAACACTTTACACAATGTTGAAGTGATATGCACGAGATGTGTATATACAGAAATAGTCATGTATACGAGAGGACGCACACACAGAAATCACGGGCACCTGCATTCTATGTGCATTAAATGAATACTTCTGATGGTCTGGCTACAAGAACCAGGCTGGACAAAAATTCAGCCATACGCGTCCATCAGCCACCGACAGGAAACGACATGACCACTGTCGAAGGAACTCTTCTTCTCCAAGGAAGAACAACTCCTCCGACAGAAACGACAGTAGCTCAGAGTAGAGCCTCCCCATAAGTGGAAACAGAGCGCGGTGATGACGCCCCGTGGCAACTGCCTCGCACCGGTTACGCCATAGACAGAAGGCCCCCGCAGCAATTAAAAGTCGCGCGAAGCGGCCACGTGAGCAGCGACCAGATGTAATAAAGCGGTTAACTCCAAGGCCACGAAATCTAGTATGCACGGCCCTCCAAAATATCCTGGCAACGACGCATTGCAGCAGTACATGTTCATTGGATTCTTGAAGGGGGCAATTAGGACACTGCGAAGATGGGACAACGCCCCACCGCTCAAGCCGGTCCCGAGTTGGAAGCACTTGCCACCCTAGACGCCACATGAAGTCGCGTAGGTGGCCAGGCAAGAATGACGCCGTTATCGCATCCCACGACACATTATTGGAACGTGCGAGGCGCGCTGGGGGAACTAGAGGAAGGAGTAAGGCTGACATAGTATCTATTACACGGTTTTGGAGAACGTCTACATCAGAACATACCTGTTGTATGTGGCGATAAAATGCCACGGCCGTACAGTAAAATGTAGGTGCGTTTAACACTTGTGGTCCGTGATTTAAGTGTACGCCCGGTAACACGTAGCGAATTTTCGTGCCAAGGAAATAGCAAGCGAGTTCACGCGCTGGACACTGATCACGCTGTAACAGACGGAGCAGAAATCGCAGAGCAAGCAGCCGGCAGCGGATAGACACGGATGGGAAGGCGAACCCACCGCGAGAGCGTGGTTGCCCAAGCGCCGCACGACAGACCAGTTCTGTACGGCCCGACCAGAAGAAGGCACCAAGAAGGGACTGCAAGGACCTATAACCCGTAATGGTGGCTGTACGACGTGACAAACGTACCACACTCGGCCGCAAAATACAGACTGCGCTAAGTACCTTCTTTCTGATAGGGGTAAATCATACCCTTGAACATCTCCAATATTTCGCCTTACATCTTCAAGAATTGAGAGCCACACAGAGTCTGATATGCCATTAGAGGTGTAGTCAAGGCCTAAAATGCGAAGAGAATTCCTCTTTTGAAGACGGAAAAGCGGACTTAGGCGTGTCTGTGGTGAACCAATGAACAAATAACGACATTTTAAAAATTTTAGCGCAGCACCTGAAATATTTCCGTACTCAGTGAAAATTTGAAGGCTACGGGTTAAGCTATTTTCATTCCTGAGATATAATGTGATGTCATCGGCGAGGGCTGTCACCTTCACAACACCGCTACCAGGCAGTGGGAGACCGCATACGTAAGGGTCTCTCACTATTGAACGCAGAAATGGTTCAAGGCTGAGCACAAAGAGTACTGGGGATAGAGGGCACCCTTGACGAACGCCACGAGTAACGGGAAACTGTGCACTTTCTCGACAATCAAGGAACAATGTACTTCGGATATTTGAATAGGTATTCCTAACAAGTTCAACAAAATGTGACGAAAAGCCGAACGAGGTCAGTACATTAAATATGTAGTTATGTTCAAGGCGATCGAATGCATTTTCTTGATGTAATGAACCTAAGAGACCACGTGCCGACCTGGTCAGCGTGTATGTCATTATGATATCGCATATCGCCATTGGAGCCGTGTCTAAAGGCACCGCTAACAATTCCCACCTTGACAAGCCTCCGTACTTGCTCTGGATATTCTTCAAATTTATTATGAATATATTATTCGTATTATCGTTAGCAATTGAATAAGGATGTAAGGGATAAAAGATAATTCAGACTCCTAATGTATCTTTTAATTAACCATCCAGAAATGCAAAGTCAATACCTGCCAGAAACAGTGTTTCTAAATTGTTTGCTACAATGAATGACTAAAAGAAGTGTGCAGAAACCAAAGGCGATGATTGCCAATAGCCGTGCACTATGATAAAAATGGTATCACCTGATCCGATAGACAGTGTGCCGTAGCCTTGAACTGGGTCCTGCCAAGCCTCAGCACGGGGTCGTTGTGCATATGGTCTTTGCTGTTCCTTTCGTCGCTCATCTATTCGCGCAGCTCTTCAGGCGTGCTAGCTGTGCGTGGCTTGCTTTGGACAGTAACGGCTGCGTGCAGCATAGTCTGAGCACGACGTCGTTGCGCCTATTGACGTTGATTTTCGCGTTGCCACTCATTGCGTTCACGCTGCTCTGGGGAGCCCTCACTAGACGTGCCCTTTCCATAGCCTATTAGAAAACTAATGAAATCATTTGCTAGGCGGGTTCTTCTTTTACATATGAAAGTGTAGTTACGTCAGTCCCTGCTTCGTATGCTACAGTCGCGGGTTTCCCCGCAACTGCAGCTTATTCAGCCGTAATCATTACGGGAAAACGCTTGCAGCGAAAGCTATGCGCGAAGGTGAACTTTGTCGTACAAATATTTAAAAAGAAAGAAAAGGAAACAAGAAAAATAATAAAAGCAATTCCTAGCATCGAGAGGGAACTCTGTTTTTATACGCTTCCTTTTCTTGTGATCTCCCTGCTTTTTTACCACCAAGATTCAGATCCCCTCCTAGTAATCTCTTTATAGCGGACACGTTTACTGTCCCACTGCTATAGGACAATCGAAGGGCTTTCAGGAGGCCAGAGGAGCCTAAATCGACTGCGGGGTAGATATTTTCGTATTCTAATAAAGCGTGTTTCATCTTTTCCGCAGTTTACCACAGCATGCGCATCCTTCTTCTTCGTTGTTGTACCTGGCTTTATAAGTACACGTTCTATTACATCCTGATCTCGCTTCGAAAAGTAAAGGGCTTCCCTTTGAGCTACCACAGAATGCTTCGTTCCTGATTTTGCTTTTTACTATTAGGTAGATTTTCAAAGCAGGTTTCTTTTCCATTGCCGCCATCCATGAGATATTCTCAGCCTCTGTGACTCTGCGTTTGACGTTCTTTGTTGCCATGTTACTTACTATACAGGTCGCAAATTTGCTGGTAAGCTTCCTAGTTATTTTCCTCCACTATGCATCAGTGTTCTCCCTGTACAAATAACTGAACACTCTAGCAACACATTTTTTTTCCTATTCCGAAGTCGTTGTACCAAATTAATTTTACCTGCAGTTACTCTTACTTGAAAACTTGTCCAGCCCATATCATCCTGCACAGCTTCATTTTTAGCGTTCGCGTGAGTGTCCAATGCGAACCGTCCCACTGACCTGTGGTTGCCATGGAATCCTGATTGTACCCCTTACTTCAAGCAAACAACTGCATTTTCAAATGTAATTGCTGGAACCATTGCACCTTTCCAAATATTCCTGAACACCTCGTACCTATTGAATCTCCACAACGCTCTGTGTTTCATTACGGCTGCATTTCTCTTTCCTTTCGCTATTATTACTTTTTCCTGTGTCTCCGGATATCTGTCGCCTTTATTTATTCATATACCGAGGTAGTTGTATTCTTTTTCTCAAGGTATTTCCTTGCCCTGTAATCTATCCCTTCACTGTTTTTATGAAATACCATAAAACCTGATTTTTACCGCTATATCTTAATCCGAAGTTCTCGCCTTCTTGTCCACAGATATAAGCCAGACGTTGCATATCACTTTGCTTGTTCGCAAAATACATCATGTTGTCCGCATAAATCAAACCTGGAAGCTGCTACTCTACTATGGTGCCCGACTGTACGTAGAAAAGACAAACCAGATATTACTTTCCTCTAGCGCCCTTTCCATCCTCACCGTGTACATCATAGACAGCAGGCGGGATAAATTACACCCCTGCCTCAGCCCCTTGTTGATGACAACTTTGTCCCCGCTCGTCATCCCTTCTCATTCAACGCGCGATACGCAGAGGCGAGCGCCATCTGATTGTGCTACAAGAAACCCTGTGGCGCACGCGGCGATCGGTTGAGTTTTAGGCTGCGGAGGCGAAGAAACCCCAGGATTCTATTCGTATATGTATATCTCCGATGTAACAACTGGTTGGAGAAAATGCACGAATATCTGTACCTCAAAAGGGTGTATACAGAATGGAGGAAAAGGTGAGGAAAGTCGACAAACAAACGCAGGGTAATTGAAAGAATAAATAGACAAGCCGGAGCCACAAAAAAAAAAAATCACGCAGAACCTCACCTGATAGTCGTCTAAGTATGTGTAAACGTTGTGCCACTTGCTCATCTCCACGCAGCCCGGTGTCTTACGAATGTTATGGAATTTTCTCCGACCAGTATAAACCCTTATCAACCCTCATCGGTCGTTCGCGTATCATGTTCGATACGCGATGACAACGAATACTCAACGACTTTATGACTACGATGGCATAACGACGGTGCGAGAATAATTTGGATGATGATCAGTGTGGGACCAAAATGACACGATGACGACGGTATCACGAATCTTGTATGATGACGATGGCGGGATGACGACGGTGCGACAACGCAATGACCATGAATGCGTGACAGTGGCGGCATAATTACCGATTGAGTGGCGACAGCTTCATTACGACAGGATGACGAAATAAGATTGATGTCAATGGAACGTCGAATGCTGTATGGCGATGGCGGCGAGACGGCAATGGTATATATATATATATATATATATATATATATATATATATATATATATATATATATATATATATATATATAATGTTACACACGAGGTGTTTAACGCAGAACCAGATGAATCTGGTTGATAGGCGCGGTTGTTGAAGAGCGGTCTCGCGGCAGCTCGGCCAACGTCGTTCTCTTCTTTCTTTTCGTTGTCTCCGCGGCAGGCGTGGTTCATGACAGCTTGTGACATTTCCCCGCTGGCAGACGAAGCCCGCCGGGCGAGTCAGTCATCTCGTGGGTTGTAACGCCTCAGACGCGCGACGTGCGTCACTTCAGCCTTGGCCGAGCGTCGTCCACTGCTCGTGAGACGCGCAATGCGGTAGTTTACTTCGCTGAGGCGCTCCAGAATAACGTAAGGGCCGACGTAGTGGGCGAGAAACTTCTGGCACAAGCCACGCTTCCGCAACGGCGTCCAGAGCCACACAAGGTCCCCAGGATCGAAGGAAACGTGGCGGTGACGCCCGTCATAGCGGATCTTGGACCGGTCCTGCGATGCTAGGGTGCGTAGCCTAGCGAGGCGTCGCGCTTCTTCTGCTCGACATAGGATCTCATGAATTGATTCGTTGTCATGAACGAAGTAGGGAAATATGGTGTCGAGGGTGTAGCGCGTCGGACGAGCATACAGAAGGAAAAATGGTGAGTAACCAGTGGTCTCGTGTCTCGCGGTATTGAAGGCATAGGTAATGAAAGGCAAGATACTGTCCCAATTCTTGTGTGCTGAATCGACGTACATGGATAGCATGTTGGCAAGCGTTCTGTTTGTGCGCTCGACCAGACCATTAGTTTGTGGATGGTAGGGCGTAGAATGGCGGAAGCTACATGAACACAGACGAAGGGTTTCTTCAACCACGTCCGCGGTAAACTGTCGCCCACGATCGCTGATTACTATGCGAGGAGGTCCATGTCGGAGTATAACGTTAGCCAGCAAGAAGATAGAAACTTCTGTAGCTGTGGCCGATGGCAATGCGGCGGTCTCACAATAGCGGGTAAGGTGATCTACGCAAACGATAACCCAACGATTACCCTTGGAGGATCGCGGGAAAGGGCCCAGAAGATCTATACCAACTTGCTCAAAGGGGACGCTAGAAGGGGGAACTGGTTGAAGCAGGCCATGTGGCGCTTGTGGCGGACGCTTGTAGCGCTGGCATTGAGAGCAGCTGGCGACGTACCGTTCGATATCTTTCCGCATCTTAGGCCAGTAAAAACGTTCTTGAGCCCGGTAGAGTGTACGTGTGGAACCAAGATGACCGGAAGTTGGGTCATCGTGCATGGCGTGTAATACTTGGTGGCGAAGGTTCTTGGGGACAACAAAAAGGTAGCGTGGCACCGGTGGTCGAGTAGCTCTTCTTATACAGCGCGCCATCATCACGTAGGCGAAAGCGACTGCCTGCAGGTGACTGCTGTGCTGCCGCGAAGAGCGGTTGTAAGCTCTCGTCCTTGTGCTGCTCGGATATGACGGTACCCATATCCGGAAATTCCGGGGACACAAAAGCGATGTATTCATCAAAATTGTCCGCATCACATTCAGTTGTTTGAAGTGGCATCCGAGAGAGACAATCAGCGTCAGCATGTCGCCGGCCACTTTTGTAGCAAATAACGAAATCGTATTCCTGTAGACGGAGGGCCCAGCGCGCTAGTCGTCCTGAGGGATCCCGCAGATTCACAAGCCAGCATAGCGAATGATGATCTGTTATCACAGTGAAGGGGTGCCCATAGAGATACGAACGAAACCGTTGCACGGCGAAGATGACCGCCAGACAATGTCACAAGCTGTCATGAACCACGCCTGCCGCGGAGACAGTCGATGGCGTCGTCAATTCGTGGGAGCGGATACACATCTTTCTTAGTGACGGCGTTTAGGCGACGGTAATCAACACAGAACCGCCACGTACCGTCTTTCTTCTTCACCAATATCACGGTTGCTGCCCAAGGACTAGATGATTCTCGAATGACGCCTTTGCATAGCATTTCTTGGACCTGATCACTGATTATCTTGCGTTCTGACGGAGATACACGATAGGGTTTTTGTCGGATTGGCTGGGCGGCTCCTGTGTTGATGCGGTGACGAGTTCTGGACGCAGGAATTGATGGCGGGCCATCGTGCTGCGCAAAGTCGAATACCGAGGTATGTTTCGTAAGCAGGGCCATCAAAACTCGACGCTCGTGATCGCTGAGTGACTTGTCAATCATGGAAAGTATCTTCGAGCTCCCGGGGCTCGAGACACTGGTTGCTCCTCCATCGGGGAGCTCTGTAAGTACTGCCACCGATACGGGCGAGTCTTCCTGAAACGTGGCAATCTTTAGCCTTGAGGTAGCACTGCCGCTTCAGTGGAACAGTTTAGCGCCCACAGCCCAACGCATCCATTGGTCACTGAGACTACGCAGTGCGGAACTAACACGTTTTTCTTGAGGCAGTTCCGATGTACAGGTTCCACTGCAGCGTCGAACGAGATAGGAGCCGGAGATGAACAGGCGACGGCAACACGCATCGCGGATAAGGCGGGCACAACTGTATCCTCAGACACGCACAGCACACTCTCCGGGCAAGCTTCACCTTCAAAGAGCACAGGTGAAACACTGGTGTCGACACTGAGTTCTCCCGTCCGGCAGTCAACATTCGCACCACACAATTGCAAAAAGTCAATCCCCAGAATCACGTCATGCGAGGAGCGAGGAAGAACAGTAAACTCTGCATTAAAAACTTTCCCACCCAATGACACATCCACGTTACACACACCAACCGGGTATAATGATTCACCACTGACTCCACGGAAACTTGTGCACTGGTCCCAACGAAACATAACCTTGCGTCCCAGAAGGCCTTTAAACCCCACACTCATGACCGAGACAGTTGCTCCCGTGTCGACTAAAGCCATTGTAGAGACCCCATCAATCAGTACATGAACCTTATTCTTTAGCATGAAAATAGTTGGAGGCAGTTGAGTCGGCAGCACACATTTTCCAGCGACCTCACCTCCATCGGCCGCGCTGGCTAGTTTCCCGGCGGGGGCGACACGAAACAGCGCCGAGGCGATGGGGACGTGAATCGCGGCCGAGGGGATGGTGATCGGGAGGCTCGGAAGGCTGGTGGTGGCGTCAGAGTACGGTCGGAGGCAGGGGAGCGGTAGCGGTTCCGGGTTCTTTCTTCTCCAAGGTAGGTCTCCTGGGCGCTGCATCGGTCCTCTCGAAAGTGGCTTCCTGAAGTGGAGTCTCCTGGCCACTGAGTGCGCAGTGTACGACCGCTAGACCGCATAGTCGGCACTGACGATCCGTAGTTCGATGCTCGGCGTCGGCTACAGTACCTAGCTATATGGCCAGGCATGCCGCAGCAGTAACACACTGGCGAAGGGCGAACTTCAGAATGCGGGTTGAAGTATTCTGCCGAAGACATCGGTTGAGCGTAACGAGGCTCTTCCCCTTGAAAGTCGTAGGTAGCGGCGAGTCTTCGTGGACGAAAGTTGCGTGGGCGTGGATCAAAACGTTGAGGGGGCGAATCATTGCGTGGTGGTTCGGTCGTAATGTAATGCGGTTCGTCTCTGGAGCCGTTAAGATCCGCGACGTTCACCGAGTGGTTCCAAGTAGCCGAAGGGGGTTCCCAAAGAGTGTCTCGGAAAACGGAGGAGCTGTAACGTGGCGCCGCATAACGTGCCTGTTCGTCATGTCGCTGTAGCTCCTCGCGGACTATCTGGCGGATGGCGGACGATAGGTCTGGGAGCGGAGGACTCGTGTCAACACTTGCTACAGTTGTTACATTGGCCAGCCGTCCAAACTTTGGTGTAATTCGGCGAGTCTTCAGCGCCTCGAACGTACGGCAGTGCCGTATCAGTTCTGATACAGTGTGCAAGTTCTCTTTACCAATGAGGAAGTTGTACACGTCTTCCGCTATTCCTTTTACCACGTGTCCCACTTTATCTTCCTCTGTCATGTGAGGGTTCATGGTTCGGCACAGCTTCAAAATTTCTTCGATATAGGTAGTGCAAGTCTCGCCGGGTACCTGAGCTCTCTGGGCTAATGTGAGTTCCGCACGTTTCCTCTTTGCGTCCGAGTCACCGAAACACTTTTTGATCTCCTCAACGAAGCGTGTCCATGTAGTTAGCATGTCCGCGTGGTTGTCATACCATACCAGCGCCGTGCCGGCCAAGAAGAAAACAACGTTCCTAAGCTGACTGGCAGCATTCCAGTTATTGTATTGGCTTACCCTTTCGTAATGGGTTAGCCACTCATCCACATCTTCCTCTGCCTTCGCCGAGAACATGCGTGGCTCTCGGTAGTGCTGGATAGGGACTGGGCTTGCCGAGGCACTGCTGGTGAGGGTATTTTGCTCTGTAGCCATGATTGAGCGCGACGGCGAAAGTCCGGCGAGGCGACGGCTTCGGCGTAGCTCTAGTGCTGGTGGTTCCGTTGTAGGTCGTGGGACCCGCACTCGCACCTCCACCAAATGTTACACACGAGGTGTTTAACGCAGAACCAGATGAATCTGGTTGATAGGCGCGGTTGTTGAAGAGCGGTCTCGCGGCAGCTTGGCCAACGTCGTTCTCTTCTTTCTTTTCGTTGTCTCCGCGGCAGGCGTGGTTCATGACAGCTTGTGACAATATATATATAGACAATGACTTTGAATGACGACGAACGACCGCGACAGGATTACTCAACATATCATCGAATGTATGGAGACAACTACAAAGTGACGCCACCTTGATGACGACGGCATGACAGCGGTATGAGGACAATGGCATGACGACGAATGTGTTGCGGCAATCCTGTGAATAAGATTTTATCCAAAGCCTGTATAACGACCATGGCGTCAGAACGATGGCATGACAAGAGTCAGATGATGAAGCTGGAGTGATGAAAATGGAACAGCCACGACGGCATCACAGCGGGGGTGTAACAAATACATGACGACTGTATCGCGACGATGGCCTGACAACAACGGCATGACGAGAGTTGGATGTCAAAGCTGGAATGACGATGATGTAACGACCACAATGGCATCACCATCATGAAAAACACAACTCAAATACATCTGAGCTTTTATTGGCGATGCAATAGAATTCCGAGGTTTCTGGGATTATTACTGTTTCTTTATTTACGTATAGTTTCACTGACATCCAAGAAACTGCTTATCTTCCAAAAGATAACAAAAATAGAAGACAGTTCAGCTACAGGAGCGTTTCTCTTTTTTTGTCAACATTTAGAATAGCAGACTAACTTATCGCGGTTATAATTTATTGTAATGTGTACAAGCAACTTAACAGTGTAGGTATCGATCACTGCAGCGCGTTCTGCCCGATGCACGGAGTCAACCCTCAAGAATGCCTTTTGAACGTCTGCACTGAAATTAGCAAAAAAAAAAAAAAGGTACGTCCAGCGCTGTAAGCGAAAGGGGTCACCAGCCTCGGGACTGCATCCTCAGGTAAACAAGACGCCGAACGACTTTCTTATAATTATACGCCTGATGACACAGCCTGGCCAGCAAATCAGTGTCATAAATTAGTAGTATAATGGCGGAAGACAAGAGAAAATACGTGTGAAACACCATGGCAGTTCTGCCATGATGCTTCGGTTCACGCTCTCAGCACAGTATACCAGGATGACTCGCTGGTGTATTTCAAGTCGCGATTAACGTTTCCCTGCATAGGACGGCCCCAATTTTGTTTGTTACTTCACTGCGGAGCGTATAGCTCTTTCAGAAAGTGCTAATGTATTCACAAGGCCAAGCATGCAATCAACTTCCGCTGATGCGTCCATGAATGACTTAATCACACCATCGGCTCAGAGATATTTGTAGTCATAGGGTAAAGAGATGGCATACATAAGTAAGAAAAGCAGACTCAGCTTCTTGTTTAGTAATTATTTTTGAGACAATATTTTTGATATAAGATATTTTTTACGCATACATTAGGTTATTTATTATGTTGCTACCAGCGAGTATTTTTCGTATTTTATGGCATACTTTTGTTATTTATACATTGGGTAAGTTCTTGGTATGATCTTCGCTGCTAATATTGACGTTTGAGGACTCTTTCACAACGTCGGTGTTGTTTTACTTTTACTGATTCTTTCAGACAAGAACCACTGTCTACCTGTGTCACATTCCTGCGGGGACTTCCACGAAAAACGTCATACACTTTGGCCAAGTGAGTAACGCAGCTGTTTGTCCTGCTACGATAACTACGCAGGTAAACTTTCCTGTTACTATTTTGCAGCATACTTACTACAATACTCATGCAGATAAACTTTCCTACGATTCTTGTGCAGCATAGTTACTGCTATAATATGCCGATAAACTTTCCTGCCATGTTTGTGCAGCACAGTTACTACGATACCTGCGCAGATGAACTTTCCTGCGATTCTCGTTCAGCATAGTTACAGAAATACCTGTGCAGATAAGCTTTTCTGCGATTCGTGTGCAGCATAGTTACCCAGATGCGCAGGCCGCAGTTTCGCGTATTCTACAGAATGGTTATCTCTCTATTTTATGTAATAAGAAACGTACGCATTTGGGCTGGTTGGTTAATGATTACGAGCAGCAAAACAGGGCTAAACAACAGGACGAGGAGAGGGACAGCGCTGGTGTCTGTGTCCCTCTCCTCGTCCTGTTGTTTAGAGCTGTTTTACTGCTCGTAATTATGTAATAAGAAAGTTTAGGCTTTCCCAAGTCAGATTTCCGGACAAATATGTACTTTGTATTTAAGTTTAAGGTTTAGTGTTCTGCAGGAACGTATGGCCTTTTTTTTATTGACGCTGATGTATACATGGCGTTTGATTAAAATTTGGCAATTAATGTGATCCTGTATGTTATTTCGCATACATAAAAAATATGCCGTAAATTTTATGTAGTTTTCATAAGTAACGGCTGCACAGTTTCTCATAAAAAATTCGTCCTTCAGCAGGCTGGCAAAGCAGCCACTGTTAATAATATACAATGAACATATGAGCATGATGATGATGTAACCATGCCACATGAAGGTCTTATGGTTTATTTTAATTGTTTATGGTAGTTATGCGAAGCAACCTTTAGCTGGCAGAGAAATTTAGTCGGACGGACGCTTTCAGCATTGTAAAGAATGCTTATAACATACTTCTGGATGGCCCAAAAAATTATTCGGTATATGGAGAACTTTGGCGTATCTTAAGCTTTGCAAGAACGAAGTCTTGTCCGTCGCAAATTGCCAAATTGTACACACGTCACTACGACAAGACCAAGGAAAAGCACCACATGCAGTGGCCGCTTAACTTATGCGTCGTATTAAAGAGAAGCTTCCTTTGCGAACGCTTCCACATTTTCGTGACCGTGGCTGCTGTGTGCGGCTGTCTTGCAGAATAACTCACGCTTAAAAAAAACTGAGTTACACGTGAGGCGGTGGGACCAAATTTGTTGGTGTTATTCGAACGCTTCCTGCATTTTGCCCCGATTTTCCCGCAAGAAGAAAGCTCTCAAAACGCTGGATAAGAGATTGCGCTCTGCTCGTTTTAGCTTCCCGCATTTAGCTCGCAGTTAGCACACGCTTTCTGTATCTTGATGAGATAGGTAGTCTGCTAAAACTCGCCCTTGCGAAAAAGGGTGCTGATGGCATCGGTGTTCTATGCATGCGCGAGAGCTGCGCACGAATTTTCAGCTTATGGCCTCCCGCTGGTGTCACTTTGTCCGAAATGCCTCGGTTCATTTTACCAGAAAAATGGTCACACCCGCCGTATTGGCGTAGTGGCCTTGACGTTGCGCTGCTAAGCCCCAAGACGCTGGATGAAATCGCGGCCGTGGCGACCACATTTAGATGCGGGCTAAACGCGAAATGCCTTTGTGTACCGTGCCCGTTAAAGAACCCTAGATGGCCAATAATAATGCGGACTCCCCACTACAATGTTCCTTATAATGATATCGTGGTTTTGGCTCGTAAACACGCAAAATCTATTTTTTTATGATCGCTAATACTTTCTGACTAAGGCCTTTGAGGTCGAGTGCGTCTACAAAGTCCCACTTTTCAAAAATGTCATTTAATGTCAGTGAGATCAACACGTCCTATTCTTAACAGGAAAGCATTATATGCCGCATTACGTCAACATCCGTCGTAGTCGGCGGCGTGACTGAATTATGGTACCAGAAATAGCCGACGGCGCTAAGATTAAATACACCTTAAAAAATTCTCGGATTGACGTCGGATATCTCGGGGATATTTCTGCAAACAAAGTCAATTGGCGCTTTTGAACAGAATATTAGGTAAATTTTTGTCAGGGCGGGAATCGAACCCGGGCCTCCGGGGTGCGAGACGAGCACGGTTCCCCGATGACTTTCTTTTTTCGTACATGGGAGCAGAATCTTCTACAAAATAAGGAAAAGCGCTGCAAAAATTTAAAGGGACTGAAAACACATTCAAAAGTCACGACAGCACGAGCAAGCGTCCAATAAAGGCATGGAGTCCGGCAATGTTTCTTGTGTGGCCTACGCCCTACGAATGCAGGCAACAAAAACCTGAGAAAACCACCGAGTGCTTCGCGGGGATTCCGCGTGCCTGTCACACATTCTACTGCACCGAAGGCTATGTAGGCCAAACAACATGAACATCTCATATGGTGGGTCAAAGGGACCTTTAAAAGGTAGGAAACGAACTGGTTATGGTGTAACATCTAAATCCTTTATAAGTGTTCTTTGAAGAATGTCCCGGAAGAACACGGCTTCTCCACAATCTACAAAACAGTGATCAATCATTTCAGCGTGTGGACACAAGCGACAGTTTGTCGACCACGGCACCAGACAGCCCCATTTTTTAACGAGGTTTTGACAGGAAAGGTTGCCGAATGTAGCCCAAAGAAAAAATTTCTCACCGCTGGAGGAATGTTCATTCGACGGACACGCTTGAGTACATCTGTTTAATGACGTTCCAAATAAGCCGCACGATAATGGGGAACAGAAACAATGTGTTTATGAGTGCAGCTTTGTACTTAGAACCGCTTTGCGCAGGAATACTGAAGAATCATACCTTTCACGTGTTCAAATTGTTATCCAATGAGATCCGCGTACTTGCCTATGCAGATGACATAGCTTTCTTTTGTGCTGATAAGAACAGATAAGAGAATGCCCTTGCCATAACGCAACAGTTTTGCTCAGCTTCTGGTGCAGCAGTAACTTTTGAGAATGGTTCAGGGTTCTCGTTTTGATTTGGTCTTTGTTGTACGATGCCAACCCACTTTGCCGCTATTCAGTGGAGGCAATACTTAGCTGTACCTCGCTCTCAATATTGTAACAGTATTCCACACTGGTCAGCGGAAGTTGCAGAAGTACAATGTAAGGCTAAGAACTGGCAGAGACAGTTGTTCATATTGTCACGTGGTGGTGACGTTGAAGAACGCAGTAGCAGTACTGTGAACGGCAAAACTAACCTTTATTGGGCGAACCTGTGCCCACAAAAGAGGCTACACTTATACCACAATGATAGCGGCGAACACGGTCGGCGATCGTCGAAATCTCATCAGCGGGTCCAGCGCGTCCGCTTTATACAGCTGTCATCGAATGTTCCAGACTAATCGTTGGGACCCGCGTGCCTTCCACAAAGTTCTACACCATTCGAGCCACGCGATGAAATCAGATAACACAAGGTTCGGCGACAACAGACAGCGTATAGAAGCATCGATAACTTTCCAGGAACTTCGGATACATGCAGGCGCGTCCCGCGCTGTGCGATAACATTTGTTAAGCGGCGACACGTGGTCGCTCGATAAAGATAAGTACACGTGTCAATACTCCCTTCTTAAAAAGCATCGAGCCGATGCTGCAAACAAACGAAAGTAATAAAGAAAAGCATTCGGAGCAAAGAAAACAACAAAATAAGGAAGTTCGTCAGCATCCGTAAAAGGGTTTACAGCGCACCACGTGGACCACTTCAGATGGTGCGCGGTGCCGCTGTGAATGCGAAATGCCGTCCGGCACGACCTCATAGTCCCGTGCGCCAATACGTCGGATGACCTTTTAGGGCCCGAAATAGCGTCGCAGTAGTTTCTCACTGAGTCCTCGTCGGCGTATCGGGTCGCCGATCTGGTACTCGACGAAGCGTCGTTGGAGGTTGTCGTGTTGGCAGTCGGTATGCTGCTGGTTCTTGATCCGTAGGCGGGCGAGCTGTCGGGCTTCTTTGGCGCGCTGGAGAAAGGTCGCGACGTCAAGATTCTCCTCCTCAATGACGTGCGGCAGCATGGCGTCGAGCGTCGTCATCGGGTTGCTGCCGTAAACCAGCTTAAACGGCGTGATCTGTGTGGTTTCTTGCACCGCCGTGTTGTAAGCGAATGTTACGTACAGCAGGGCGGTATCCCAGGTCTTTTGTTCGACGTCGACGTACATTGCTAGCATGTCGGCGAGGGTCTTATTCCGGCGCTCCGTAAGACCATTCGTCTGCGGGTGGAATGGAATTGTCCTCCTGTGGCTTGTCTGGCTGTACTGAAAAATGGCTTGGGTGAGCTCCACTGTAGAGACCGTTCCTCTGTCGGTGATGAGGACTTCTGGGGCGCCATGTCGCAGCAGGATGTTCCCGACGATGAAAGTTCTACCTTTCGGCAGAGCTTTCGTTTCAGGGAAGCGGGCGAGATAGTCCATCGCCACGACGCACTACTTTTTTCCGGATGTTGACGTCGGAAAGGGTCCCGTAAATGGTGCAGTAAATGGCTCGTGACACTTAATACAACTAAATGTAAAAACATGTGAGTTTCTCGCCACACCACGACTCATTGTCCTAACATAGCATAACTGATGACCACGGGTTCAAGATCGCTTTACAAGATGCCTTGTAATTTTTTGCTGTTAGCTGCACGTCTTGACATTTTCCCCATTCCTTTCTATAGTGCCTTTGGGCGCCAAAATTATTTGAATAAGTAACCAATTAGTAAAAAATTTACGCTGAGACCCAAGAGGTTCGATGGCACACGCAGGCCCCACTTTTTGAACGACTATTTGGTGTCAATGGGATAAATTAGTTCTACTTTGTTCAAATAAACGGCTATGTGCGTGAAAGTGAAAATTCTTTAAACCTATTTCTAAGCAAATAATTTACCCCTACCACTCAAAGAATTTCAAGAGATTTTTCAAATCTATATGTCGTTCTTCGAAGGGAATAAATCTAAGTGAACGGGCGCTTTGGCAATTGACCCCATCGAAATGCGGCAGCCATGCGTCCGCCTATTGAACTTGCGGCCTCATGCTTAGCATAGACATTGTGAAGCCACGGCGTGGGCTGGAATTGAGGAGTGCGCTGTAAGCTTTGATTTGCAATTACATCATTTCCGTGCTCAGCTCAGCGCGCTCACATTGCAGAAGCATTCTTTATTTCTTTTCTTTTTTATTCTAACTCCAGCAGTATGCTGTTGGTGTTCAAGCAGGACAGGATATTGTCATGCGTTGAACGGAGAACACGCATGTGTTGTTCAATGTGTCCTATTGAATATAATATATATATATATATATATATATAAATATTGTCTGGAAGTGCCGGGTCCGAACCTCGGCTAGCTGTCTTGCGCTGCTTCCTTCTTTGTGAACTCACTGCGCCTTTCCTACAAAGTTTCGCTCAAGGATGGACACTTCCCAAATGGATAGTTGCTAGAATTTGTTTGCGCGTGTGTGTGTGTGTATGTGTGTGTGTGTGTGTGTTATAATTTAGTTCTAACATAATTTTTGCATCTTCAGCTTGTTTAAAATAGACACCAGCATTAATCGTCTTTCATAGTTCGGGGAGTTTTGGCGTGCCTATCCACATATGTGGGCCCCATGGCTGAATTTTCAAAGCAGTCCAAGTGCCCAAGAAGTCATAATCCAGACTATTACAAGTGTCAGGGTGCCCGGAATACGGCGACCGAATTGATATAGTTGCCAAATGTAGACCGCTGCTGTCAAAAGCCTTAACAGGAAGCCCGCTAAACGAAAACCCAGTGGTGTAGCAGCAAACACGCACGCGACTGTACTGGAACACTTGTTGGGAGAATTTCCTTGCATTAAAATTTATTTCGGATAGCCGTTCAAACTGAATGTGCCTTATAACGTATGCGAATCGTTTTACAATAACACATGATTTTCATTGTCACTTCTAGTTTACGACCTCCTGACGGGTTCATCTGTCCACGGAGCATTTAAAGGTATTAGGAAGAGGGTGGATACCATGGAAACAAAGTGCAGTTGAGACCACACACAGTTGGATAGAAAAAACGAGAGCAATGAATTTGGAAACATAGGGAAGGCACTGGTTACCATTCCAATGTAACGGAAGATCAATAAGTCAAGTACTATGCACTGCACTAAGGTAAATGTATAAGGTTAAAACTAAAAAAGCTGGAAATATGTTGGAGAAACTCGAGTTAAATTAAATTAGATGCGGTGTATAACGCGTGCTAAGCAGTGCAACAATATAGCCATTGAGCTACCTCGGTCGGTGGACTAAATTGGACATTGGTGCCCATTTCGAATGTACAGATGCAACTAAATCAGTGATTCAGTTACTTTCTGTTGCTTTTTTTTTGCAACAGCTTGTAGGATCAAAGCGGCCTCAAAAGTTCGACTACGGGTCATCGAAGAACCTGGAAGTGTATGGACAGGTGAGAACTTGACACTCTGCGTTCAACTACGTTTGGTAAAGCTCTTGGTTGGGCTAGTTGGTGCATACTTGAACACATAATGGAGCAGCGCGAAAATGCATGGACGATGATAGCAATCTACACAGGACGGGCGCCTGTCCTGTGTGCGTCCTTTCTTTCATCGACGTCATTTTCTCGTGCTGCCCTGTTACGCTTTGAAGAACTACTTTCTATGGGTAATACTTCCCATTGAAAGTAATTGCTACACAAAAAAACTAAACTGTATTCTTCTTTCAAATGAGAAAAAACTACTAGCATGATGCCAAAAACGAAATTATATCATTGAAAATCACAGAGGGTTTTACGGCACAGAGCACCAAGGAAATAAAAAAGGGTCGCAAGCAAGTTACACATGCAGCATTTCTCACTATATATATATATATATATATATATATATATATAAATATATACATGGAGTTTTTTATTAGATTATAAAGACTTTTTATGAAGGGGCTATGAGCGTAGCAGACGTGGCGTTATTGCGGATAAGTTCTTCGGCGAGGCGGAGAAACTTTGCCGCTCATAATGTATCTGAACAACATTCAACGAAAAATTGTTGTATAACTTTTGTGCTAGAGCTTGGAGGCAGTTCATTTAATAGCAATTTGTAGGCAGTCTTATATTAATGCACTCATACGCCTAAATAGTGTCAAAAATTGTTCGAAATATTCATATTCGAATTTCAAGGCTCTATGCAAGCAGTCTCGAAACCCAGTGCACGCCGCAGCCAAGTCAGATGGTAACGCCCCGTGACGAAGTGCGAGACGAAGTTTCTGTGACGACATGTCGCGGCGAATACTGATACAGCACGTTGCAGCAGGTGCTTACCATGCAAAACGTGTCGTCAAGGGGCGTTTGCGTCGGATATGACAACGAGACCGCCTTTTTTGCGCTCACGGCTTCCTCGCTTTCCATATTCCATGAATTGAGGGTTGAAATTTGATAACTAATTTCTTGGATTTGGTGCTATATTCAAGATGTTTTAAAGAATGAGGGGCGTATTAAAATGTGACTGCCTCCAAATTGGCCATGTAGGCGCTAGTACCCCCCACCACCGAGGTCCAAATAAAAAAGATAATGTTTTTGTTGTGATAATCAGTATTACTATATCCGTGTTATTAGCGGCAAAGTATGTCCGCCCCGTCGAAGAACTTACCTGCAAGGACACCACGTTCACTACGCTCATACTTTTCTATAAGAAAGTGCTATGGTTTAATATAGCCACTATATATATATATATATATATATATATATTGTCGCGGTACAACGCGGACAGAACACAGGGAGACGTTCTGCACGAACAACAGGACAATCTGTTCAAAAACAAACAGAGCAGAGACACAATGTAGGAGCGGTCTCATCAAAGTGAGCAAGCACTGGAGGTGTCCGGAGACGTTGCCGCAAGTCGTTGAATGCACCTTGCTCTTCGTCGCCCCATACAAAAGCAACGTCGTCTCTCGTCAGGCGAGTTAACGGCGACGCAATGCGCGCAAAGTCTGCAATAAACCGTCGGTAATAGGCACGGAGGCCGAGGAAGCGCCTGACAGCCTTTTTGTCGGATGGTACGGGAAACTGTGCGACGGCTGCAATTTTTCAGGATCCGGCCGGACACCTGTGTGGCTGACGACGTGACCGAGAAACTGCAGTTCCTCGAAGCCAAAGTGGCACTTCTGCGGCTTCAGGGTGAGGCCGGCGGACCGTATGGACTGCAGAACCGCTTCAAGCCGTTCGAAGTGTTCTTCAAACGTGGCGGAGAACACGATGACGTCGTCGAGATATATTAAGCAGGTTTTCCACTTCAGACCCGAAAGTACAGTATCCATGAGGCGTTGGAACGTAGCAGGGGCAGAACACAAACCGAAAGGCAAGACTTTAAATTCGTATAGGCCATCTGGCGTCACGAAAGCAGTTTTTTCACGGTCTCTCGAGTCTACTTCGATTTGCCAATATCCGCTTTTTAAGTCCATTGAAGAGAAGTAACGTGCCTGTCGAAGCCTGTCGAGTGAATCATCTATACGGGGAAGCGGGTATACGTCTTTCTTTGTCACCTTATTTAGCTTTCGGTAGTCCACACAGAAACGCAAGCTGCCGTCTTTTTTCTTGACTAGAACTACAGGAGATGCCCAGGGACTTGTTGATGGTTGGATCACGTCATCTTCAAGCATTTGTGTCACTTGTTGTTGTATGGCTTCACGTTCTCTAGGTGCCACACGATATGGATTTTGGTGAATTAGTGTTACCGTATCCTCTGTAATTATTCGGTGCTTTGTCAGAGGCGTCCGACCGACGCTGGACGTCGACGCAAAACAGTCTTTGAACTTGGCCAATAGCGTAAGAAGCCGCTCGCGTTCGTGCTCCGACAAAGCAGTGCTAACGTCAAGTGCAGGAGCTGGGTCTAGCGTAGGCGCTTCTTCGAGTAGTGAACAGCAGCCACGAACATCCGCAATGCCGTCAAAATAAGCCACAGCTGTGCCCTTGAGAAGGTGCCGTCGCTCTGTGCTAAAATTTGTTAGCAACAGGTTTGTGCGCCCGTCGGTGACATTCACGATTCCTCGCGCGACCGAGATACCGGGAGTAAACAACAACGAGGTTATTTGGTCGGCAACTCCTTCGCAACGAAACGGTATGTCGCATGCTACTGAAACAAGGGCACACGATCGAGGGGGGATGACGACGTCGTCTTTTGTTAGACGAAAGCAGTTGTGCTGCGGCGATAAACAATGGACTAAACCCGAGCTCTTATAAAACGTCACCATGCGGTCCGGAATGTTAATTACGGCGCCATATTCTATTAGGAAGTCCATTCCAATAATCAAATCTTCGCAGTATACAGGAAGGACGATGAAAGCGGCCACGAAAGAAGAATCCCCGATGTTAACTCTAGCAGTACATCTTCCAGTAGGCATCAGTAATTGGCCGCCTGCCGTCCTTATGTGAGGTCCCGTCCATGGCGTCTTCACTTTCTTCAGGCGGAGGACGAGTTCCTGACTCATTATAGAGAAGTCGGCACCAGTGTCGACTAACGCTGTCACCGGTTGCCCGTCCACGAAAACATCAATGTTGGCGCTCACAATTTCTTCAGTGTTTATCGCCTTCACGTCGTTCTGCAGTGTCTTGCGGCGGGCCTGCAACCTTGCCCCCAGAGGTCGCCGCCTTCAGTTTCGCCGACGGGGGCTGGGCGACCTTCGTCCTCGGAGCTCCGCAAAAGTATGTCCAGTAGATGAAGCCATTTGACGTGGAGGAGTTGGAGAGCGCGATCGACGGCCGAAATCGGACCGATCATTGGGCATGGATTCGTCACTCGGGTGCGCTATTGGGGGTCCCTGAAAAGCAGCGTCGTCGCGGCGTAGCATGGCGTCGTCATTTGCCCGTCGACCATAGTACGATGGACGAAGAGGTCGAAATGATGTGTCACGATGCCAGCAATGACGCGAAATATGGCCGGCGCCTCCGCAGTGAAAACAGAGTGGGCGCCTATCGACAGTGCGCCATACGTCGGTTCTCCGAAGTTGCGGCCGTCCCGTAGCGTCGTTTTGCGGCGGTGACCAAGACGCGGCGAACGACGGCTGGCGGTATGACTGAAGCGGCATAACGGCTGCGCGCCTCGAAGCCTCCTCTTGCGGCGACGACCAAGGAGCGGCTGTCGGAGGCTGTTGGTACGGTGATGTGGTTGCAACCGGTGGTGGATATCGGACAGCAGCGGCGTAACTCAGGGGTCTCTGGTGGTCTTGAAGATCGGTGATGCCAGATTTCATCACGCACCACTTCGGCGATTGACGCGACGGGTCTATCTAGTGTCGGTGTCAGGATCTTTTGAATTTCCTCTCTGATGAGCTCTCTGACCAACTCACGCAAGGAGTTCTGATACTCGGTAGTCACTGCGGCGGCATTGATTGTAGTGCTGGTGGACAGTCGATTGTATTGCCTGCATCTTTGATGAAGAGCCCGCTCAATAGCCGTAGCCTCTTTGATAAACTCAGTAACAGTGACTGGCGGATTGCGCACAAGCCCCGCGAACAACTGCTCTTTTACACCTCGCATGAGGTAGCGCAACTTCCTATCTTCGGTCATCTTCGGGTCGGCTCTACGAAAGAGGCGGGCCATGTCTTCAGCGAACATTGTGACCGACTCATTAGGTTGTTGCACGCGAAGCTCCATCATTTGCTGGGCGCGGTCGCGTCGGTCGGCACTCGCAAAGGTATCGGTGATCTTCTGCCGAAAGTCATGCCAGCTCGTGAGGCTGCCTTCGCGGTTCTCGAACCAAGTACGGCCAGTGTCGTCAAGGGCGAAATAGACGTGGGAGAGCTTTTGCTGCTCGGTCCACTGATTAATCTGTGCGACGCGTTCATACTTGTCCAGCCGGTCTTCAATATCTTCGAAGACTGCTCTGCGATAGCGATCGGGAACCAGCGGATGCAGAACGGTTACCTGTTGTGGATTGGGAAACCGACTGCTTTGGGGTGCTTGTGTTGGACTGGTTTCGGTCATTGCGGAATGTGTGCAGCTCCTGGAGAGAGGTGGTTGAAGAGCGGAGAACTCCGGGGCAAGGCCTAGCAGTCGACGACTAAAGCGATGCACCGGTGTCGTAACTGGCAATAGTGCGTCCGGGCTAGATGACCGACTCCCAGAAGGACTCCGACGCATCAGACGCGGTCAGTACCCCGCACCTCCACCAGTGTCGCGGTACAACGCGGACAGAACACAGGGAGACGTTCTGCACGAACAACAGGACAATCTGATGATGATGATGATGTCCTTGATGAGATTGGCGCTTACGCACTCGCGGGGATTGGCCAAGAGTCGGGCAGACTTTGCTTATTTGTTCAGAAAATGGAGGTAAAAATCTAAAATTTTGTTACATGAATTTAGGTGAGGGAAAATCGAAACGGTTCAGTAGATTGTCATGCTACGTAGAGGAAATAAAAAATTATCTATAAGATATCAATGAGGCAATAGAGGAGGAATGAATAGAATAATACGGTCATCAATGAAATCGGTTTGATTCAATAATAAATTTTTCTAAGGCGAAGCACACATTCCTGTGTGAGTGCCCAAGCACAGACGCTCCGAAAGACAGTACTACCGAAGTGTTGAATTGCAGGCCAAGCTGTCGCACTGTAATTTCTAATGTCATTTTTCTCATGGAGGAGAAACGCCGGCATTCCAGTAGGTAGTGCTCAATCGTCTCTAATGCATTGCGAAAATGGCACAATGGGGACATTGCCAGACCAGATCGGTGCATGCAAGAATTTAGAGCTGGGACTCGACAACGTAGTCTCGTTAATGAAACTTCTGTTTGTCTTGTTTTGCAAAACTTCCTGCTCCAAGGGAATTGTAAGTGGCGTAGTTCCAAGGATGATTTGAGGTTCGATTGAGATGTTAAAAGGATGTATCTTCTGAACCTGGCGGACGTGATAAAGCCCATCGTTGAAAGAAGGGGAAGCACTGGGCCGCTGATAGAAGCCTTGGCCAAGCTGTCTGCCACCTCATTCATAAATATGCCTTTGTGCCCAGGTACCCATATTAATCGTAAACTTCTCAAATGACTTGGAGCCAGTGAGTACAAAGTTTTCAATATGTGTGTCTCGCCGGGAGCAGTGAGGTGCACAGCGACAAAGAATCTGTGATTATTACCGCCGTTGACCAGAAAGATTGTAGCTTTCGTAAAGCTAGGACAACAGCTAGGAATTCCGCTAGGTATATTGGAGTGAAGTCGGGAAGCCGAATAGAAAAAGACCAGTCCAATGATGATGAGAAGATTCCAACTCCTGCCTTTTCTTCACTCTGCGAAGCATCCGTTGCTATAATTACGTTAGTGTGGAGTTGATTCAAGTGATCCTGGAGTAAGCCGTTAAGAATATGCGAGGGAAGCTGCTTTGCATTATTTGGGTATAGGTCATCATAAGTAATAACTAGTGAATTTGAGATGTTGTTTTCCGTGATTATATTATATATATTTCCGTCTAACGGATTCAATAACGATTGCGATACAATGACTTGTGGCGTGTGAAACCGTGGCCATCTGACTCCAAAAAATTAGACTCGTTGTTTGATGAAGATGGACTGGGATCTTCTTAGTGGGGATTCATAGAGCCTTATAATTGTTTGAACGGTAAGTATTTTAAATCTCATTTCAAGGGAAGGTAATCGTGCTTCCTTGTAGAGCACAGCGTTGGCTACAAACTTTGGTAGCCCCAGACATAAGCGAAGCGCTTCCCGTTCAAGCAAAACCAGTGGGCGTAGCTTGTAAGCCACGGCGCCGGAGAATAACACACAACCGAACTCTAGTATAGGTCGAATGTACATGCGGTAAATCATTATGAGTGTGTCTCTGCGCATGCCCCATTGATAATTACTTATCCTTCGTAATATCCCCATTGCACGAGAAGTTTTTGAAGTTATATGTTCAATATGCTGACGCCAATCAAGGTTACCATCATAATTCCAAGGTACTTGACCTTTTGCACTTGTGGGATAGTGGAGTGACGGTATGAAAGGGATATAGTAACTGGGTCTTGTAGGGGAAAGACAAGAACGGCACTCTTATTCACATTAAGGGACAAGCGAATATTGTCCAGCCATGCTTCTAGCTCGCATAAGTATTCCTGTAAGCAATCGTACAGTGACTGAATATCACTTGCTGATGCAAAAAACGCTATATCATCAGCGTAAACGTACGTGCTTACATTTTGATGATGAGGAATGGAGCTGAGTAGGATGTTAAACAGCAGCGGGGACAAAACTGCCCCTTGAGGAACCCCGCGTGTTTGTCTGAATTTTCCCGATGAAATTCCGCTTTGTGCACAGTAAAACTCCCTGCCCTGCAAGAACTCTGCAGTCCACGTCACGAAATAGTCTGGCAATCCAATATCCTGCATCCTCTTTATTAATAAAGGGTATTCCACACTATCGTATGCTTTAGAAATGTTTAATGTGACTAGGGCAGCATATTGTTTTTGGTAACGAGCCAACTGAATTCGGCTTTCTAGGTCGATATGTGCGCACCAAATGGACATCCCTGGTCTAAATCCAATTTGGCAGGGGCTCAATAATTCTCTTGTGGTCACAAACTGAACCATACGTGCGTTTATTAATCTTTCTATTAATTTTACGAAATTTGATGTTAGAGAAATAGGCCGAATATTGTCTAGGACATACCCTTTGGTTTGGTCTTTCAGCAGAGGAATCACCTTCGCAATTCTCCGCACAGGAGAGAACCATGCATATTGTACTGAGTAATTTATGGTATCTAACAAGCCGTTAGGAGCGACTTCAAAGAGAAGTTTAATCATCTTGGTAGTGACTCCATCGGGACCTGGGGCTGCAGCTGGTAAACAGGAAACGGCTTGGGATAATTCTGCCATGGAAAACTCTTCGAAATTTTCTGAAGTGCCCTGCGCGTAAGGAGAGAAGGGAAGAGAGGTAGCGAAGCGGGTCTCTAACCCTTGCGCGATTACATTTAGGGAGTCAGCTTTTTCACTTGTGGTTAAAACTACCGACTCCCAGTTCAAGGGGCGTGGAATCATTTTTTGGGATCTTAAAAACCGAAATAATGCACGCTTATTATTTGCTTTCGAAAGGAATTCGAAATGTCGGACATTGTAATCGTCTTTTGCCTTACCTACCGTTCTTTTAAATGTTCCAGCAATAAATTTATAGTTTTTCCAGTTTTTCGGAGATTGGTTATGCATGAGTTGTTTCCATGCAGCCTTGCGTCGCTTGTAGTCCCGCGAGCAATCGTCATTCCACCAATTTGTAGCAGCAGTGTTTTTACATGCCTTTAACTGGAACTCTGATCTTTTGCGCGAAGTATCAATTATTGAGCAAATATCCTCGGCTTTCAATTGATTTGAAAGTAGTCCGCAAGCAATTTTTAAATGTACGGTAATCCACAAAAGAGTGGATTCGAGCCTGCACGGTGGACTGCGGACATACCACTTCAAACACAACAGGCAAATGATCGCTTGTCGTCCCCACATTCACAGTTTCCCATGCGGATGTGGGAATACCTGGACCTGAAAATGTAAGATCCAGCACAGATATGAACTGTCCGCGAAGAAACGTAACTGATCCCGAATTTTGACACGAAAAGTTATTTGTGATTGCCCAGTCCCATAGACGCTTTCCGCACGGGTCTGTCCTGGATCCCCATGATACATGATGAGAGTTGAAGTCACCTGCCAAAATTATATCTTTACCGCATTTCGCCATAACCGAGTCCAGTGGGTGTGTATCCTGCACACCCGAGGGAAAGTATATATTGACTAATGAGAAAGGCCTACTGCCAGGGAGAGTAATTTCTACTGCTATAATTTCACACTCTGGAGACATCAGCTGGAATGATATATTTGCCCTGTGGCAAAACTTGCTTGAGACCATAATTAACAGTCCCCCACCTCTCGATGGGCGATCTAGGCGAAAGGACCTAAAATTGCGCAGAGAAAATTGTTTTTCAGGGGATAACCAGGTTTCTTGCAGTAAAATTACATCTGGAGAAATTTGAGACGATAGAACGTTTAAGTCTGTAGAAGCAGCGAATACTGATCTGCAGTTCCACTGCAATACCCTCATCTACCTTCCAGTGATGAGAGCACCGCAGAGGCCACAGCCTCCTCTAATATATTACCTTTCGGGTTGACTTCAGGGAGGATTTTCTTGGATTTACTAACTGAGTGTGAAGTGGTAGCCTCAAGGGGAGAACACCTCCTTTTATGTGCCCTCACGTCAATTTCCATGTTTGAGGTATCTGGATAATCAGGGTTGTCTGGGCTATTAGTTGCCTTGGTTGAGGTACCTGCGACAGACCTGACATGCTCTATATGGGTTGCGGACGCAATTGCTCCATTTTCCTGAGAATGGGTTAAACAAGCATTCATGTCAGAGCATGATGGCAGGGCAGTAACACTCGGTAATAATTTTTCTAACCTTGAGGTAACCAGTCCATTGAAGCATTCCGTGACGCTTTCTACTATGCGCTCCATAATTTTAGCCATAGACTTTTCAATAGCTTGTGCGATTACCTCTGACAGGCTTCCATCAACGACAGCTTGGGTTCGTGCTGTCACACTCGCATAACCATGGGCTCTTTCTTTTACCGCCGCAATTGCCTCTTGACGTGAGCAGCGCCTTTTGTCCATAACCTCCATTATTTGGACTTCTTGAGTTCTCGCAGGGCAGTTTGAGTAATCAGCTTTGTGGGCTCCACCGCAGAGGCAGCAAGAGTCCGACTCGGCCGAGCAATTGCTAGCGGTATCTTAAAAGCACTTCTTGTTGGGCTAGTTGGTAGCTGTTCATTATAAAATATGAAGACGCCAAATAAACAGACACACACAAGAGAAGAGAACGGGACAGGGCGCCACTCGCAACTCGCGAGTTGCGAGTGGCGCCCTGTCCCGTTCTCTTCTCTTGTGTGTGTCTGTTTATTTGGCGTCTTCATATTTTATAATGAATTACTAGCGGAATGGCTCCCGCCGCAGACGCAACAACGAATGCTGGATTTGCAACCACCCATGCTGTGACCATAGCGCCAACAATTTCGACATTGTAATGGACGCGAGGCAAGCGGGTCCACTCTGAATATTAGAGGCCAGACTTTTATCTCTGTAGGGCAAGACGTACCTGCAAACGTGGCAATTACTGACTCAGTAGGGACGCGTGTATTGTCCACCATTCTGTTGCACCGGTAAACAGCAATTACTTCAGCCGCGGAGAGCTTTTCTAGAGTCTCTGTCGGACTTAAGGAGGAGTCTACACCACGAACTATTCCCTTAGTGCAGGCAAGATGCGGGGGAATGAAGGCACTCACTTGCATCTATCCAAATGATGAGCACTTAAGTAAGTCGTACACACAGGCCTGGTCTGGCGAACGGCAAACAATCCCACCTCTGCCAAACTGTCGCACATCAGTGATGTGCAAGTAGTGATGCGTTGCCGCCTGAAGTTCCGCCTGCACTGCCTTCGGGTTGTTGAGCCGGATGGCTCCTCCATGCAGAGGCACCAGCGCCACAGGAATGCTGCTCACCCCACTACGAAAGAAAGCTTCAAGAGGCATTTTATCAGGTGGTAGCGAGGCCGACCAGGGCGGAGATCGCCCCGAGCCGTCCCCTGGAGAACATTTAGACATTTGTGGCTCTATCGCCGTAGCAGGCAATGTAAATTTATCTTAAAACCCTGCTTGGTATCTACAAAGCTGGACTAAATCCGCCCGACACTTAGCCAAAACCCCGAAAGCTCACTGTTGCGATCCGAACGACTCCACGAGCGTGAACCGACTGTTCACGCTCAAAATCTGTTCAAAAACAAACAGAGCAGAGACACGTCTTCTTCGTCATCGACCAATCTCACTCTGACCCACCATAGGCGGAGTCCGCTAGTGCTCCCATCGTCGTCGTCGTCGTCTGCATAGAATACACGCGTCAATATATATATATATATATATATATATATACCTCGCAGAAATTTGTCGATGGGTTACGTATTAGTCCTTGGGTGGTGCCCATTAGGCTAATACGAATGTTCGTGAGTCATGCAAAGGGTTTTCAAACGAAGGTTATAAGTCATTTTGAAGACCACAGCGCACCAAATACTGGGACACAGTTTTGGCAACACAGGGTTTCAATCGGCGTACATAACCCCTACATATTAAAGCGACGCTTAAGGGGAAGCCATGTATTAAACCGTGTATCAGTAGGCTTAGAAGTCTATACTCGTTTTCGGTCTGCTAATATGCCATTTTGTCGCTTAACAAGTTTCCACTGAAGGTGCCGCTGCTTCTCCTAAATTAGAATCGCCAGTGAAAAACGATGTTGTTGACGAACCTCCCCCCTACCCCACCTTGTGAGGTTGCTGTATGCGGTTCTGTGTCAGTAAGCCAGTGCTGACGTCATTTGAGAGGTGCCATAGTCCAAAATAGAAGGAACCACTCCAATTTTCCATTGCTGTTGCCATTTTCTCGCTCACAAAAGCTCTCATTTCGGTACGAATAGAGAATTTTTTGTAAAGACGCCTAATCTTTCAATATAGCTCTACCTAATATTTTCATTTAGTGTCCTTTTAAGATTACCAATGAGGCCACCGGTGGGCAAAATTATTATTTAGCTTATGAGTTGCAAACCTCAAGGAGCATAATGGAAATGAAATAGTGAAGCCATTCGCTGTTCACACAGTTCCCCAAGCAGAAGCTGAAGTTTCCCAATTCACTTGCAAGTCGACATGAATGACCTAATACACCTGGTAGAGCTAACAGTAATACACCTACTTGACTAACACAAACGGTTGGTCCAGTCGTATTGGTCTCTGATCCCGCTAGGCTTTGTATATTTGTCTAATAGAAATGCACCAATCCCCATGCTAATAGCCTAATATGCTATATATTTGTGTATTAGAATGATTGCAATGTAAAATGTGTCAATGTGCATTGCACTGCAGCGTATCATTTATGTTGTGCAGCCTTCGATTACGTCGTTCGAAGCTCTTGGAATGAAAGTATTGGAAAGTCAAAAACATTATGATGACGACAATGATGATGAGAGTGCTACAAAGGCCTGCACATTGCTGGTTTCTTATGCGATACTATCAGTACAATGAAATGATTGTTTGAGAGTAACGTGCAGTTCTCTTGCGTAATTAGATGTCCTAGCGCCTTGCGGTGAAAAGCGCTAATCGAGAATGGTGGAGAAGAAGCCATTATACTTTTACAAAATTCTGCCTGTTGCGACTCGCACTCGCAATACAGGAGGCTGCGTGAATTTCTGCTTGTGAATTGCTAATTTCATTGCATGAGCTTTACAGCTGTACTCTTGAAATTTCAGGCTTGCACTATACGGGGTGTAATAGCGCTGGAATCTTTCGGATGACGGGTCGAATATCGTCAAACTGAATTAGGTTTTAGAATCTAATTATATATAGTGACTGTTCCTAAACACAAGCGTTTCTTGAATAGTTTTCAAATATTTCAAACTATCAACTACGGACGACCAATTATAAAATTGATGCAAAAGCGCAGAGCGTGCTATACGTCACTAAGTATGCCGTACATTTCCGACTAAACCACTATTCTTGCACTTACTAAGAGGCCTGAGTGTGCGAACAAACTGCATATTTCTTTTCAGCGCTTTATTTGAGCTTTCAAGTAGCAATGCTTTGGAATTTTGAGGCTAATTACAGAAGCTTGCTTACGCTGTGAATATATTAGGATGTGTAGATTGCTCTGTATTAAGTAGGGAATTGAATTTTCATTGCTCGAGCTATTCAAAAAGTACAAACTATTTGATCTGATTTGCTTCCGATACTACTCGCATTTGATTCCTTCAAAGTCGCTGTTCGCACACACCTGATGTAGAGAGGGAATAAGCATCATTGCTTATCGCCTGATCAGGTCCTTTATAGATCCAGGACGGCGCTGATATGGAATGATTCACTGCAACATTACAGTGAGGGCAGGACAGGAAGTAAGCCCAGAGGGATGTGGCACGAACACTTTGCGGCATTACTTTTTTTTTGTAGGAAGCTTTCAGGTTGTCTTCCTTTTTTTGAGTGGAGAAGTTTCTATAAGAATATCTGAAACATGTTTAGTGTGCACACATCCATCATGCGTTACCGTGCATGTGTAACGGTAAACTAATAACGAGACATCACATAGTCGCAGCAAACATTTATGCACGCTGTGTAGCCTCAGTTCCGGTCTCGTAGCCTGCTCTTCGTCGGTTAGCTTGGAATCTTCTCTATCACAAAATTGGAAACTTTCTTTTCATAAACGTTTTACCTTACTTGTGGAACTCCTATACTGCCACTATATACAGTATCCGTCATTATCAACACGATAGGCGGCCTAAGCAGTTAGCCGTCAAATATTCAAGATGATGATGTTGCTGCATTCTATCCCATGTTGGCATTGTTTATAAATTTTGAAATGTTGCTTTTACAGCTAGGTGTACAGACAGATGGATGTGAAACCGAACCTACGTTTTTTTTGTGTGTGTGTGTGGTTGTTGTTGCTTAACACGAGAACTACGTTCATTATGTCAGTGCTGACGAGAACGAACACTTCAAAAACCTTCACCACCTTTCTCTTCCTCTAATGCCCTTCACATCGCAAAGCTACGCATATGTGGGCATCCACATTTCGTTACTTGTGGCTTCGCGCTGGCTTCAATATGGAAATTTGTGCTTTTCGTTACCCCTCTTGCCTTGGCCGTCAAAAGGCAGCTGGTGTATACTAATATTTAAAATCGAATAATAGCAAACCTACTTTGTCATGCCTCATCCCGAAACCATTTGCCACCAGCGCAAGCCACCCGAGTACAACCTGTCGCGCGTGACCACGGACGTGGGCATCTTCTGGAGCGAGGGCGACCAGTTCGTGACGCCGAGGGAGGTGGGCGAGCTGCGAGCTGCACTCGGTGCCAGGGTCAAGCGGGAGTGGTACATCGGCGACCCTTTCTTCACGCACCTGCACTTTTTCATCGGCCTGGCGAGCAAGAAGTACCTGTTCAAGAACCTGCTGGATTTCCTGGCCGGATATCCGATCGAACAAGAGCAGCTGGGAGAAGACGTGGCCACAACCACGAACGCTGTCTACCCAACCCCAAATTCCTGATTTCGGGCAAGAGAATAAAGGGAACGGCTTCTGTTGATCTTTCTTTCGGTAGAAAGGCGCCGTTTCTTGATCGCAACTTGACTAACAGTTCGGACCGCACTATACCTAAAAATGCGTTCAGGACGTAATTAAGCGACTGAAACGTAAAGATAGAGGAATCCTTGATCTATTCTCTCTTTTCTTCTCTCCTCCTTTATTTCTTTCTTTATAGGAAGAAGGGCGGATATGAGAGGTCAGATTAGCACGCTTTAGATGCTCATATAGTTTGAGCGCACGTAGGTTCTGCCGAAGTCGTTGCGATACTTCGCAGGATCTTAACAGAAAATATTCCGCCACTGTGCACGCAAACGTCGAGGTAAGCTGCAAGCGCCTACAAAAGCTACAAATTACCAGCGAAAAGAAAGCGGGTTGACCGACGTGGCCCGATCTTTATTAATCAGATCATCAGAAGCCAACAAACAATGACACAAAGGACAACATAGGGGAAATTACTTGTACTGAATAAATGAATTAAAGTTCTGAGAAAGTAATAGAAATTAAAATGGATGAAGAAACAACTTGCCACAGGTGGGGAACGAGCCGATGTCTTCGCATTACGCGTGCGATACTCTACCAATTGAGTAACGACGGCGCCGTTTCCCATCCCCCATCCAAGAAAGGGGATGGGGAAATTTCCCCTATGTTGTCCTTAGCGTTATTGTTTGTGGGCTTGTTATTCAACTATCAACGAAGCATCACGCAGTAGTCGTACAATGGTAATGCTTGGTCTGCCGTCGTAGTCACATTTCTCAGTAGTGAATAAAACGTGTGTGCATTACAGATGCCAAAGAAAGCGGCGCCGGTGGTTCAGGCGAATGGCGTTGGGCTACCAATTCTCGCTTGCTTGGGGGCTTGCTTGGCTCGTTTGGCTTGCTTGCTTGCTCACTTTGTTAGTTAGTTAGCTTGTTTGTTTGTTTGTTTGTCCTGAGGCAATACGTGAAGGCTCGGGTTCTATTTCAGACTGTGGTGACCACATGCCGATGGGAACAAAATACAAAACGTCTATATAACTTCTTATGTGCACAATAAATAAATCTTGGTAGCTGAAGTTCATACGGCTACCTGATCGCTACATGTATGCATTTCTGTCATGTGGTGCGTTTGTAAGGCAAAACGGGCAGAAATATACACTGACGGTGTTGCCCAGTATTATTCGGTGACGGTTATCCCCGTACCTGGTTTCAGCTCCAGGATTTATACTCAACAAATTCTTTGCGACAATCGATGCAATTGTACGTACCCCATAAATTGCATTGGGAGTTCTAAGAGAGCACTTCTTTCGGGACACTTGTCTGCTTCAGCCGCGACGAGGCAATTACACTGCCTGCGCTGCAGTGTCTTGAACATCTCGGATGCTACGAGCTCAAACACTGAAAAATGGATTTAATACCTTCGGTTGATATACTTAACGTTACCCTCAAAAGGAACTTCATGAACTCGCAAAGTCCATAGCGGAGCTTTCTTCGCCGCAATTATTACGTGGTTGTGTAGTAGTGATGGAACGACCGCTGCAGAACCCAGTAAATTGAGGAACATTTTTTTCGTTTACTTTTCTTTCCGAGGCTTCGCATATTATGCTACCGGAATACCTCATTACCTAGTCCATAACTGTTTAGCGCTGTAGATAATGGTGTCATGTGAGATTACCAGATTGGGTCCGAAGGTTCAGAACAACACAGTGCCGGACGGTAAGGAAAACGGTGGTTTGGTGAAATTAGAAAACATGGAGTCAGATGACGGAAGGCCAGAAGTGACTCGACGAAGCTGGCAGTGCTCTCTGACCTGCCACTGGGCATCTAAATGTTGGGACGGCGTTGACAGTTGTGGTGAGTGGCGTCTTGGGTGCGGCGAATAGGAAGCCAGCAAGAAGTGCAAAGTTCACTTTAAAGCATTAGCCCTTTTTGGAAACTTTAAGGGACTCCGACATTGATATCCGACACCTAGCTAACAAATGCTTATTACATTAAAGCTAGCGCACATGAGACGTAGGGCGAGAAAGCGGACAAAGTTGTACGCTCAGACGTAACTCAAGAAAGACTTGGTTTCGCACAGGCAAGCGTGCTGCTCATCCTAAATTCTTCTTTTTTTCAGCATCCTTAGTGCGAATAACGTTTACCACAGTGCGTACTCTCTGCTTTTCTTGTTGTTGTTCGATGCCCAGGAGCACAGCGTAACTGGAGAGCACACTTAAGAATACGCAGCTTGTACAGCACCTTCTTCTGTAAACGTGCTCTGTATTCTGTGCAGTCGCGTGCTCAAAGTTCCACGTTCTTATGTCGTCTACACGAATGCTGTTGTCTCTCAAGGCAGTGTTTCAAGGCAATGTCATTTCTCTTCCTCGTTCTCTCTCTTCCCATCTGTATAAACGACTTCTCGCGTTTCTTCGCGCGTGAGATTCTGGCGATCGCGTGATTCACCGTTACATTTCTTGTGACACTAACCACAAGGCTTTAAAAAAAGACCTTGGCGCACTGAATGGTCGGTGCACCTTGTGGCTTAGGCGCTTTTTTTCTAAAACCAAAAATATGCTTTCCACTTACTATATTTTCCGAATAAAAAGTAATTAAACACTTAATAGCCACACAGTTTAGCGTACAACTACCTTGTAGTGCACTTGATACCCGACCTATTATGGCATTACCACGTCAACCATATGCTGGCCTGTGCCAACCGCTCATTAGAACTCTTCAAACACAGCCTCCAACACGCTCCTGTTGACATTCGAAAACTTGCCTTGATTTTTTTTAATTAGTCCAAACGTTGATTACGCATCTGCCATATGGGACCTGCAGCATGCTTCACCTACTTTGTTATAGAATCCTTGCAAAACCATGTTGTGCGCTTCATTTACTCCTTTGTCGTTTCACGCCATATGAACCACCTTCTTTTTGATCATACCAAGAAGAGCTGAAAAAAAAATTCACGTGTTTGTTGGAGTTCAAAACTCGTTTACCACGTTTATTTTTTGTTGCATGAAAATGTTTAGCATTTTGTCAAGAATTTATTTTTTCCTCCCTAGCTGCGCTAGAAGGCATCAATCAACATTTTTAAAGGCAAATTATATGATCCAGTCGTTCAAATGGTGTGTATAGCCAGACAGTGAAGTGGTGTATGTGCCTGAATAGCCAATTTTTAAATGTTTGAATACTTCGAGTGCTTTTGGCACGGGCAAACGCAAGTAAAAATGCAAAGTTCTGATATTTCTTTTGCAACAAAGGACAATCTAAAAGGCACAAATTAAATACAGAATGGTAGCTCGGTTGACATAGCATAACCGAAAAATATTTTTCGGCTATACTATCGTAGCGGTGGTCTCGGCCAGTCGACCGCTAGGGTCCAAGGACTTCTGGCCGTCGTCTAGGTGGGAAGGCTTAAAGCCTTCCCTACATCTGTTGGACAAATAAAGTTTTACAATAAAAAAAAATCGGCTATACTCTGTCAACCGGGCTTCCATTCTATATTTAATTTTTGCGTTGTGGATTTTCCTGCGCTCCAAGCAAAATTTCAAACTATGCAATTTCACTGGCTTTTGCCGGTGCATGAAGCATTCGAATTATTGAAATATTTGATAATTGGTTTTTGATACACCATCTGAATGTCCGTATCACACAACGTGCCTCTTAAAAAATGTAATTGCAAAAAAGTAATTGTGTAGGGATTCAATCTTGAAGTCTCGTTTGACGTTTTTCCGTTGCCTGTATAGAGTTCTTGCGCTCACTAAATTGGCAATTTGTTAGTACTTCCTCGTTGTAATATTTTACGCTCTACATTTGTTGTTTTGTAGGCTATGCTTTATTTTTAAGTTTTTCGTGTCTGAATTTGCGATAATGAGCGCTTTTTCATTCACCGGGGCTTTTTTCAGCATTCTCTTTTTTTGCAGTCAACTCAGCTTTTCACTGATACAATAACCAGCTATATTTCTCCATAATGTACAAATTTATCTTGATTACTAACCATGCTGTTTATCGCTTATATTACAAATCACTCCTGGAACCGCATGATAATTATGTAATATACTTGCACAGTTTCAATCTAATGTGTGAGATATAACGGTACTAACTGTATAATTGTATATGTTTACGCGATAACTTATAAGCCATATCAGTTCACCTCCCCCTTCTTGTAATACCCTCCATTGAGGGCCTTCAAGGGTATTGTAATTCTTCTAGTAATTCTTCTTTAAGGGTACTGCTGAATAAGTAAAAATGAATTACGTGCTCTTGCTTCTCCGTGAATGCCTTACCTAAACATCCTTGCCAACTAAATTCTAAGAGAGAGTACTGGTTAGCGTCCTGATTATAAAAAAAACGACTCGGCACCCCGGCCCTGCGAAAGCGGATGTCGAGCGAAGCTGTTGAAAACCACCACTATAACTGCCGAAGGGGGGTATGTAATGATTTAGTGCTTTAGAGTAAAGGTAGTAATGGTAACTTAGAGTAATGGTAGTAATGGGAGTAATGGTAATTGTGACATCATGCCGCCGCCCATAGCGGTGCTTCATCAACATTGAAATCAGTTGCTTAGCTAGTTTTTTGTTATATACGAAAGGCTAGGGACGTCACCCCCCCGTGGCACGTTGCCGTCGCCGCGGCAGCTTTTCCAGTCTCTTCTGGAATCGTTCAATCCCATTCCCCATCCGTATAGAGTAGCATGCCAGTGGTTGTATGTTTTTCTAATAAAGTAATGCTTTTCTAATAAAGAGCCTCTCTCTCTCTCTCTCGCTCGCTCGCTCTGCCTTGCATTGTTGTAAGGAGCACCTTATCATCAAGTATGTGGTTCGGACGCTTGCTTCGTGCTTGTTCTTTATTGAAACGTATGCTGTTCTGTATGTTGTAAGCGTGATTCAGGAGAATGTATGCACTCTTTGGTTCACCTTGCCGTGTTCGTGAAGCCTCTGCCATGCGGTGGTACGAGCCACTGCTCCTGGCCTGCATTGCCGCCGGAATCGACCCACATTTTTGCTAACGAATGCGCGGACACGAAAAATTCCAACCATCGAGAGGCTAACAGCTTCGCTGTGAATGAATTGAAAGCTTGGATTTCCTCGACGGGCCCTGCGAAACGGAAACTGGCGTGCGCACGTGGGCTCGCGTACGCGTGCTACTCGATGCGACAACTCTTGCATAGGCTTGTGTTTCTTCATCATCATCATCATCAGCCTGGTTACGCCCACTGCAGGGCAAAGGCCTCTCCCATACTTCTCCAACTACCCCGGTCATGTACTAATTGTGGCTATGTTGTCCCTGCAAACTTCATAATCTCATCGGCCCACCTAACTTTCTGCCGCCCTCTGCTACGCTTCCCTTCCCTTGGAATCCATTCTGCAACTCTTAATGACCATCGGTTATCTTCCCTCCTCATTACGTGTCCTGCCCATGCCCATTTCTTTTTCTTGATTTCAACTAAGATATCATTAACTCGCGTTTGTTCCTGCACCCAATCTGCTCTTTTCTTATGCCTTAACGTTACACCTATCATTCATCTTTCCATAGCTCGTTGCGTCGTCCTCAATTTAAGTAGAACCCTTTTCGTAAGCCTCCAGGTTTCTGCCCCGTACGTGAGTACTGGTAAGACACAGCTGTTATAAACTTTTCTCTTGAGGGATAATGGCAACTTGCTGTTCATGATGTGAGAATGCCTGCCAAACGCACCCCAGCCCATTCTTATTCTTCTGATTATTTCAGTCTCATGATCCGGATCCGCTGTCACTACCTGTCCTAAGTAGATGTATTCCCTTACCACTTCCAGTGCCTCACTACCTATCGTAAACTGCTGTTCTCTTCCGAGACTGTTGAACATTACTTTAGTTTTCTGCAGATTCATTTTTAGACCCCCCCCTTCGGCTTTGCCTCTCCAGGTTAGTGAGCATGCATTGCAGTTGGTCCCCTGAGTTACTAAGCAAGGCAATATCATCAGCTAATCACAAGTTACTAAGGTATTCTCCATTAACTCTTATCCCCATTTCTCCCCAATCCAGGTCTCTGAATACCTCCTGTAAACACGCTGTGAATAGCATTGGAGAGATCGTATCTCCCTGCCTGACGCCTTTCTTTATTGGGATTTTGTTGCTTTCTTTATGGAGGACTACGGTGGCTGTGGAGCCGCTATAGATATCTTTCAGTATTTTTACATACGGCTCGTCTACACCCAGATTCCGCAATGTCTCCATGACTGCTGAGGTTTCGACTGAATCAAACGCTTTCTCGTAATCAATGAAAGCTATATATAAAGGTTGGTTATATTCCGCACGTTTTTCTATCACCTGATTGATAGTGTGAGTATGGTCTATTGTTGAGTATCCTTTACGGAATCCTGCCTGGTCCTTTCGTTGACGGAAGTCTAAGGTGTTCCTGATTCTATTTGCAATTACCTTAGTAAATACTTTGTAGGCAACGGACAGTAAGCTAATCGGTCTATAATTTTTCAAGTCTTTCGAGTCCCCTTTCTTATGGATTAGGATTATCTTAGCGTTTTTCCAAGATTCCGGTACGCTCGAAGTCATGAGGCATTGCGTAGACAGGGTGGCCAGTTTCTATAGAACAATCTGCCCACCATCCTTCAACAAATCTGCTGTTACCTGATCCTCCCCAGCGGCCTTCCCCCTTTGCATAGCTCTCAAGGCTTTCTTTACTTCTTCCGGCGTTACCTGTGGGATTTCGAATTCCTCTAGACTACTCTCTCTTCCATTACCATCGTGGGTGCCACTGGTACTGTATAAATCTCTATAGAATTCCTCAGCCACTTGAACTATCTCATCCATATTAGTAATGATATTGCCGGCTTTGTCTCTTAACGCATACATCTGTTTCTTGCCAATTCCTAGTTTCTTCTTCACTGTTTTAAGGCTTCCGCCGTTCTTGAGAGCATGTTCAATTCTATCCATATTATACATCCTTGTGTCAGCTGTCTTACGCTTGTTGATTAACTTCAAAAGTTCTGCCAGTTCTATTCTAGCTGTAGGGCTAGAGGCTTTCATACATTGGCGTTTCTTGATGAGATCTTTCGTCTCCTGCGATAGCTTACTGGTATCCTCTCTAACATAGTTACCACCGACTTCTATTGCACACTCCTTAATGATGCCCACAAGATTGTCGTTCATTGCTTCAACACTAAGGTCCTCTTCCTGAGTTAAAGCCGAATACCAGTTCTGTAGCTTGATCTGGAGTTCCTCTGTTTTCCCTCTTACCGCTAACTCATTGATCGGCTTCTTATGTATCAGTTTCTTCCGTTCCCTCCTCAGGTCTAGTCTAATTCGAGTTCTTACCATCCTATGGTCACTGCAGCTCACTTTGCCGAGCACGTCCACATCTTGTATGATGCCAGGGTTAGCGCAGAGTATGAAGTCTATTTCATTTCTAGTCTCGCGTTCGGGCTCCTCCACGTCCACTTTCGGCTATCCCGCTTGTGGAAGAAGGTATTCATTATCCTCATGATAGTTCTGCAAACTCTACCAATAACTCTCCCCTGCTATTCCTAGTGCCTATGCCATGTTCCCCCACTGCCTTGTCTCCAGCCTACTTCTTGCCTACCTTGGCTATAAAGTCGCCCATTAGTATAGTGTATTTTGTTTTCACTCTACCCATCGCCGATTCCACGTCTTCATAGAAGCTTTCGAATTCCTGGTCATCATGACTGGATGTAGGGGCGTAGACCTGTACAACCTTCATTTCGCACCTCTTTTTAAGTTTCACAACAAGACCTGCCACCCTTTCGTTAATGCTATAGAATTCCTGTATGTTACCAGCTATATTCTTATTAATCAAGAATCCGACTCCTAGTTCTCGTCTCTCCGCTAAGCCCCGGTAGCACAGGACGTGCCCGCTTTTCAGCACTGTATATGCTTCTACTTGCCGTGGTTGCTCAGTGGCTATGGTGTTGGGCTGCTGAGCACGAGGTCGCGGGATCGAATCCCGGCCATGGCGGCCGCATTTAGATGGGGGCGAAATGCGAAAACACCCGTGTACTTAGATTTAGATGCACGTTAAAGAGCTCCAGGTGGTCGAAATTTCCGGAGTCCTCCACTACGGCGTGCCTCATAATCAGAAAGTGGTTTTGGCACATAAAACCCCATATATTATTATTATATGCTTCTTTCGGCCTCCTAACTTCACTGAGCCCTATTATATCCCATTTACTGCCCTCTAATTCCTTCAATAGCACTGCTAGACTCGCCTCACTAGATCACGTTCCAGCGTTAAACGTTGCTAGGTTCATATTCCAACGGCGGCCTGTCCGGAGCCAGTGATTCTTAGCACCCTCTGCTGCGTCGTAGGTCTGACCGCCGCCGTGGTCAGTGGCTTCGCAGCTGCTGGGGACTGAGGACCGGGGTTTGGTTGTTGTGTTCATATAGGAGGTTGTGGCCAAGTACTGCAGCAGGGTGGCCAATCCTGCTCTGATGAGGGAGTGCGTTACCGGTTCTGGTCACCGGGATCAGGCCACACTCCAGGCCTGTTTATGCAATTTTATCAACACGCGGATTTTTTTTAATCCGGTGGAAAATTGCGCGGCGCCGGGATTCTATCCACGGACCTCTTGCACGCGAGGCGGGTGTTCTACCTCTACGCCACCGTTGCAACCCCTTGTGTTTCTTCAATATTTCTTATTTCTTTTAAATGCAGCCGACCGCTTCGGGGCGAGTCCGCCGTTGTAGGTATGTGGCGTAGCGTTGAAATCGTCATCATCATAATCAACGCGAAGACGCGGTTTTTGGCCGATCCCCCATTGAGGGTGTTTGTTATAGTATATGGGAGTTATAATCATCAACACACTACCTAATTGCTAGAGCGTCAGATTGCTGCGCTGGAGAGGGGGGGGGGGGGGGGCGTGTTCGAGGTTCGAACCCCTCTATGGGACCCTCTTCAGTATTCTTTTGTAATGTGAATGGGAATCTAGACGGCGAGAATTCTACCAGCCACTGACCGACCGATCCTGTTGAAAACATGAAATGGTAAATAAAGCTTCATTTTAAAGATACCGATTAACATGGGTGAAGGAATCAAAATGGTGGATGATAAGGTGGCGCGCTTACGCGCAACCTTAATAAAGAGGTGGCCTCAAGGCCGGCAATGCGATGGAGTGAGAAAATCGCCCCGCGATATTCTCACAGCATGAATGACTCACAGCGATGACTCGCAGCAGGGAGTCGAAACCGGACTCCGAGACATAAGAGAGCCTGCGAGTTTGCGTCATCAAGTGCCGTTCAGCCACGCTTACAGGCAGTATCGTGTTGCATGAGGACTTTGGGTTGGGTGGCATGATGGCGTCTTATACCCTCGGTAGCTTCGTAAGTCAGGGGCAAGTGTGAGGTGTCCATGTGCTCATCGTCTCGATCGTACATGGGGCACCTAATGTTCGATTGACTGAATTCCCCGGCACAGAAGTTTCGCGTTCACTTTTCCGTGACGAGAGGGGTCAGGGCGACACCCAAAACGAAGCCCGCGTCTCAAAAGCGCATCTTTATTCCTTTAGCCCACGAAGGATGACCTCATACAACAAAGCAATTAAGGCACGTGTCTGACGACAAAAGAAAAAGCAGGACATTCTTGACACGCTCTATCTTTCCCTGGAAAAAGAATACATCTCTTCTTTCATGGGATCGCAGCATTCAGGTGCGTGAAATATACATGCATAAGCAAAGATTTAAGTGAGGATTAAAACAAAAAAGAAAACGAGAAAATGAAAGCCGAAAGGAATGTAAAATGGGACGTAACAGTAACAAGTTGTAACAACCGAAGTACACAAGCAGCGGACATTAACAAGTCTGGAATACGTATAGTGCAATGATACATAGCGCAGACTAAATGCCATAAGCTGTCCGTAATATACTGTCACGTTGAAGCGACGGTGAAGAAGCAAACGCTGTGAAACTATGAATCAAGAATTGAATGCCTTATCTGATGAACTTCTGCCCAGAACAACAAGCAGTACTCCAAGCACGACGATAGCGGTGAGTGTGGTCTTCGAAATCTGATATCATGGCTCAAGTGCTTCCTTTTTTACACACGAATTGCGATACCTTCCTGAAAAACTTCTTGCGCTCAATCGCCTTCCGGAATGTACACAACAGCGTCCGCACCGCGCACGTAGCCTGAACAGATAGGTAGGGCTCTGTCACTACAGAATCTGCAACAATATTCAATAAAATTGCACCAAGCGACAAGCCGGCAACAGGGTCAATCCGTATACGGACCGGAGATTCCGTGGCAATGTATATTTCCTGCTCCGCCTATGAATGTAACTTCAAGTTAGTACTGCAGATCAAACTTGCAATTGAGATTTTTTCAATGCTGTCCTGAATTCCTTTTTTTTTTGTGAGCCTGTGTTCCGTATACGTTTTCTCGCAGGTTTACAATGTTGCGTGATTGAAATGCGATAATACCACCCGTGAGCGATGGCTTCCAAATGTTGTCCCAATACGTCCAAACGGCTCTCTCGTTTGATCCTGTGTACCACAGTGCATCAGCTCAGTGTCCCGCGCGCTCCCACCCGTGGTGCAAAAAGCGCCGGCAGCCATGCGTTCCGAGTGCGGCGTTTGAAAAGATGTACCACTGTACGCGTGATCGTACAAATATTAGCCCACAATACGCTAGCGAATAATACTGACAGTCTCGACGAGCACTGTTATCCTACTGTTAGGCCTACTAACGTAACGCATCCGTCGTCCACCTGGCAATGCAAAGAAACAAAGGTGAATGGCGCTTACGTTATTGTGTCGCATGATCCCGCGGCGCCCGTGACCCCGTTACGGGCTACCTCGTGCTCATACCTGCGAATAAATCAGGCTCGTGCGCACGGCGTTGGGACAGCGTCGAACGGAATGATTCGCAACTCGAGCCAGGAGAGATGCGCGGGGAATGCCCACGTGCATATGTAGCTAGGAACAATTCTCAAACTTTCATGTGTACCGAGATGCTGCCATGTACTAGAAACGCTAGCGCACTCGTTTGGCGTCTGCCCAACCTATGCGAGCAGGAACCGGAAGGGTCTAGCTTTTGCTCTGGCAAACATCAATTCCAGACCACAGACCGAACGACTTCAGTTTGAATCCTTAGCACCGTTCAAGATGTCCCACAAGAGCAAGAAACCTTTAAAGAAATAATTATTCCTTTTGTCTAAGTAGTATGGTTTGCACGAGCAACGTTCAATATTTATAGCCCTTTTGTTGACAGAAGGAGGGTACACTGACGCATGAGGGCCGTAGCACACCATTTCGCGGGCTTTTCTTATCTCTCTTGTGAGCCTTCTTTCGCCCTTTCCAGCAGTGTGTATATATAAATCCCGTGTCAGAAATCACAACTAACTAACTAACTAACTAACTAACTAACTAACTAACTAACTAACTAACTAACTAACTAACTAACTAACTAACTAACTAACTAACTAACTAACTAACTAACTAACTAACTAACTAACTAACTAACTAACTAACTAAATAAATAAATAAAGAGATAAATAAATAAATAAAATAAATAAATAAATAAATAAATAAATAAATAAATAACTCTTATGCGTGCTGTCCGCAAGGTCAAATGCGAGACGAAGCAGAAGGATGTGAATCAAAGTAGGGCTAGTCTCAGGTTAGTCCCGATAGTTGGCGACGCCCTTCAGAGTAAGTTAGGTTAGGGTAGGTTAGGTTAGAACAGGTTATGTTGTAAAGTCGTTAGCATGTTCTAATCGGTTTCCATGGGGTTTGCTTTCGGCAAGCTGAATTTTAAGCACATGGGGATCGACTAGACTCGGTCATGAGCCAGTCTAAAGAGCCGTTATCTCCCGTCTGTTATGAAGGCTGACAGTATACCAAGACATCTAGCATGATTCCGAGTGACGAATTTCGCTTACTACAGGCTTGTAGTTTAGTCCGCTCCTTTCGCCAAGTTGCTTGTGCAGGCTGTTTCATATACAGCACTGGAGCGAAATTGTTCCGGTAAAAACCAGCGATAATGATTGTCAAGGACTGCGCAAATTTCTTTGAAACCCGCTAAAATTCCGTATTTCGTTGAGTACCATTTTGTGTAAACCACCTAAATCACGAAGCAAGAAAAAGCCTGTCATGCATCCGGGAAGAAAGTGGCGTGTTACGCAGTAACTCCTGCCCATGACCTACATGGCTGCGGGTTATTTTCCTGGAACAGACCACTTTACAAGGCGGCAAGCGGACCGAGCAACCTCTCCCTCAAGGATGGAAAGCTTCGCGTTATTGAAATAATTATATGCTTGAAGACGAATATTTGTCGCAGTGAGAATATTTATGGGTACTGTTTGTTGGTTTATTACACAATTCTGTAGAAAGCAGAGCTGGTCATTGGAATATCTACGGCCACCGTACAGCTGGCTATTATAAGCCTATTAGCTATATGTGTGCTGTACTTGGTGCATGTGACTAAAGGCTGCTTCGCATGGAGTGACTGGAGTGAAAAAAACCGTTGCTCTCACTTAGGACAGCGAGTTTTGTCGAAGGCATCCGCCTTCTTTTTTCACTTTAAATCCACAAAAAAATCCGCTAAGTACAGGCAACGAACAGAATCACGTTTAAAATGTCTTTTATTGCATATACGTGAAACACGGTTGAAAAAAATTACACTGGATACTAAAGTCTGTTTAATTTCTTCCATAATAGAATAAAAGATATAAATTATCACTATTAATGAACGCTTTTTTGTGCGACTTTGAAGTGGCGGATACGCATTGCGAAACGAAACTAAGATCTGTAGAATCACTGGCCGGAAAACAGGTTGGACTACCGGGTAATGATTATAATTACAGCAAAATATCTTCTGTTTCATCTTGGTATGGTCGCGCGTCCTCTTAACGTATCTGTTCACTGATGTGGCTGAGTCTAGGGTCGGTGTTATCACTGACCCTGTAGACTTCTATGGTGCGGATCTTGGGAACAACGCCCTGGGGCAACGGTAGCTGAAGCAACATTTATCGTGCGGCACTCAAGTGCTCCGAAGTCAACAGCTGCAGAGTTAGCGCGCACCATAATAGCGAGGCTTCCTTCAGCAGCGTGTGGCAACTGAGACATATCTTGTGCCACTTGCGGTGTTGTCTGCCTAAGGGAAGGAAACAATTCAGCAATCGTAATATATGTTTCTTCGTAGCAGGGTGCACAACTAAGTCCCCTTCCTTTGCAGAAAGTTCTGCCTTGCAATAGCGGCACTTGACTCTTCTGGTGTCACCTGACACTTCCATCAAGCAGTCTCGAAGCGTTGGCTGCAGTAGCGATTCTTCGCTGATTTCGGAGAGGCCGCTAGGGGGCCGTGACGAGCGGATGTGTATCACGTCGGCTCTGTCTTCCTGCAGTGATTTCTAGCGGCAAATGTTGACGGATCGACCAGAGCTGGTTAAAATCATCAATCGGAAGCTGCGAGGACTCTGCGGACACCAGCGTTTGGTCCGTAAGTGGATTTTTCGCCACCTTAGAGCCACACGTCTGCCAGCCGTGGTGCCGACGCGCTAACACGAACGCCGGCCACTGGGCCTAACGTGGGCTAAGGCTTACCGAAGCCCCCGGTGCCGCCGCGTCAGCTGTGCGGCAGCCAACAGAAGGAATGAATATCACCGTGGAAGGTCGCAGCGCCGAACAGGGCGAGCTCGACGCCCCGGATTGGATCACAGTACTCAACAAATGCAACCTCGAGGAGAAATGGGCACGGAACGCCAAGCGCGTCTCAGAAGACACCCCACCACCATCAGCGAAACGCGACGGCAAACAGCACGCGGAGAAATCGATCGCCTCGAACCAAGTCAAGCTTCCCGAAAATGGATGGAGAATCATTTTCCGCCCCAAGGGAGGCATGGTAGTCAAACAGTACGATGGACCAACCCTGACCGAAGCCATACATGTAGCTGCGAAGATTGAATGGAACAAGGCGTGCCAGCTTGTAAAGAACGAGAAGCAAGGAATTTTGGTCTTCTTCACCCCCAGCACGGAGGCAAGAGACAAGCTCCTACGCCTCACAAACCTGGAGATTGAAGGAAAAGTGCACGAAGTCACCGTTCACCTGGCAGTACCCGACGACTTCTCGAGAGGCGTCATCCACGGCATAGGACTACAGACCTCACTGCAAAAGATCACGCAGGGGATAGCAGAACATGAGGAGAACCCCAAGGTGCTGGCGATCAGGCGACTAGGACAGAGCAAGACCATCATGCTCACATTCGCCACCAAGGAGGTACCGAGGAAAATCAAATGTCTAGGTGCCATCCTGAACTGTTATTTGTACAAAAAAAAGTACGACGTATGCTATAAGTGCGGAGCCCTGGGACATCGTTCCGACGTTTGCGAGAGCAAGGAAGAGAAATGCAGAGGCTGCGGCATCCCCAACCCAAGCGAGGGACACGACTGCAACCCCACCTGCAAGCTGTGCGGCCAACCGCACCCCACTGGCGCCAGAATCTGCAAGGGGATCTTCAGAACGCCATACATCGTTAAGAAACGACAATGGGAGAAGCTGCAGCAACAGGAGGAGGCGGAGAAGAAACTACCAGAGCATCGCAGCCGGCGGGACGCTAGCAAGACGCGGGCCACGAGCAAGGAGCGCCGCCGGTCAGCATCCTTTCCGAGGCTACCACAGCAGGCCACCCCCACCCCGCCAAAGAAGCAAGGGACAACAACCATCAAAAAGGTAGGCTGGGAAGCGGGGAATTCCCATGACTCTGACATAGTGAGGGAGCTCAAAGAGCAAATGCAACAACAACACGAAATGATGAAACAGCAACAGGAACAATGGAAACTTTACCAGGAGCAAACAGTGGCTCAGATGCAGGAGCTCCGTAATCACGTTATCGAGTTGCAAAGGGAGAACACTGAGCTCAAGGCTCAACTCATTAGACAACCGGCAGCGCGTCAGGATGCCATGGCCGATACGTCGTCCGAATCAGAGCAAGAGGTATCTGCACCACCAAAGAAAAAGCGAGTTAAAAATACCGCTTCGGGCCTTGAAATCGCAGAGGGCAGGGCAGAAAAACTTGAGGTAGACATGCAGCAACTCAAAGAGGTAGTACAGCAGGCGGCCATAGCTACCCAGCGTAACGCGGAGAGGATAGACCAACTCTCAGCCCAGCTCAGCCAACTAGTCATCCCAATGGGAACTCGCCTTGATCAACTAGCAGAACAGCAAAACCAACTCTTTCTGCGGTTGAACCATGGCCAGACTCAACACTAGGGCAAACACAATATGGCAATGGAACTGTAGGGGCTTTATAAAAAAAAGAAACGTTCTCCAAGCCTACCTTGCGGGATGCGATGGTCCCGACATCATCGCGCTGCAAGAGTGTGGGAAAAACGCTAAACTCAGCGGATACAAAACATACCCAGGCCAGTCGCCAAACACTCAGACTGCTACCCTGGTGAAGAGAAATATCACCGTCATACAGCATGAGGTAGGATGCACGCAGATTGACTATGTGTTAACGGAGATTCTACCGCAGAGGCGGAAAGAACGCAGCCTGCTAGTCATAAACGTCTACAGCTCTCCTAAGCTAAGGAAAGGCTGTGGCTTCAGGGAGCTCTTTGCCAAAGCGCAAGCATTAGCACGGGGTAAGCAGCGTCTCGTAATCGTAGGGGATTTTAATGCTCCCCACCAAGCATGGGGCTACCACTACTCCCAGATAAAGGGAAGGGAATTATGGGACGCTATGATGAAATGCAATTTAACACTCCTCAACGATCCACTCGCACCGACAAGGCAGGGGAACAGCGTGTCATTCGACACCTCCCCCGACCTGGCCATGGTCGGAGCGGACGTTGAGGCTACTTGGCACAACACGAGAGAGAACCTGGGCAGTGACCACAGAATCATAGAGATCGTTGTCCAAAACGGAGTAAACATCAAACGGGAGAGAAAAATCCTAAAATCTATCAACTGGCAGTCCTTCCGAACCAATGGAGCGGATTGTGGGGCGATCACCGACATAGTTGAATGGACCAATGGCATTAAGCGGGCGTGCAAAGAGGCTGAGGAGGAAGTAGAATTAGATGAGGAACAAAACTGGGTTGATAGCCACATGAGACAGCTGTGGCGGAAAAAAAACGAAGCAGAAACCGAGCTAGCCCAAAAAAGGGGCAACCGTAACCTGAGAAGAAGAATAGCAGCTCTCAACAAGGAAATTGAGAGCCATGCCCAAACCCTAAATAGACAACACTGGAACGACATCTGCGATAGACTAGACGGTCAATTAAGCTCCGTCACCACCTGGAAACTATTGAGACACCTCTTAGACCCAGACAACACCAAAGCTGAGACCAGGAGACAAATGCAACGACTAACCCACAATTTCCAGGGGTCGGAGGAGGATATGATAAACCAGATCAAAGACAGGTACATAGGAGAAACAAACACCGAAACATTGCCCGACTACAGTGGCGAAAACAACGAAGAGCTGGACCAACCAATCACCTTAAGAGAGGTCCAAGCTGCCTTAAACAGGCTCAGCGGAAAAACCGCGGCTGGCCCAGATGGGGTCACCAATAAGATGCTTCGAAACCTCGATGACCACTCCCTCCAGCAACTGACAGCATTCTTTCAAAAGTGTTGGGAACGGGGGGAGATACCCGGGGAGTGGAAGACAGCAAATCTAGTCCTCATCCCCAAATCAGGAAAGGAACTCAAACTTGAGAACCTTAGGCCAATCTCGTTAACCTCCTGTGTAGCCAAGCTCATGGAACACGTCATACAGACTAGGCTCAACGATTACTTGGAAAGTAAGGAACTCTACCCAGACAGCATGATTGGTTTCAGACAACAACTGTCCACAACTGACGTCATGCTACAACTCAAAGAACAAGTATTGGAACGGAAGACTAGCGACTCGAGAGTCATAGTCGGACTGGACGTCAGCAAAGCATTTGACAACGTCAAACACAGAGCGATCCTGTCACACCTCAGTCACCTAAATGTTGGAAGCAAGCTATACAACTATATCAAAAGCTTCCTCACGGACCGAACGGTGAACATAGAAATCGGGGGCACAATAAAAAAAAACATTAAGCTAGGCAACAAGGGAACACCGCAGGGATCAGTGCTCTCCCCTACCTTGTTCAATATTGCAATGATCGGGCTGCCAGCACGACTCAGAAAGATAGAAGGCCTCTGCCACACACTCTATGCTGACGACCTCACCCTTTGGGTCGACAGAGGGGGGAGCGATGGCCAAATAGAAGGCACCCTACAAAGGGCAATATGGGAAACGGAATGCTATCTGAGACCCATAGGGCTAAAATGCTCGCCGGAAAAATCGGAGATGCTCATCATGGGCAAGCAGCAGGTCAATATCCAGCTCCTGGTCAACAACACCCCGGTACCAAGGGTGGACAAGATCAGGATACTGGGTATGTGGATACAACAAAATGGGAAAAACACCGAAACAATTAACCGACTAGCCGCCACGACCAACCAAACATGCAGGCTTCTCAGGAGGATAGCAAACAAAAACGCGGGGATGAAAGAGGCAAACCTACTTCGGCTCGTTCATTCTTTCATCATTAGCAGAATCACCTACGCTATCCCGTACTTAAAAACAACTAAAGCAGAGAGAGACAAGGTAGACATTCTCATCAGGAAAGGTGTCAAAACAGCACTAGGTTTACCAGCATGCACATCAACCGAGATGATTCTGAACCTAGGAGTGTCGAACACCCTAGAGGAAATGTGCGAGGCGAAACTCACGGCACAATATATCAGACTAACTGGCAGCAAAACGGGCCGATCCATCCTCAGAAACCTGGGCTATCAAAACCCAGAATCACGTGATAGGATAACCGTCATCCCCAAAGAAATTGCTAACAAGTTAAGAATAACCCCTATCCCAAGAAACATGCACCCCATACACAACAAGGAACGCAGGAGAAGCAGGGTCCAAAGACTCCAAGGCTCCCTCCTCCAAACACAAGGGGTAGTGTACACCGATGCGGCAGAATACCCAGAGGGGCATTATGCTGCAGTAGTAGTGAACGACAAAGGCGCGCTAGTCTCTAGCTGTAGCGTACGACACTCTTCACCAGATGAGGCAGAGATGGCGGCGATTGCCCTGGCAATCACACACCCATCAACTAGAATAGTCATCACCGATTCTAAAACTGCAATCAAAGCCTATGACAAAGGTAAGGTTTCCAAAGAGGCCGGCAAAATCCTGCAAGCAGGCAAGGAGAACGTACCTAACGACCTAATTAGGATAATATGGGCACCCGCTCATAGTGGACTCACAGGGAACGAGATCGCCAATGAGGTCGCCCGAGGACTCACACACCGGGCCCCAGCGCAGGCGGATTACTTCCTGTCCAAAAAGCGAGAGTTAACCACATACAGAGAAATTCTAGAACACTACAGAATGGGGAGGAGAACTCTGCCTCCCCCCCATAGATCTCTCACAAAGCAGGAAGAGGTAATATGGCGCAAACTGCAGACAGGTACCTTCCCAAACCCGTATATTCTGCACAAATGGCATCCTGAGGTGCACTCTCCAAAATGTAAAAACTGTGAAGGCACAGCAACGCTAAATCACATGCTTTGGGCTTGCCCAGCACTAAACGGCCTACATGGAAACAGAGAGTCATGGGAATCCTCGTTCCATAGCCAGGAAGAGCAAGCCCAAAAACAGGCCATCCGTCAAGCCCAGGCCGCCGCCGGAAGCCAACTGATTCCGGCCGACGTCTAGGGGGGAGGTAGACGGTGATAGGGAGAGCTGCGTCTCACCCGATCACCCATACTCTCTGACGGGTGTAAATAAAGTGCTATCTCTCTCTCTCTCTCGCTGATTTCGGGTATGTATGTCATCGGAGCCACTTCAGGAGGCAAAGTCCCTTAAACGCGTCCGTGAAAATGGCTAAGAGTGAAACTGCTTATGACTTGTGGAACTGCTACAGCTATAATAACTGTATAAGATAGTAACTCCCTCTGCCTTTCAAGAAGGCATGAATAAGCTGCACATTTGCGACACGTGACGTAAAAATTATTCTCGGGAAAATATCAGTTTTTGTACCGCCAGAGAAGATGCCAACGTTACATGAAGAGCGTTAAAAAACCTGCCACCCGCAAGAGAGCAAGTTTTCCCGCTAGGCAGCGCAGTTATCCGCTAAATCTAGTGGGGAAAACCACTAAATTGGCAAACTACAGGAAAAATAGGCGATAATACTGAGTGTCTACTTAAGCTGTGAGCACGGTGGTTCTGCCAGCATGATAATATCATGTACACAAAACTACGAAGATATACGTGCACATGGTAGCGCAACTCCCTTAAGAGCCCCTGCGTCCTGCAATGGCGGCTTCTGCAGACACAGTAGCGCCATCTACAGTTCGCGTGGGGTCAAATTCTCGGTGGCAAAAATAATAATCGTTCGCCGTTCAAGGCTTTTTGCGGGACGTTGTCTACTGCAGCAGCTAACATCACATCCCGTTTACTACATTCACACAGCACACAACACTGCAAATGAAGCGTGAGAGTATTCGCCGCAACATCGCGTCACAATCCATCACTTGTGACACACCTGTATTTATAGCCCTTAGTATATAGCGACAGGAACTACAACGGCGAGCCTTGAGATTTTTGCAAGGATTGAGGACGATGTCTTCAAGCACATTTTGATCTAAGTACTTTGTGCATGTGTCATCCCCTCCACACATCTGTTGTTTCCGCGTCAAGATAAAATCTACACTATACTGAAATAACTCGCAGACAGCATCTTCACCTTCACAAACGCGGCATGCGTGCCACCTGTAGTTTTTCTCTTGTACTGCAAACGTAGGTAACACATATTATTTAGTGTAAAGGCAGGTAAAATATAATGCTACTGATAAAATCTTACAAGGTTAATACTATTTATATCGCCATCATTTTTATGGCTACCCGTAATACAGTTTTGATACCATCACGATGGCAAATATGGTAATACAATCTCGGCACATGTCAGTTCAGGTCACCACGAGCAAATTTCCGTAAAGCTGCACAATTTAGCACTCATAATTATATGTAGGTGGAAGCAAACAGCCTGTAACTGCACATTTTCCTATTCTAACCACATTGTCTGTTCTTTATTCAAATGTGTTCATTGGCGCTGTATTGGATGCATAATTTTTATCAACTGGTACTTTGCCCCTCGAGATGTAGTCGCGCTTCAATCGGACAACCACGACCACTTAGAGTTGATGTACTAACTCCCTCAGGGCAACTTTAAACCGACTGGACCTGAGGCCGTTCTCTGAGTCAAAGATACTCGTACCGTGGCTACACCCGTCCCTGGCACAAAAAGTGATTAGTGCACTAGTACACTACTTGAAGCGCACCGGTTTAACAGACCACTTGTACACCATCCCACCTATACTCATTTCTTGCGCTTTCGCTCTTTTTCTGTTCCCCCTTTCCCTTATCCCCAGTGTGCGGTAACAAACCGGACGCTCATCTGGAAGACCTGTCTGCCTTTCCGCTCCTCGCTCCGTCTTTCTATCTAGTGGAAAAGCTCGGCGAAAAAAAACGACAGCCGCAAAGGCGCCGCCATGTTACTACGACTCATTCTTGTCACACTAAAGATATGGAAAATATGTCGCAAAATCTAGTATCTGCACATAGCACGTACGTATTGATAACGTAGAAAGTTCATTCCGCATATTTCTCAGAAGTATCGGATAGCTATTTATAAAATTTGCATGTAATATTTACGGTTTCTGAAATCCTACGTTTGCAGGTGCCGGAACTGGAAGGTGCCACCATACTGGGGGACAATCGGGATCCCGTTGACTACGCGTCTCATCTGAATCGCATCTCACCGTCTGCTCCTACGCGCCTGCGCAGAGTGGCAACATGGCGGCGCCCTTTCTGCTCCCGATTTCAATGAATGGGCGCTATGTTGAGTTTTTGTTCTAGAATTGGTTATATTAACTCATGCACGACCATAACTGATGTCGCTGCTCATTGGTGAAGCACATTTCAGCCTCGCCTTCGCAACGATGTAAATTGACCTTTCAGCAACCTTAACTTTGTCTTCTTGGCTTCGAACGGCTTTGTGACTTAGTGAATCGGTCATTGTCAAGAAAATACTGAGCTGCAAGAGCGGAAATTCACAATATGCACGTACCTCAAGTTGTTTTGCGTTCAGGCTTTTGAAATATGATTGTTTGGGGGTTTAGAAATATATAGCACAAAAATGAACCAACAAATACGCTCGAAGCCACAGGCATGAAGATTAAACAGATCCTTGTGCCATACCCATTATTCCATGGTAGTAGCCGAACAATCACCGTACCGTGTTATCCCCGGTAATTTCACAGAAAACTCCGTCTCTCCCGAGGGGTGGGCCCGTATATACAAGAACACCTTGCGCTTGAATTATTCGTAAGGCGAAATTTCAGCCAATCCTGGTGCTAGACGTAGAATTATTGAAGCCACTCAACAATTATATGATCATTTTGTCACCATGATTGCTATTGAGTATAACTGCTATTGATGATTCAATTGCAGTTGCCAATGATTACAACACTCTCACGACCAAAACACTTTGTGAATTCGCCCCTGCTCTTTCTGCCGTCTGCTTGCCTGACTGGCGTCTGTCTCTGGGAGTTACAGCTGGATATAGCTGACTCAAAAGCTACAGCCAGGAGGCCAGAGAAACTACCAGGCTCCTCGAAAGAAAAGCCTCGCAGTTGGCGAAAGATTAATCCTGGTCCGGGACTCGAACCCGGAACCACTGCCTTTCCGGGGCAGCCGCTCTGCCATCTGAGCTAATCAGGCGACTAGCGGATGGCAGGGCGAAGTCGAACTTGTCAACAACTCGAAGCAAAGGCAAGAGTTTGACGTAATAGTAGGTGTACGCTTGGGCGGACGTCTCATTTTCCCTTTAATTACCACTCTCCACCGTGCGGGTTTCCACAGAACTATTACGTCAAACTCTTGCCCTTGCTTCTAGTTGTTGTCAAGTTCGACTTCGCCCTGCCATCTGCTTGCCGCCTGGTTACCTCAGATGGTAGAGCGGCTGCCTCGAAAAGGCTGTGGCCTCGGGTCCGTGTCCCGGACCAGGACGAATTTTACTTCAACTGCGAAGCTTTTCTTTCGAGGAACCCGTATAGGTTTCCTGTGCAGCAAGCGCTTCGATTGGGTGGACGTCTCATTTTCCCTGTATTAATGCAAGTACAAAAATGTCAGTGCGTTACCCTGATATCATACATTACACTCTTCGCAACACATACGCTTAAGTATTTACAAACTTAACCTGCTATGGGATCTGCCAGGGGACGCTCAGTCACGTCAAGGTTAGACTTTGACGAACGCTTCAGCAATATCACTTGTGTTGTAGCATGCTTTTTTTCCTGGGCATGTTTCTTTCATTTTATTCCGCCAGCAGTGCACCATCTTAGGTGCGACGAATGAGTTGTTTTTCTACTGATTACAAATCGCCAGGGGAACTAATATGGTGTCCTCCAAATCCGCTGCTCCGGTTGTAAGCTGCTAACTGGGCCAAATGCACCACCGGCTCAGCCAACACACAGTGGTGGCCCTGACCGCAGAATAGGTAGCACCGGTGCCCTTGACACTAGGCGCTCACACGGATGCATTTTTCCACCGGGAGGCGTCAGGAAGCACGAGGACGACCTGTGGTGGATCAGTGCGTCACAAATAAAAACTCTCGCCGATAAACCCCCGTCCCCCATTGGACGTTGTAAGCGTACTCACTGTCGCAGGCCAAGCGCCACTGCATCGCCACGAATTGTCAGAACAGGGTGCACTTCGTGAATGCTGAGGCGCCTCTTTACGTCGCGCCTGAATGACCACATAGAGAACCACCCTCCAGTCGCGACGCTCGTAGCGCAGCCTTTTGTGCGAGCAAGGAATACCTTGCCCACTTTTTCACTCACGGACGTCAAACGTAGCGTCATGCTTGCGGGCACCCTGAATACTCCGTTTTGTTGCATTACCTGCGCAATTGCGTAATTAGCCAACGACGGGGGACATTATCGGTCGTGGTGAATTGCGTCTTCTAATCTTTTGTGCACTCACCGGAGGAACGACCTTAGGCCGTAACACTGAAGTATCTGTCAGCAACGTACTGTATAATTCGAACGACATGCGCTTCTGGTCGTGAAATCATCACTGCTGACTGCTGGCCAGGTTAATCTCATTTCTGTACTCCCGCCTTTATTTCGGGAAGCCACGGGCCAGGGTTTCAGTTGTGAGAAGCATCGTTCATCACCTCCCCGAGTTGTCATGGTGGCCATCGCCCGACTTCTGCCTCGCTTCGTGGTGACCAGCTTAGGCCTCGCGCTTAACTTCACTTCAAGGCTCATCCCGGATGGCGGCAGAGATGGCAGAGGTTGTCCCGGAATTGTGAGTTCAACTCTTTTCTATGTTTGCGCTACTATTGTTGGGATCAAATTATAAGATTTCGCCCGTCGGCTTCCTACGAATCGCGGAACCCACGTTTACACAGGTGTTCGTATGCAAGCGCGCTTTTTACAAAATGGCACGCGCCAATGTAGACAGTGAATGCGAACAGATAATGTGGACAGCCAATGAGGATGAGTCTGAACGAAAGAAAAACTTTGCGAATTCCCCACTAGCTTCGCAGTTACGCGATAGCTTAAACACAAAATAAATTAAATTGTGGGGTTTTACGTGCCAAAACCAGGCTTATACACAAGACGGTTAAATAGCTTAATGTCGTCTGTAGAGAACGCGTACAAGTAGGCATTCAAGGGAGCCTTCCCCTTTCTAAAGGTGTGAAAAGGTATCTCTAGGACGGCTGAAATACCGAATAGAATTGTGCCCATAGTAGAAAAGATACTTTTACGGTAGAATTGTACGTGAGAAGAAATCCCAGGCAGTCCTGAGGCTGGATATATTATTAACGAAGCCGGCCAGCCAACAACGACGAGCACTTACGAGCTGAAAGCTTTGTGATTTCAGCCCCTGTTGCTTCTGCGAGAGTAATTTACTCTATCTAGCCTTCACTGCCGTGATGTCCAGGGTGTGACTAAATTCACAGTGAAATTGACTTTCTTGTCGTTATAGTGAAAGGTGATAAACGTAAGGAATGAAGAGGTGCGGTGCTTCAGGCTTCGCGCTGTAACCTTCTACACGCAAAACATTATAACACCTTTATGGGTGTATAAATAGTGCTTGGTTGTCCTATAGTTTACGCTATAGTTTATGGGTAGGATCGGTGGGGTGAAATGAAGTTTTCTTGTTTGACTACTTATGGTGGCACGTAAAAAAATGATGATAATTGCGACAGACGACACCAAAATCGCATTAAGCAGTTGCAGCTATCTCTGTAAAAACTCTAGAGTTCGCATATATTTATATATATATATATATAGCCATAAAGATCAGGAATGCCATGAGAGAAACGAACACCCTTTCGAATGTGAACAATTTTTTTTTTCGTGTAGCTATGTTTGGAAAGACGTAAAACAGCAACAACTGTTGCCAACAAAGTAACACAGCCATAGCTCACGCCATTAGGGATACAGTAGAAGTGTAAGTCTAACGTTATGCATCCTACTTTTATGACGTCCTCATTCCGGCTTCCGCTGTCAACAGTGCAGAGTAGCAGGTATGCGCGCAGACGTGGCATAAATAATGCCACGCAAAAAAAGTAGGTCTTGCTGTTGCTGTTGCGTGTTAGTCCTCCCTCGTTTGTGTTGTCTGGTAGTGTTCGGACCTTCGCCTGATCCTCGTCATCAGCTTGATAGTCTGAAGGCTCTCAACATATTATTGTATGAGAGCGGACTGGACAAGAGACTTTGAAGAGTCCTGGATCGTGCAAGATTCTCAATGCCATCTTCATTATCATAATCAATGTCTTCTATTTTATTTCTTTCTACGCCCTTTCCCCTTCCCCAACGTCGAGTAGCAGGTCAGAACATTGATTCAGGCCGATCTCAGTTTTTCTATCATATTAAATACCTATATCTCTCTCTATTCTTTTGCGCCCGTGTTTGCTCACCTTACCTTCTTTCACGGTGAATACCTTCTCGTTTCTTTTCACAAGACACGAAAGAGACCAACGTCCTTCGCATCTCCATTTGCGATTTGTTTCGAAAAACCCCCTTATCCCCGATAAAAGCTGTTTTATATTAAGAATTGTCATAGGGCAATTATGTCTGGCATGTGTGCTATAATTCCTGTGTTACGTATAAGTCTGCGGAGTGTTTTGCGGGATCTGTTGTGTACCAAGGAATTATACACGGCGTTACCACCAATGCCGTCTTGCAGAACAAGACGGGAGCGTTCGGGTTGTCAAAGGCTGGAGAAGTTTATATTAAGTGGCGGACATCTGCTTCTGTGGCTACAAGCGGGCATTCTTTACACGTTACAGTAGGTGGAAAGTGCGGCCAGCTCCACGTAAAGGTGACAGCTATTGTAGGAGCCAGTCCAGCCCGCTTCCTTCTCTAAACATCATTTATCGCAGTAAGGCGGTAGGAGAGAGAGAGAGCTGTCTCACGACGGGACAAAAGCACGTGTGTCCAGCCCGAGGGAATCTGTTTGCCAGTACAACCTTCCTCCATTGTCCTTCCCCCCTTCCCGCAAGAAAACCACTTGTCGAAAAAAGTTGAAATAAAATGAGCGGCGGCGTGTTCCGCCGTCACATTCTTTTTTCCAGGAGTCCCTCATCGGCGATAACGGTTACCCCTTGGAGACCCACGAGGTAGCCACCGGGGACGGCTACATTCTGCAGATGCACCGAATACCCCACGGAAGGATGGGTTCCTGCGCTCACGTCAGCGCCTCCAAGGACACCTGGTGTGGAGGACGCGGTCCGGTCTTCGTCATGACAGGCCTTCTCGCCGATTCGACCTCCCTGGTGCTCGACTTCCCGGGCCAGTCACTCGGTGCGTTCGTCTTGTCTTCTCGAAACATGTGTTCATCTATCAAATTCAGCTAATTATGAACAACTGTGACCTCACGTCATGTTAAGGTGCTCTCTGAAGCTGCATGTCAGACATTATGCAAATGCTTCTACTACTACTGCTACGACTGCAACTACTACCATACTGACAGTAATAATCAATGAATCAATCAATCAATCAATCAATCAATCAATCAATCAATCAATCAATCAATCAATCAATCAATCAATCAATCACTTACTTACCCTGCTCAATAACAGCCCTAAGGTTTGAGTCGCTGGCACTAACGTTCATTAACAAAACAATATCTACAGGGGAATATAATTAAAATAAAACACAACGAATAGAAAAAGCAATTCTGAGAACAAAGAACCTAAAAGAAAGAACAAGGTAAATACGAAAGAAAAAGAAAGAGAAAAGCCAGTTAAACAATGTGTGAAACTATAATAATAATAATAATGCCTTTATTTATGTCATATGTAGGGTACACGACACTGGAAGCCAGCAGTAAAAGCTGTCATAAATGACAGCTTGACAAAGCCGCAGGCCCCCCAATAAACAACCCAAATCTAGGGAAAAAAAAGCAATGACTGCGAGTTATGAAAAATATCGAAATCATGAATATAAGCGTTTTAAAGGCAGTATTTTGTGTACATTTGATTGTTAGCGATGACAGGCTGGAGCATGAAAAGGCCTATGTTCTCTGGGGATTTCGCGCGCAATATGAAACGTGATACAACTGAGGATTTCGGGAGAGGTGAGGATACCGTGAAGGAGTTTGAAAAGAAAAAGAAAGTGAGCGACTACGTCGGCAGCGAAGTAAGGGCAACGACAATAATCCAGCAGTACTAGAACAAGGTCCATGTTATCAAAGTGGCAATGATGTATGCTTGAAAGTTTTTTTTCTGGACGCGATCAATAATGTCGCTGCTGGATCGAGAAATGCCACTGCTGACAACCGACGCGTATACGGGCTGTGGAACACAGATTGTTGTGTACAACGTGTGGAACGCCGTAGAAGAATCGAATTCCCTCGCTAGCGTGAAATGGAGACCAGACAACACGCATCCTGAATTGCAACGGCTTTAGTGTAAGCAGAAAAGGGCTAGGCAATATCAAAAAGGAGACCGAGATCATTGATCTCACAGACCTTATACAATGGTAAAGCATCAACAAAATAAGAAAAAGAATTGTTTGCGGTTTAAAGAGTGAAATTCATGACTTTGTTTCTATAGCAGCATTCAAGGTGACGTTACATCTTTGCACCATTCAGAAAAACAAAACAGGTCAGAGTGCAGAATGTGACAGTCGTCAACAGTATGAAATTGTTTAAAAATCTTGAGGCCATCGGCATACAGAAAAAAAAAGAATTCTGAATAGCAGAAAGAACGTCATTATTAAAAATTGAAAAAAAAAAGGTATGGTCCCAATAGTGGTGCTAGATCGACGCCACTATTTGCCATGTACAAATGCGATGTTTGGTCATTGGCAACGACATAACATGCTCTATCAAGAAGATAACGGCTCAAGAAATTGACAAATGACGAGAAACGCCCAAGTGCAAAAGCTTGGCACGTAGTGGCATGTGGTTGACTACATTTAAAGCTTTGTTGAGGTCACAGTAAATGGTGCGAACCTGCCCCCTAGGAAGTATCCGCGCGAATATCTGCGTCAGAACACTTGTAAGTGGAGCGGTCATAGACAATTCCATACTGAATCGGAATGAATCAGTTCTTCACAGTAAAAGAGGACATGTTGTGAAGGGCAAGGTCCAATATTTTAGACGTGGCACAGAGAAAATAAATTAGGTAACAATTCAAGACATCGGTATTACAGCCAGATTGATATACAGGTAAAACACGAGCAGTTTTCCACATGTGACGGAAAGTAGTATTCAGAGGGTTAATAAATACGGATATCGATACTGGGGCAAGTATATTCCCGTAAGCTTTTAGAAAGGCGGAGGGGATGCCATCACGCTGCAGGATAGGGAAGGCTTAAAGCTCTTAAGACATTCGCTGAATAATAATAATAATAATAATAATAATAATAATAATAATAATAATAATAATAATAATGTTTATAGCCATCAAAAGCACAAAACTACATGAACAGGCCGGTCTTAGCCGCAGATGACTTGTAGGACCGTGTCTATGAATATGATACACATGGCGAGAAAGAAAAAAAAAATACATAAATTGATGAGGCATGTAGAATAAATGAAATGAATGAAAAGAATGGAGCAGAACAAGATAACATTCGTTTAGTCTACTTAAAACGAAGGAACTTGCAGTAAATATTATGATGCAAAAAAGATCTGGCGGTTAATTTCACTATTGCTGCCTTAAAATTTCGTTCAGCATGCTTTTCGATGTCACACTAAAAATTTCATCTGGTAATTTGTTAAATACGTCCGGCACATAAGCACAGTGTCTGGAGGCCCGATACCTTGTGGCTGAACGAGGAACTACATACCGGGCGTGTTTTCGAAGTTCTTTTGAGGCGGCATTTTTTTTCTTTGAAAGCGGAATTTCAAAAAGGTATGACGACAGCTGTTTCTATAAGCAATGAATGAAAATTTGGTAGACCTAGTTCACAGAAGATATATGCAGCTGTTACTGTTGGGGAATTGTAGGCAACATTTAAAAAAAATATTTTTTTATAATCCTGTCTACCCTGCATCTCCAATGATCCGAACAGAAGCTGAATACTGTAATACCGTATCTCAATACACTGTAACCTAGTGCATGTAGAATAATCTTTCTTGGAGACAAGGGTGCGAAACTTTTGATATTAAACAACAGCCAAGCTACTGACCTCCGTTTAGAACAAACAAGTGATAAGTGATGTTGCCACGATAAGTTACTATCGAAATATAGATTCCCAGATATTTCACAGTCCACGTATGGGATAGGCGCACATCCACAATAAACACAGTCCGACTCATGTAAGTAGAGAAGCATGTTAATTACGGTAGTCTTGAGTGGAGAGCGAAAACAAACAAGTTGTGTTTTGGGGGCATTAACAACAATTCCATAATTAGTGAACCGAGGCATTACCTTGTACACGTCATTTTGCAGCATTTCTGTGGACATTTCGTGAAAAAGATGTTTTGCCAGTAACACAGTGTCATCCACATACTGGAACACGGAACATTTGGAAATTGCCAAAGGAAAGCCTTTAACAAAGATATTAAACAACAATGACGATAAGATGGCTTCCTGAAGAATTCCAGCTTTCAACGAGAGCTTAGAACTAAAAATGCCCTTATCATCGGTAGCCACCATTTGAAATCTACTGCTCAAGTAATCTTCGAGAATGTTATAAAAAGGCCAACGAAATCCCCCCAAAATCCAGTTTAGTTACCAAGATATGATGATTGAAAGATTCAAACGCTTTCGCTACATCTAACAACAGCGCACACGTGAAATGGTTCTGATCGAATGCCGAGAACAGTTCATCTGAAAATTCCTCAAGCAGTGCCACAGTACCACACCCTGAAACAAAGCCAAACTGTCGATCAATTAGGATGGAACATTTGTTGCGAAAAGAAGACATAGTATGGAAAAGAAATTTTTCTAAGACTGAGAAATAACCGGCAATATAGAAATTGGCCGATAGCTTTCAATACTTTCTTTCTTCCCTGACTTGTGTAGTGGCAAAACAACTGCATTTTTTAGGCATTCTGGAATTTAGTCACCTTCCAAGAAGCCGTTCAGTATACGGAAGATAATGTCGGACAGCGCATTTAAATTCCTTCTGCAGGTGATATTCCATTATATCTAGCGGGCTGGTTAGGCCGGAAAGTGTAAATGATTTCTTCCAGATCACCCTTCAAAATTCTCGGAAGAAAAGGTGACGCCGATACCGATTTCCCTAACGATCGAGTGTTTGTGGATCGAGAGACAGCTCTTTCGGATGCTCTAACAAAGTGCCTGTTCAAAGCACCAGCCACTGCTGTGGGAGGTTCCTGAAAAGCACCGAAAAGTGACCGTTTACTGGAACTCACTCCTCTCAGATGATTTACCAAAGACCGAGTTTTGTTTACATTATTTGAAAATTGTTGGAACTTATAAAAGAAGTAACAGCGTTTGGCGCCACGGAGAGGAGCAACAACTCTATTTCTTGCAGACATGTATTCTAAGTGCCGTGCTTGGTTTCTAGGATTTCTTCTGCAGCGTTTCCACAAGGTGTCTCGATACGAAATGGAAGAAAGACTTTCCGTGTTCATCCAGCAGTGACCCTTTCTTGTCGGCTTAGATATCAGCAGTGTGCAACGTAATTCAAAATTTTTTCAATTGCGTACAGAACCTTGCATACATTTGCTCGACGAATCTTGTTTGGTTAAGGATGCCCAGTCAAACGAACCAGTAAGCTTATCAAGCTTGGATTCATTAACCATAGGGACAACGCATTTGCGCTGCCCAGATGCAGTTTCGATCGACAGCGTTCCAGACGCGTCCGGTAATACAAGACGGCATGATACAAAGTAGTGGTCCGCCAACCTTTGTAGTATAGTACATGACCCAAATGAACTGCTGGGAGTTGTGACCGCTATGTGATCTAAACAAAATTGCGCTAGGCTATTGTTAACTAATTGTTCTCTGGTAGGAGCTCCAATTGTACATTCCAGACCACAAGTGGACAATGTAGATAAATAATCTCAGTCACTTTTTCGGGGCATAAATATTGATATTCAAGTCTCCGATCAACCTGAATCGGTCCACCTAGCTCCACTGCCACAGAATTTCATCAAGCTCTACAAGAAACCGTGAAAGGCTGCATGAGGTTGGTCGATAAATCGATAAGATATGGACAGAAAATGACTTCTTCCAAACTTTGACCATTATAGGTTCGGAATGTACAAAAGATGCATCAACAGAAGAAACTTCACAGTTGTTGTTCACAAAGAGAGCAATACCTCCGCCACGACGCCCGTTTCGTGTAACCAAACGTGCCGAAAAGCCATGCAAGATAAACGTATCAAGGCAAACCGGGAACCATCGATTTCTGCTATCACAAAAATGTCTACAAAGCTAGCTGTCGATTCAGCCAGTAATTTAAATTCGCACCACTATTTACGCAGAAGCGGTAAAGTATTTACAAGAACTGCACGCAAATTGTGTTTTAAATGAACTGAAGTCTGGTAGTTCGCTGAAAGAAAAAGGCATGTTGGCTAAGCAATATTTGCCAGTTCTGCTTGTTTAGCGATCCGAACATGAGACGCTGTTTATAATTTTTCACGAAGATCTTGCCTCCTTTCGTCCAACGAAACCGATAACCCGGATCCTTTGCTTTCGTTCTGGCTTTGGCTTTCGTTCTGATAACTTTGGTCAAGTTATCATTGAAGTAGATCTTTGGAAATTATAAACATTTACGTAGTTTCTTCAGCTTTCCCCGCGCTTCAAACCATTTTTCCTTCCAAATTACATATTTATAGCGCACGAGGACCACATGTATACGACCGATTTTGACTTTTAAGCGATGTACGGCCGCAATGTCACCAGACGAAAACCCCGACAGGTCCAGATTTGTTGCCATTCGCGTGATTGTTTGTGGTATGCTTTTGTTACTTCTCTCTAGCAAACCGTGAATCTCAAGATTCTTTAGTCTGTTGTATTGCTGACTTTCATTTTGGTTTTATTTTAGCTTTTGTATTACTGCAGCCTGAGTGAACACCATTTTTTTCAGAGCCAGTTCAGCACAACCAGAAATTTCACGCTGCTGGATATCCTGTTGTTGTTTCAAAACACAATCGTACTTCTGGGACAAAAGCGACATTATATAACAATAATAACGTTTCATGTGCGAGAGAGACAGAAGAAAAGGCAAAGAAAACTTCGCCTTATATATATAGGCTAACTTACCTGCGTATATTTAATACGCACGTAAACAACGGCCTTCATTGTGTACTCAAAGTTTGTCGCATATTCCAGTCTTTAGAAGGCTCAGCAGAGCTTTACTGGTATTTTGCACACACGAACATGCACGCCATTTTCGTTGTTGTTAAGGCGCATCACCAAAAAGAAAGAAAATAAATATATTGCAGGACACGCGCACTCAGTCGAGGGGAACTAAAGATGTGCTCTTTTACCTTCACTTTGCCTAAACCTGAATATTTGAGCGTAGTGCATACTAAGCCAACACTAGCCCCTGAAATGCGGTGTGGTGCAGGTAGAGAGTATTATTTCATTTCATGCTGTTTAAGCTGGTGACCACTTCATTATATATTTCAACAAACGTATAGAACGGGAATGCGCACAGCACCTGACGGAACAAATGACCTGACAAGTGTACCTACAGTATTCGTTTGTATATTATGTAGCATCGTTCACATAACGGCAAAGTTCGCAGAACATTGCAACGGAATTTCTTAGAACTACACTGTCGTGTTAAATAATTCCTACAGCTTATTTTAATAATAAAGGCACGAACACAACGACTAGTCGCTAAATATTTGCGACGTCGATGTATTATATATACCTGTTCAAATGTACAATTCAAATAATACAAAATAGAAGTCAGAGCGTACAGAGACTGTTATGGCTGCTACCGTGCAGGAACGGCATCCGGCCGGAGGGCCAGGAGCATAATAACGCTCACACAAGAACGGGAACACTGCGCCCGTTTATTCAGTGACAGCCCTTTTCCAAGACGCTCTGATGCAGCGTGGCACGTGCGCTCACGTCAGTGTCACGTCAAGGCGAACGCGGTTTTTCTGTATTCGTTGTCGTTTTCACTTTGCAACACTCCTACCTCCTTAAGGTGAGTACCACTGTACGGATTTTCTTATACTGGTCGATCTACGAAGGACAGCTGGTTCAGCCTCTTCTGGTTGCGTCGGCACACCAGCTGGTTTATCTTGCGAAGGTTGCGCCGGCACGGGCCTGTATCGAGGACGGACTTGATCCATGTGACGCTGAAACTCACCTTCTGCCGTTTGAGCGGAGATCATTCGGGATCCTCTTGTTTCTTTCACTGCGGCTGGCAGCCACCTTTCGCCCTCTCCGAAGTTGCGAGCCCAAACAGGAGTGCCCGGGTTCAGCCAGCACCACCTAGATAGCACAAGGCCTTTTCACTCCGATCCATGACGTCATGTTACCTGGACCGACTGCCATAGAGTCTAATGAGGATGTTCCTCAGTAGGCGACATTGATTTTGACGTCACCGCTTACCTAACGCCAGCCTTGTCAATGGAAATTTCGGGCCGGGTAGCGTGACGTCATGTATGACAATAAAGAGGCCTTGCGCTATCTAGGTGGTGTTCGTTCAGCTTGCTTCCTTGATCTGCCTGTGGACAGATAGGAAAAGTTACGGGCGGTGGAAGGCACGTGTCTAACCGAAAACGGATCTGATAACCCAAAAGACGTTGAGACGGTGATCGTCCATCATCCAGGGGCGTTCTACGGTACTTAAAGAGCAGTTTAGTCAATTGCTCAGCCAAGTCACCTGACTGAGCCTTCTGAGGCCATCTTTCAGCGTCCGCACGTTGCGTTCAGCAAGCCCGTTCGATTGTGGGTGGTATGGTGCCGTACTAAAATGGTTTATGCTATTTTCAGTCAGAAACTTCGGGAAAGTCTCTGACGTGAACTGACTTCCGTTGTCTGTCACAATGGTTCTCGGTATGCCCAGCCTGCACAAGATTTCACGCAAGGATGTAACTGTCGATTGCACTGTGGCATGACGCAATGGAATTGCTTCGATCCATTTCGAATGTGAATCTATGGCCACGAGGATTAATGGTGTTATTCACTGGACCAGCAAAATCCAAATGTATACGTGACCAATTCTCGTGCGTTAGTGGCCAGCTTAGTGGTATCTTCGCCGGTGGCATTGCGCTTGCTTGTATGCATGTTGTACACTTCCTACTGATTTGTTCGATAGCTCCGTCGATGCCGGGTCACCACACCACCCTACGGGTCAATGCTTTCATTCCAGACCATCCCTGGTGCCTCTCGTGCCGGAGTTGCAGCATGTAAGCACGAGCAGCCTCGGGAATCACGACTCTGTGACCCTAATAAATAGACCTTCGTAAACGGTTAGCTCACTCTTTCGTGTCAAACACCGTTCGAACCGCAGACCGGGCGCTTTGCGCTCCTTTGGCCAACCATGAAGCACGTAGGACTTGACAAATCTAAGTACTCGATCTTTCTCGGTGAACTGTCTCATTGCTTGTGAAGGGAGGGGGGTGTCATCCAGCTGCTGCAGCGAGTGCACGTATATGTGTAGCTCCTCTGATGTGTCCTCGGTGGTTTCTAGAGAAAGCCGACAGAGTGCATCTGCATTCAGGTTGTCCAAGCCAGGTTTGTACTCTATCTTGTACTGGTATGCTCCCAGTAGCAAGGACCAACGCTGAATTCTTGCAGCGGCCATGATGTGCGTGGGACAATCTTCGCGAAATAGACACACCAGCGGCTTGTGATTTGTGATCAAGGTTCTTCCCAGTCTGTAGTCCCGAAACTTTGATAGCCCGAACACTAGGGCCAACGCTTCACGCTCAAGTTGTGAATAATTCCTTCCTTCTTTGGTAAGTCTTCGAGAGCCAGAACCTATAGGCTTGTCAACATTGCCAATGCGATGGGACAGTACCACTCCGATTTCGTTCGGTGATGCATCACACTTCAAGCGCAGCAGCAGTGAGGGATCGAAGTGAGTAAGCATTTTGGCATCGCATAAAGCGTTTTTTCCCTTCTGAAAAGGTTCCCGTTGTTCAGAGCCCTAATTCCAGTGACGTTCTTTCGTTAGCAAATCGTAGAGCGGGGATAGCAGACTGGCCATATTGGGAAGGAACTTGCTGTAATACGTGAGAAGACCCAAGTAAGAACGCAGTTCACTCTCGTTCTTGGGTGTTGGCGCCTTCATGATAGCGTCCATTTTCTTCTCCAGAGGTTGCAGCCCTCCCGTACTGATCTTGTGGCTAAGGTACGAAACCGCAGGCATCTGAAGGTGCACTTGTCCTTCCTTAGCTTGACGCCGTGCTCTCGAAAGCACTGGAGAACTGTCTTGAGGTTCTTTCCGCTGTCATTCCCCTTCTCGGCAACTAGAACGTCGTCCAAGTACGCCTGGACTCTCAGCAAACTTTCAGGACGCTGTCCATTATTCGCTGAAAGATATCTGGGGCAGAAGACACACCAAATGGCAGGCGATTAAAGCAGAATAACCCCCGATGTGTTTTAATGACAGTGATCGTCCTTAACTGCTCATCCAGGGGAACCTGGTTGTAGGCGTCTCGAAGGCCCAATTTGCTGTAAACGTCACCCTCGTGTAGTGCAGCAAAAAGGTCATTTATTACCGGGAGTGGGTACTGCTCTGTCACACAGCTGTCATTTACAGTTAGCTTCTAATCGCCACACAATCGAACTGTTTCGTATTTCTTCATTACCGGAACTGTCGGCGTCGCCCACTCCCAGTGAGCCACCAAGGACAGTACTCCGTATGTACCAAGCCTGTTCACCTCGTTAGAAACGTTTTCTCGCATTGCATATGGAAGTGGCCTGCATTTGAAGAACGTTGGAACCGCATCCTCCTTCATGTACAGATGAGCGAGCGGAACCTTGAACAGACCCAGTTCAGATTCAAACACTTCCTCCTACTCACACAGGATCGCTTGCAAGTTTAACCCTTGCTCCTCAAAACCGCTCAAAACCGCTCAAAACAAGCTCAAAACCGCAGCCCCTTCGCTGTTCAGTGCCTGGATGAGATAATGGCCGCACAGGCTCGGTCCGGAGACGCGAACAACGGTCAGCGATGCCGTAACAGTCGTGTTGCAGTATGAAACTCGGAGCGTTAGCTTCCCGGCTGTAGGCAACGGACCCAAGTAGCATGATTATTTCAAGCTGGATTTTTCAAGACAGGGCCAGCTTGTGCGATGTTGGCAGTAGAGGTCCCAGGACACCACACACACGGGTGAGCCGGTGTCAATTTCCATCCCGTTGTCGGCCCCGCCCCAGCAAAGATTGCGTCGTACCAGGCTGACGAGTTCGTTGACTGCGGTTGGTTGCGGCTTTAGTGTATATAACTGCGCGGAGAGCTCGGCTCGGGCATTTTCCGTTGAGCCGCTGTTCAGCACCAAGCTCTGCTGCAGTCGGTTTCCTTTAGATCAACACATGGCAGCTAGGTGTCCATTTTTCCTACAGTTGAAAAATTTGGCGTGTCTAAAGGCACTAGTCGGCTCACCGGGCTCGCGGCTTCCCCACCAGTGACAGCCTTTAGACGATCCAGTCACCTGATTGCAGGTTTTTTCTTTCACTGCTGTCTATCATCCGTTAGTCTGTGAAGCTCGGGCTCTTCCTTCGGTTCCATCTGCTTCATAAGCTGAACACCCTATCGTGCAGCCTCTGCTGCAAGGAATTTGTTTTCTGCCTCCTGCAACGTCAGTTTCGGGTGAGAAATCAGTGCCTTCTGCACGTCACTGCTGTGAATTCGGCACACAATCCTGTCTCGCAGCAGGCGGTTCAACATGGTCCCGAAGTTGCGTTTATCAGCCAGGCGTCGAAGCTCCACGATAAACGGCTGAGCTGACTGCTCTTCCATTTGAATGCGGGTAAAGAACTTCAAGCTTCCGGCTATCTCGTTTGGCGTGGGTGCGTAAAATTCTTCGAGAATGGTAACTGCTTCCGCGTCGGTTAACTTGCTCACGTTCCGCAGTGCAGAACGCCCACTCGGTACGTCTACAGGCTGCAAACCCCGTGCCGAGATGAGAAGCGCTCTTTTTTTAACATCGTCGACGATGTCGGAACCCTCGAAGTACGACTCGACTCTGATGTAGTACGACGACAACTTGTCCTTGGCTTCGTCGAACTGTGGAACATGCTACGCCATGGCAGGAGTGTTCGCCCTCATCAAGGTGCTTGTTCGTTGCTGGCCGCCACTGTTATGACTGCTACCAGGCAGGAGCGGCATCCGGCCGGACGGCCAGGAGCATAATAACGCTCACAGAAGAACGGGAACACTGCGCCCGTTTATTCAGTGACAGCCCTTTTCCAACACGTTCTGAAGCAGCCCGCGGCACGCCTTGTGACGACAGTCTCGCATCATGGCGAACGCGGTTTTTCTGTTTTCGTTTCGTTTTCACGTTGCAGCAGAGACAAAAAGAAAAAAGAATGCGCAATAGCATTTTTTGCACCCAGAATGTCACATCCTGCCATAATAGAACATACCTTATTTCACTTTTACTTCGCTCGTAAAAACATCTTTCCAAGTGTTAAATTTATTCGTAATGCCAATAATTATTCATGGTCGAAGTTACCTGGCACAAAGGTATTAGCGTTCCAAAGTTCGTTTTTGTCCGTGGATCTCCGAGTGCTATGTGCATTGCTAGACAGTGAGAGGCATTGTCCTCATTCTAAATATTAAAGTGGTTTTGAACGTCTATTTGAACTACCTGAAAACAATAAATCTAGTTCGCTGCCAAGGTGTAATATTTCACAATAGTGAGACTGTAGGAAACTGGTTTAGGTTTCCTTTACAATTTTGGTAACAGTGTGACATTTTCTTCGAAATGACTTAGGGGGGGGGGGGGTGACTGCTGAAGTTCTTTATTTGCCGTATTACCTGTTATGAATACTCAATAGCGATAGTTAAATGTAAAAAAATATAATGGTACATGTTTAAGTGACCTATTTAAAATGTACCTAACTGCGGCAGAAAGGTCTGTAATGAGATGCCAATGGCTTGGTGCGTTTATCGAGTAGCATGCCAGACGATCAGCCAGGCGAGCATCATTGTGGCTTGTATCTTTCTGTCTTCTCTTCTCGAGTCTCTCGTTCATCCGTTAAATTTTCCTCAAGTTAAATTCCCAAGAGAGAGAAAAGGATGCATAGAAAGGCAGGGAGGTTAACCACAAGTAGTTCCGGTTGGCTACCCAGCACGGGTGGAAGGGTTAAGGGGGATAAAAGGAGAATGATAGTGGAAGGGGGAAATAGAGAGAAAGAGAGACGAGTACGAACAAACCGCTTACACTATAGAGCGGTAGAGGGCGGTGTTCTTAAAGCTTATCGTAAAGCCCTGTAGACTGCAGGAACCTTAATAACGCGAGTAATACCTTCACCGCGGTTGCTCTTTGGGAGCACTGACCTAAAGCTTTGAGTTCTTGTAATGAACGATTCTTCAACTGGTCCAGTACTCTGCACATATACTTGTCTCTGGCCACTATACCGCCAGCAGATAAAGATAATATGTGCGAGCGTCTCATCGCTGCTCCATGTGTCGCCCGTGGGGCTGTTGGCCATTCCAATAAGGAAAGCGTATGAGTTCCTAATGCAACGCCTAGCTACAGATGGTACAGCATGGTCTGTTCACGTCGTGGCAACCCAGATGGTAAGTGCATCAGTATGTCCGGAGACAACGAGCGCAAACGACACATGGTGAAAAGCTTCGAGTCCCACGAGGGCAAAGTACTTTCACGGGACATCAACCGCAGCCTAGCCGCAGCGTCTGTTCGCGAATGCGGAATGAAGAAACGTTGACGACTTTCATGTGCGAATCGGTTGGCTTCGTCGGCGTGGTCATTTCCGCTGATGTTGCAATGTCCTGGAAGCCATTGAAATATTATATCGTGTCCTTTGTTATTGCTGTGATTATATATGTGTCGAATTTCTGAGGTCAGTTGTTCATTGGGTCCGTGGCACATTGGGTTTTGTATGCACTTAACGGCGTCCTTGGTGTCACTAAAGACTGTCAATAATTGTAGTGGTCCCTGAATAATGAAATCACCCGCAGCATGGAGTGCCGCAAGTTCTGCACCCTTCGATGTGGTCGCACATGAAGCTTTAATTTGACTTCTTCAAATTTTGCGGGATGATGACTGCTGCAGCAGAGCTGTTCAGTTTTACCGAACGATTTGTGTAGACATATTGCCGGAATCTTTGCCTGTTGTGAATGTCTTCCAAAGTTGCTAGCCTCAAAGCTTACAACGGTGCTCTAGCTTTCCTTCTGATACCTACAATTGTCAATTGCACTCGCAGCCGGTGCAGAAACCACAATGGGTCTCATAATCGTGTAATAGGCGTAGGTTGTGATGGCAAGTAGGACTGATGTCTCAAATATTTCTGGCAAAAGTTAAATCTGGCCTCTTTGCTGGCAAGCAAGCAGGATGGTGTGAGGGAATGCGAGTAAGGTGTTGGAGGTGTGCTCTCAGGACAACCTCGCCAATGTCTACTGTCAAAGGAGCGTCTCTGGCAATTTGCACCTACATTTTGGGAGACTGAGACAACTTCGGAGTTCTTGTACTTGCACACTCTAGATATCGCGGATATTTGTAGTGCAAGTATGTTCTAATACAGGTAAGCTGTACCGCAGGAATCCCTAGAACAGTGTTTTGTAGGGTTTGAACATTTATGGTATTGTTGCGCCCCAGGACGTCCCGCCGATATACGCAAGGAGGTCCACAATGGAGGCTAAATGTTTTGTCATGAACGACACGTAAGGGCTCCAAGACACGTATCTATCAATAATGACGCCAAGAAATCGGTGCATTTGTCGGTATCGCACAGCTTGGTCATTATTGCGCAAACTATGGGGGTCCATCGCCTCCAGCAGCATAGCTTTGCGAGTAAAAGCATCCAGTGCACATATCTCAGGTGAAAGCTCCAGTTCTTGCCTTCTTAGGTATATTGACACGGCCATTGAAGCCTTCTAAAATGCTGCGCGGACTTGTACACTAAAGGATAGTCTAATAGCACTCCGGCACGCTAGCCAAGCAGTAAAAGAACCATAATATCTGCTGCTGTCATATAATTACGATTTATAACCAAGGTAGCAAATAGTATCGTTCTGTGCCAGTCACTGCGATAGACAAAGGGTAGATGGACTGCATCAGATTTAGCGCTCAGCTCAGGCGCGCAGTCAGACCACTTGTGTGTGGATGATAGGCAGTGCTTTGCCAACATTCAGCGGGGCAAGCACGAAGAATGTTACCTGCCCCGCGTAGCAGGACGTGCTTACCACTGCCCGTGAGGAGCTCTCTTCGGCTGTCATGATAGAGAATGACGTCATAAAGGAGACAACAAGCGACGTCGGTAGAGCAGCTTGTTGGCCACACCCTGGGGATAGCAATGGTCGTAGCGAGGACCATCGCGACCACTGCCCATCATTTCTCGAGGTGCACGTCGTGACAGCGCAGGGTGGTCAAGCGCACTTGTGTGTGGACGATAAGCTGTGCTTATCCAGTGTTCAGTGCGGCAAGTACAGAGGATGTTACCTTCCACTCGTGCTAAGACGTACTTACCACTGTCTTGAGGAGCTCATTTGGGGTGTCATGATGGAGACAGCGAAACCGTCTAGGATGTCAAACCAAAAAGTAAGAATGATTCTAAAGGGCTATAAAATGTTGTAGCCGGCAAACAGCCTGCGCTGAAGAACGCTTATGTCATTGGAAACATCCATATACACTGATGGGGCGAAGCACAGCACGGTAAATATCAGGCATGAAAAAACGGCGCGAACACAGCACCACGTGCCATGGAGGACTAAGTGAGCGGTTGTGGTTGCTCAGTGTTCAGTGGGGCGAGAACGGAGGATGCTACCTACCACTCGTGGCATGACGCACTCCCAACAGTCTTGAATAGTTCATTCCTCGGTGCCATGGTGGACACAGCGAAACCGCCTAGGATGCCAAAGCCAACAAGGAAGAATGATTCTACAGGGCTATAAAAAGGTTGTAGCTGTCAAGCAGGCTGCGCTGAAGAGCGCTTGTGGAAATGGAAGCATTCACATTCATCGATGTGGCGAAGCGCGGAAAACTAGACATCAGGCTAAAAAAAACGGCGCGAATGCAGTCCCACGTGTGATGGAGAACTAAGTAAGCTGTAATTAGTACCTCGTGAAGCTGATTCGGAGTACTGGAGGGTAGTGGGCGATGTAGCAGAAGCACAAGTTAACCGTCCCCTCAGCAACACGGGTCATCCAGAAGGTGCCACAGGCTGGACGGCGAAAGAAGCAACATTCGTCAGCACCCGTGGGCACCGGTACACAGCCTCTCCAAAAAGATGCGCAACTGAGGAACCGGATTGCCAGCGTTTCCGCGCACAGACGCGCCATACATATCCAATGCTTTGTCCAGGTTACGCCGCGGCGGTACTAGATGGCATCGAACTTTCAGTGATGTGGGAAAGACTTGTTTCAGTGTACACGCGTCATAAAAACTCGTATGGTTGTTGGTAAAACATTGTGTCGTTTTGCTCATTTAGAGCTAGTGCATTACCACCAACATTGTTGAGTTGCATTTTCTGCAAAATTTATTCGAAGAAAAAAAAAACACAAATCACAAGGTCGCAGTGCGTCGAACTGGCACCCCGATCCCTACTCGCACTCCTTCGGGCTGGGGAGCTTAGTTGTACCCTGACCTCACAGCTTACAACAATGAGGCCAACATGGGTGGCACACCGCCACCTACCGAGCCGAGACCAATTGCAGTTAGCGTTCAGTTGTTGGCTGTGGTGAAGGTAGTAAGCCATCGGCAGGACTATGTAGCGAATAATTCTACCTTGAGCACAGAAATTGTCCTGATGAGAGCACATCGTTTAGCAAGCGTTGTTATGAAGAAGAACGAGAGAACCCGTAGAAAAGATCACGATTATTTGTCGGCTGCTATAACGGTCCTCAATTCACCTGCCCACAGGCGTTGCGTCTGATGGAATTATTAAGGATCTGGCGGGATTATATATTCACTAAATGTACCTCGACAAGAGAAGTCGACCTAAGTACGGCATATGATCTAGCAGAGGTTGCGATGACGAGAGATATGTAATGAACGGGGGACGAAGTGCGCACTTTTCGGCCGGCTGTTATAGCAGGCCTAATTGGGATACCTGTACACAAAGAATCGATTTTAGTCTAGCTGACGCGCTGTGCTGTCCGGATCAAGAACTTGACTGGCCGAGTCGGTGACAAGGAACCAGATCAAGGAAGGACAGTTCAGGCGAACTCCGGCATGCTAGCCAAGCGGTAAAGGAGCTTGAGTATATTCTGCTGTTATAAGGTTACCATATAAAACAAACATAACAAATAATATCCTTTTTTCAGAGTCTCTGTGATAGGTAAAGGGTAGATCGACCACATCACATTTGCACTCAGTTCAGGCGCGCGGTCAGGCCTCGTTTGTGCGCATCACAAGCTGTGCTTAGCCGGGGTTCAGTGTGGCAAGCATGAAGGATCTTACCTACGACATGTAGCAGCACGTTCTCACCAGCGCGTGTGAGGAGCTCATCTCGTGTGTCATGATGAAGAACGACGTCGCAGAGGTGACAAGAAGCGAGGTCGGTGGAACAGCTTGTCGGGAACGCCCTGCGGATAACAATGGGCGTGGTGTCGTCAATCGAGACATCAGCCATTTCGCCATGTGGACGTTGTGACCTCGCCTAGGTGGTCAAGGCCGCTTGTGTGAATCATACGCTGCGGTTACCCAGTGTTCAGCGGAGCAAGCAAGGAGCATGTTACCTACCATTTGTGGAAGGATGTGCTCCCCACCGTCTTGAATAGCTCATTTCGGGTGCCATGATGGAGACATAGCGTCTGCTCCAAGAATGTCAAAGCCAACAAGGAAGAATCACTCCACATGGCTATAAAAAGGTCACAGCTGGCAAACAAGCAGCGCTGAAGAGCGGTTATGCCATTGGCAGCATTTATATTCACTTGGTGGCGAAGCACAGAACGGTAAATATCAGGCATGAAAAAAGGATTCGAACGAAGTGCACCGTGCCATGAAGAACTAAATGAGCGGCTGTGATTGCCCAGTGTTCAGTTGGGCAAGCACGGAGGATGTTACCTACAACTCGTGGCAGGAAGTACTAGCAACTGTATTGAAAAGCTCATTTCCAGTCCCATGATGGAGACATAGCGACAGCACAAAAAATGTCAAAGCCAGCAATAAAGGATAATTTTACAGAGCAATAAAAGGTTGTTACTGGTAAACAGGCTGCGCTGAAGAGCGCTTGTGGCTATGGCAACGTTCACATTCACTGATGTGACGAAGCAGAGAACGGTAAATATCAGGCATGAAAAAACGGCACGAATGCAGTCCCACGTTGCATGGAGAACGACGTGAGCGGCTGCGGTTGCCCAGTGCTCAGTTGGGCAAGCACGGAGGATGTTAACTACCACTCGTGCCAGGCATACTCACCACATTCTTGAATGGCTCATTCTGGGTTCCATGATGGAGACCTAGCGACACCGCAAAAATGTCATTGCCAACAAGGAAGAACGACTCGTCGCGGCTATAAAAAGGTTGTAGCTGCAAAACACGCTGCGCTGAAGAGCGTTCATGTCATTGGCAGCATTCACATTAATGGAAGTGGCGAAGCACAGAACGGTAAATATGAGGCATGAAAAAACAGCGCGAACGCAGTCCCAGGTGCCATGGAGAACGTCGTGAGTGGCTGCGGTTGCCCAGTGTTCAGTTGGGCAAGCACAGAGTATGTTACCTACCACTCGTGGCAGGCATACTCACGACAGTCTTGAATGGCTCGTCCTGGATTCCTTGATGGAGAAATAACGACACCGCCAAGGATGTCAAAGCGCACAAGGTAGAATGGCGCTTCACGGCTAATAAATGGTTGTAGCTGGCATAACAGGCTGCGCTGAAGAGTTCTTGTGGCATTGGCAGCATTCAAATTCACTGATGTGGCGAAGCGCACAACAGTAAATATAAGGCATGAACAAACGGCGCGAATGCAGTCCCAGGTGCCATGGTGTACGCAGTGAGCGGCTGAGGTTGCCCAGTGTTCAGTTGGGCAAGTGCGGTGGATGTTAGCTACCACTCGTGGCAGGACGTGCTCACCACAGCCTTGAATGGGTTATTCCGGGTGCAATGATTGAGACCTAGCAAAACCACCTAAGATGCCAAAGCAATGAGGAAGAATGAATGTACAGGGCTATAAAAAGTTGCAGATGGAAAACGGGTGGCACTGAAGAGCGTCTATGACATTCGTAGCATTCACATTCACTGATGTGGTGAAGTACGGATATCAGGTAAGAAATACGGAACTAACGCATACCCACGTGCGAATGAGAACTAAGTAAGCTTCAATTTATACAAATGACATAGGGTGGATGACGAAGTAGCACAAGCACAAGTTATCCGCTCCCTCAGCAACTTGCGACACTGCACAGACGGCACCGGTTGGACGGTGCAAGAAGCAACATTCCTCAGCGCCCATGGGCACCGGTACACAGTCTCTCCAAAAAAATGCGCAACAGAGGAGCCGGATTGCCACAAGGCACAATTCTCAGCGTTTCCACGCACAGACGCGTCATACATATTCAATGTTATGTCCAGGCTACGCCGCGGCGGTACTAGATGGCATCGAACTTTCAGAGATGTGGGAAAGAGTTGCTTAACTTTACACGCGTCATAAAAACTCGTATCGTTGTTGGTAAAACATTGTGTCGTTTTGCTCATTTAAAGCTAATGCATTACTTAAAACATCGTTCAGTCTCGTTTTCTGCAAAAGGTATTCAAAGAAAAAAACACACCAATCACAGTGTGGCAATGCTTCGAACAGGCACCCCGACCCCTACTCGGACTCCTTCGGGGTAGGGAGCTTAGTTTTAACCCTGACCTCACCGTTTAGAACAATGAGGCCAACATGGGTCGCACACACGCCACCGGTAGCGTTCGCGAGTCTTATTCTGCCTCCCGCCACCTACCGAGCCGAGACCAATTGCAGTTAGCGTTCAGTTGTTGGCTGTGGTGAAGGTAGTAAGCCATCGGCAGGACTATATAGTGAATAATTCTACCTTGAGCATAGAAATTGTCCTGATGAGAGCATATCGTTTAGCAAGCGTTGTTATGAAGAAGAACGAGAGAACCCGTAGAAAAGATCACGATTATTTGTCGGCTGCTATAACGGTCCTCAATTCACCTGCCCACAGGCGTTGCGTCTGATGGAATTATTATGGCACTGGCGGGATTATATATTCAGTAAGTCTACCTCGAGAAGAGAAGTCGACCTAAGTACGGCATATGGTCTTGCAGAGGTTGCGATGACGAGAGATATGTAATGAACCGGGGACGAAGTGCCCGCTTTTCGGCCGGCTGTTATAGCAGGCCTAATGGGGATACCTGTACACAAAGAATCGATTTTAGTCTAGCTGACGGGCGGTGCTGTCCGCATCAAGAACGTGACTGGTCAATTTGGCGACAAGGAACCAGCTCAAGCAAGGACAGTTCAGGCGAACTCCAGCATGCTAGCCAAGCGGTAAAGGAGCTTAAGTATATTCTGCTGTTATAAGGTTACCGTATAAAACAAACATAACAAATAGTATCCTTTTTTCAGAGTCACTGTGATAGGTAAAGGGTTGATCGACCACATCACATTTGCACTCAGTTCAGGCGCGCGGTCAGGCCTCGTTTGTGTGCATGACAAGCTGTGCTTAGCCGGGGTTCAGTGTGGCAAGCATGAAGGATCTTACCTACGACATGCAGCAGCACGTTCTCACCTGCGCGTGTAAGGAGCTCATCTCGTGTGTCATGATGCAGAACGACGTCGCAGAGGTGACAAGTAGCGAGGTCGGTGGAACAGCTTGTCGGGAACGCCCTGCTGATAACAATGGGCGTGGTGTCGTCAATCGAGACATCAGCCATTTCGCCATGTGGACGCTGTGACCTCGCCTAGGTGGTCAAGGCCGCTTGTGTGAATCATACGCTGTGGTTACCCAGTGTTCAGCAGAGCAAGCAAGGAGCATGTTACCTACCATTTGTGGAAGGACGTGCTCACCACCGTCTTGAATAGCTCATTTCGGGTGCCATGATGGAGACATAGCGTCGGCTCCAAGAATGTCAAAGCCAACAAGGAAGAATGACTCCACATGGCTATAAAAAGGTCATAGCTGGCAAACAGGCAGCGCTGAAGAGCGGTTATGCCATTGGCAGCATTTATATTCACTGGGTGGCGAAGCACAGAACGGTAAATATCAGGCATGAAAAAAGGATTCGAACGAAGTGCACCGTGCCATGAAGGACTAAATGAGCGGCTGTGATTGCCCAGTGTTCAGTTGGGCAAGCACGGAGGATGTTACCTACAACTCGTGGCAGGAAGTACTAGCAACTGTATTGAAAAGCTCATTTCCACTCCCATGATGGAGACATAGCGACAGCACAAAAAATGTCAAAGCCAGCAATAAAGGATAATTTTAGAGAGCAATAAAAGGTTGTTACTGGTAAACAGGCTGCGCTGAAGAGCGCTTGTGGCTATGGCAACGTTCACATTCACTGATGTGACGAAGCAGAGAACGGTAAATATCAGGCATGAAAAAACGGCACGAATGCAGTCCCACGTTCCATGGAGAACGACGTGAGCGGCTGCGGTTGCCCAGTGCTCAGTTGGGCAAGCACGGAGGATGTTAACTACCACTCGTGCCAGGCATACTCACCACATTCTTGAATGGCTCATTCTGGGTTCCATGATGGAGACCTAGCGACACCGCAAAGATGTCATTGCCAACAAGGAAGAACGACTCGGCGCGGCTATAAAAAGGTTGTAGCTGCAAAACACGCTGCGCTGAAGAGCGTTCATGTCATTGGCGGCATTCACATTTATGGAAGTGGCGAAGCACAGAACGGTAAAAATGAGGCATGAAAAAACAGCGCGAACGCAGTCCCAGGTGCCATGGAGAACGTCGTGAGTGGCTGCGGTTGCCCAGTGTTCAGTTGGGCAAGCACAAAGTATGTTACCTACCACTCGTGGCAGGCATACTCACCACAGTCTTGAATGGCTCGTCCTGGATTCCTTGATGGAGACATAACGACACCGCCAAGGATGTCAAAGCGCACAAGGTAGAATGACGCTTCACGGCTAATAAATGGTTGTAGCTGGCATAACAGGCTGCGCTGAAGAGTTCTTGTGGCATTGGCAGCATTCAAATTCACTGATGTGGCGAAGCGCACAACAGTAAATATAAGGCATGAACAAACGGCGCGAATGCAGTCCCAGGTGCCATGGTGTACGAAGTGAGCGGCTGAGGTTGCCGAGTGTTCAGTTGGGCAAGCGCGGTGGATGTTAGCTACCACTCGTGGCAGGACGTGCTCACCACAGCCTTGAATGGTTTATTCCGGGTGCAATGATTGAGACCTAGCAAAGCCACCTAAGATGCCAAAGCAATGAGGAAGAATGATTGTACAGGGCTATAAAAAGTTGCAGATGGAAAACGGGTGGCACTGAAGAGCGCTTATGACATTCGTAGCATTCACATTCACTGATGTGGTGAAGTACGGATATCAGGTAAGAAATACGGAACTAACGCATACCCACGTGCGAATGAGAAATAAGTAAGCTTCAATTTATACAATTGAAATAGGGTGGATGACGAGGTAGCACAAGCACAAGTTATCCGCTCCCTCAGCAACTTGCGACACTGCACTGACGGCACCGGTTGGATGGTGCAAGAAGCAACATTCCTCAGCGCCCGTGGGCACCGGTACACAGTCTCTCCAAAAAAATGCGCAACAGAGGAGCCGGATTGCCACAAGGCACAATTCTCAGCGTTTCCACGCACCGACGCGCCATACATATTCAATGTTATGTCCAGGCTACGCCGCGTCGGTACTAGAAGGCATCGAACTTTCAGAGATGTGAGAAAGAGTTGCTTAACTGTACACGCGTCATGAAAACTCGTATCGTTGTTGGTAAAAAATTGTGTCGTTTTGCTCATTTAAAGCTAATGCATTACTTAAAACATCGTTCAGTCGCGTTTTGTGCAAAAGGTATTCAAAGAAAAAAACACACCAATCACAGTGTGGCAATGCTTCGAACAGGCACCCCGACCCCTGGACTCCTTCGGGGTAGGGAGCTTAGTTTTAACCCTGACCTCAACGTTTAGAACAATGAGGCCAACATGGGTCGCACACACGCCACCGGTAGCGTTCGCGAGTCTTATTCTGCCTCCCGCCACCTACCGAGCCGAGACCAATTGCTGTTAGCGTTCAGTTGTTGGCTGTGGTGAAGGTAGTAAGCCATCGGCAGGACTATATAGTGAATAATTCTACGTTGAGCACAGAAATTGTCCTGATGAGAGCATATCGTTTAGCAAGCGTTGTTATGAAGAAGAACGAGAGAACCCGTAGAAAAGATCACGATTATTTGTCGGCTGCTATAACGGTCCTCAATTCACCTGCCCACAGGCGTTGCGTCTGATGGAATTATTATGGCACTGGCGGGATTATATATTCAGTAAGTCTACCTCGAGAAGAGAAGTCGACCTAAGTACGGCATATGGTCTAGCAGAGGTTGCGATGACGAGAGATATGTAATGAACCGGGGACGAAGTGCCCGCTTTTCGGCCGGCTGTTATAGCAGGCCTAATGGGGATACCTGTACACAAAGAATCGATTTTAGTCTAGCTGACGGGCTGTGCTGTCCGGATCAAGAACGTGACTGGTCAATTTGGCGACAAGGAACCAGCTCAAGGAAGGACAGTTCAGGCGAACTCCGGCATGCTAGCCAAGCGGTAAAGGAGCTTAAGTATATTCTGCTGTTATAAGGTTACCATATAAAACAAACATAACAAATAGTATCCTTTTTTCAGAGTCACTGTGATAGGTAAAGGGTAGATCGACCACATCACATTTGCACTGAGTTCAGGCGCGCGGTCAGACCTCGTTTGTGTGCATGACAAGCTGTGCTTAGCCGGGGCTCAGTGTGGCAAGCATGAAGGATCTTACCTACGACATGTAGCAGCACGTTCTCACCTGCGCGTGTGAGGAGCTCATCTCGTGTGCCACGATGCAGAACGACGTCGCAGAGGTGACAAGTAGCGAGGTCGGTGGAACAGCTTGTCGGGAACGCCCTGCTGATAACAATGGGCGTGGTGTCGTCAATCGAGACATCAGCCATTTCGCCATGTGGACGTTGTGACCTCGCCTAGGTGGTCAAGGCCGCTTGTGTGAATCATACGCTGTGGTTACCCAGTGTTCAGCGGAGCAAGCAAGGAGCATGTTACCTACCATTTGTGGAAGGATGTGCTCCCCACCGTCTTGAATAGCTCATTTCGGGTGCCATGATGGAGACATAGCGTCTGCTCCAAGAATGTCAAAGCCAACAAGGAAGAATCACTCCACATGGCTATAAAAAGGTCACAGCTGGCAAACAAGCAGCGCTGAAGAGCGGTTATGCCATTGGCAGCATTTATATTCACTTGGTGGCGAAGCACAGAACGGTAAATATCAGGCATGAAAAAAGGATTCGAACGAAGTGCACCGTGCCATGAAGAACTAAATGAGAGGCTGTGATTGCCCAGTGTTCAGTTGGGCAAGCACGGAGGATGTTACCTACAACTCGTGGCAGGAAGTACTAGCAACTGTATTGAAAAGCTCATTTCCAGTCCCATGATGGAGACATAGCGGCAGCACAAAAAATGTCAAAGCCAGCAATAAAGGATAATTTTAGAGAGCAATAAAAGGTTGTTACTGGTAAACAGGCTGCGCTGAAGAGCGCTTGTGGCTATGGCAACGTTCACATTCACTGATGTGACGAAGCAGAGAACGGTAAATATCAGGCATGAAAAAACGGCACGAATGCAGTCCCACGTTCGATGGAGAACGACGTGAGCGGCTGCGGTTGCCCAGTGCTCAGTTGGGCAAGCACGGAGGATGTTAACTACCACTCGTGCCAGGCATACTCACCACATTCTTGAATGGCTCATTCTGGGTTCCATGATGGAGACCTAGCGACACCGCAAAGATGTCATTGCCAACAAGGAAGAACGACTCGTCGCAGCTAAAAAAAGGTTGTAGCTGCAAAACACGCTGCGCTGAAGAGCGTTCATGTCATTGGCAGCATTCACATTTATGGAAGTGGCGATGCACAGAACGTTAAATATGAGGAATGAAAAAACAGCGCGAACGCAGTCCCAGGTGCCATGGACAACGTCGTGAGTGGCTGCAGTTGCCCAGTGTTCAGTTGGGCAAGCACAGAGTATGTTACCTACCACTCGTGGCAGGCATACTCACCACAGTCTTGAATGGCTCGTCCTGGATTCCTTGATGGAAACATAACGACACCGCCAAGGATGTCAAAGCGCACAAGGTAGAATGGCGCTTCACGGCTAATAAATGGTTGTAGCTGGCATAACAGGCTGCGCTGAAGAGTTCTTGTGGCATTGGCAGCATTCAAATTCACTGATGTGGCGAAGCGCACAACAGTAAATATAAGGCATGAACAAACGGCGCGAATGCAGTCCCAGGTGCCATGGTGTACGCAGTGAGCGGCTGAGGTTGCCCAGTGTTCAGTTGGGCAAGTGCGGTGGATGTTAGCTACCACTCGTGGCAGGACGTGCTCACCACAGCCTTGAATGGGTTATTCCGGGTGCAATGATTGAGACCTAGCAAAACCACCTAAGATGCCAAAGCAATGAGGAAGAATGAATGTACAGGGCTATAAAAAGTTGCAGATGGAAAACGGGTGGCACTGAAGAGCGTCTATGACATTCGTAGCATTCACATTCACTGATGTGGTGAAGTACGGATATCAGGTAAGAAATACGGAACTCACGCATACCCACGTGCGAATGAGAACTAAGTAAGCTTCAATTTATACAAATGACATAGGGTGGATGACGAAGTAGCACAAGCACAAGTTATCCGCTCCCTCAGCAACTTGCGACACTGCACAGACGGCACCGGTTGGACGGTGCAAGAAGCAACATTCCTCAGCGCCCGTGGGCACCGGTACACAGTCTCTCCAAAAAAATGCGCAACAGAGGAGCCGGATTGCCACAAGGCACAATTCTCAGCGTTTCCACGCACAGACGCGTCATACATATTCAATGTTATGTCCAGGCTACGCCGCGGCGGTACTAGATGGCATCGAACTTTCAGAGATGTGGGAAAGAGTTGCTTAACTTTACACGCGTCATAAAAACTCGTATCGTTGTTGGTAAAACATTGTGTCGTTTTGCTCATTTAAAGCTAATGCATTACTTAAAACATCGTTCAGTCGCGTTTTCTGCAAAAGGTATTCAAAGAAAAAAACACACCAATCACAGTGTGGCAATGCTTCGAACAGGCACCCCGACCCCTACTCGGACTCCTTCGGGGTAGGGAGCTTAGTTTTAACCCTGACCTCACCGTTTAGAACAATGAGGCCAACATGGGTCGCACACACGCCACCGGTAGCGTTCGCGAGTCTTATTCTGCCTCCCGCCACCTACCGAGCCGAGACCAATTGCAGTTAGCGTTCAGTTGTTGGCTGTGGTGAAGGTAGTAAGCCATCGGCAGGACTATATAGTGAATAATTCTACCTTGAGCATAGAAATTGTCCTGATGAGAGCATATCGTTTAGCAAGCGTTGTTATGAAGAAGAACGAGAGAACCCGTAGAAAAGATCACGATTATTTGTCGGCTGCTATAACGGTCCTCAATTCACCTGCCCACAGGCGTTGCGTCTGATGGAATTATTATGGCACTGGCGGGATTATATATTCAGTAAGTCTACCTCGAGAAGAGAAGTCGACCTAAGTACGGCATATGGTCTTGCAGAGGTTGCGATGACGAGAGATATGTAATGAACCGGGGACGAAGTGCCCGCTTTTCGGCCGGCTGTTATAGCAGGCCTAATGGGGATACCTGTACACAAAGAATCGATTTTAGTCTAGCTGACGGGCGGTGCTGTCCGCATCAAGAACGTGACTGGTCAATTTGGCGACAAGGAACCAGCTCAAGCAAGGACAGTTCAGGCGAACTCCAGCATGCTAGCCAAGCGGTAAAGGAGCTTAAGTATATTCTGCTGTTATAAGGTTACCGTATAAAACAAACATAACAAATAGTATCCTTTTTTCAGAGTCACTGTGATAGGTAAAGGGTTGATCGACCACATCACATTTGCACTCAGTTCAGGCGCGCGGTCAGGCCTCGTTTGTGTGCATGACAAGCTGTGCTTAGCCGGGGTTCAGTGTGGCAAGCATGAAGGATCTTACCTACGACATGCAGCAGCACGTTCTCACCTGCGCGTGTGAGGAGCTCATCTCGTGTGTCATGATGCAGAACGACGTCGCAGAGGTGACAAGTAGCGAGGTCGGTGGAACAGCTTGTCGGGAACGCCCTGCTGATAACAATGGGCGTGGTGTCGTCAATCGAGACATCAGCCATTTCGCCATGTGGACGCTGTGACCTCGCCTAGGTGGTCAAGGCCGCTTGTGTGAATCATACGCTGTGGTTACCCAGTGTTCAGCGGAGCAAGCAAGGAGCATGTTACCTACCATTTGTGGAAGGACGTGCTCACCACCGTCTTGAATAGCTCATTTCGGGTGCCATGATGGAGACATAGCGTCGGCTCCAAGAATGTCAAAGCCAACAAGGAAGAATGACTCCACATGGCTATAAAAAGGTCATAGCTGGCAAACAGGCAGCGCTGAAGAGCGGTTATGCCATTGGCAGCATATATATTCACTGGGTGGCGAAGCACAGAACGGTAAATATCAGGCATGAAAAAAGGATTCGAACGAAGTGCACCGTGCCATGAAGGACTAAATGAGCGGCTGTGATTGCCCAGTGTTCAGTTGGGCAAGCACGGAGGATGTTACCTACAACTCGTGGCAGGAAGTACTAGCAACTGTATTGAAAAGCTCATTTCCACTCCCATGATGGAGACATAGCGACAGCACAAAAAATGTCAAAGCCAGCAATAAAGGATAATTTTAGAGAGCAATAAAAGGTTGTTACTGGTAAACAGGCTGCGCTGAAGAGCGCTTGTGGCTATGGCAACGTTCACATTCACTGATGTGACGAAGCAGAGAACGGTAAATATCAGGCATGAAAAAACGGCACGAATGCAGTCCCACGTTCCATGGAGAACGACGTGAGCGGCTGCGGTTGCCCAGTGCTCAGTTGGGCAAGCACGGAGGATGTTAACTACCACTCGTGCCAGGCATACTCACCACATTCTTGAATGGCTCATTCTGGGTTCCATGATGGAGACCTAGCGACACCGCAAAGATGTCATTGCCAACAAGGAAGAACGACTCGGCGCGGCTATAAAAAGGTTGTAGCTGCAAAACACGCTGCGCTGAAGAGCGTTCATGTCATTCGCGGCATTCACATTTATGGAAGTGGCGAAGCACAGAACGGTAAATATGAGGCATGAAAAAACAGCGCGAACGCAGTCCCAGGTGCCATGGAGAACGTCGTGAGTGGCTGCGGTTGCCCAGTGTTCAGTTGGGCAAGCACAAAGTATGTTACCTACCACTCGTGGCAGGCATACTCACCACAGTCTTGAATGGCTCGTCCTGGATTCCTTGATGGAGACATAACGACACCGCCAAGGATGTCAAAGCGCACAAGGTAGAATGACGCTTCACGGCTAATAAATGGTTGTAGCTGGCATAACAGGCTGCGCTGAAGAGTTCTTGTGGCATTGGCAGCATTCAAATTCACTGATGTGGCGAAGCGCACAACAGTAAATATAAGGCATGAACAAACGGCGCGAATGCAGTCCCAGGTGCCATGGTGTACGAAGTGAGCGGCTGAGGTTGCCGAGTGTTCAGTTGGGCAAGCTCGGTGGATGTTAGCTACCACTCGTGGCAGGACGTGCTCACCACAGCCTTGAATGGTTTATTCCGGGTGCAATGATTGAGACCTAGCAAAGCCACCTAAGATGCCAAAGCAATGAGGAAGAATGATTGTACAGGGCTATAAAAAGTTGCAGATGGAAAACGGGTGGCACTGAAGAGCGCTTATGACATTCGTAGCATTCACATTCACTGATGTGGTGAAGTACGGATATCAGGTAAGAAATACGGAACTAACGCATACCCACGTGCGAATGAGAAATAAGTAAGCTTCAATTTATACAATTGAAATAGGGTGGATGACAAGGTAGCACAAGCACAAGTTATCCGCTCCCTCAGCAACTTGCGACACTGCACTGACGGCACCGGTTGGATGGTGCAAGAAGCAACATTCCTCAGCGCCCGTGGGCACCGGTACACAGTCTCTCCAAAAAAATGCGCAACAGAGGAGCCGGATTGCCACAAGGCACAATTCTCAGCGTTTCCACGCACAGACGCGCCATACATAATCAATGTTATGTCCAGGCTACGCCGCGTCGGTACTAGAAGGCATCGAACTTTCAGAGATGTGAGAAACAGTTGCTTAACTGTACACGCGTCATGAAAACTCGTATCGTTGTTGGTAAAAAATTGTGTCGTTTTGCTCATTTAAAGCTAATGCATTACTTAAAACATCGTTCAGTCGCGTTTTGTGCAAAAGGTATTCAAAGAAAAAAACACACCAATCACAGTGTGGCAATGCTTCGAACAGGCACCCCGACCCCTGGACTCCTTCGGGGTAGGGAGCTTAGTTTTAACCCTGACCTCAACGTTTAGAACAATGAGGCCAACATGGGTCGCACACACGCCACCGGTAGCGTTCGCGAGTCTTATTCTGCCTCCCGCCACCTACCGAGCCGAGACCAATTGCTGTTAGCGTTCAGTTGTTGGCTGTGGTGAAGGTAGTAAGCCATCGGCATTCACTATATAGTGAATAATTCTACGTTGAGCACAGAAATTGTCCTGATGAGAGCATATCGTTTAGCAAGCGTTGTTATGAAGAAGAACGAGAGAACCCGTAGAAAAGATCACGATTATTTGTCGGCTGCTATAACGGTCCTCAATTCACCTGCCCACAGGCGTTGCGTCTGATGGAATTATTATGGCACTGGCGGGATTATATATTCAGTAAGTCTACCTCGAGAAGAGAAGTCGACCTAAGTACGGCATATGGTCTAGCAGAGGTTGCGATGACGAGAGATATGTAATGAACCGGGGACGAAGTGCCCGCTTTTCGGCCGGCTGTTATAGCAGGCCTAATGGGGATACCTGTACACAAAGAATCGATTTTAGTCTAGCTGACGGGCTGTGCTGTCCGGATCAAGAACGTGACTGGTCAATTTGGCGACAAGGAACCAGCTCAAGGAAGGACAGTTCAGGCGAACTCCGGCATGCTAGCCAAGCGGTAAAGGAGCTTAAGTATATTCTGCTGTTATAAGGTTACCATATAAAACAAACATAACAAATAGTATCCTTTTTTCAGAGTCACTGTGATAGGTAAAGGGTAGATCGACCACATCACATTTGCACTGAGTTCAGGCGCGCGGTCAGACCTCGTTTGTGTGCATGACAAGCTGTGCTTAGCCGGGGCTCAGTGTGGCAAGCATGAAGGATCTTACCTACGACATGTAGCAGCACGTTCTCACCTGCGCGTGTGAGGAGCTCATCTCGTGTGCCACGATGCAGAACGACGTCGCAGAGGTGACAAGTAGCGAGGTCGGTGGAACAGCTTGTCGGGAACGCCCTGCTGATAACAATGGGCGTGGTGTCGTCAATCGAGACATCAGCCATTTCGCCATGTGGACGTTGTGACCTCGCCTAGGTGGTCAAGGCCGCTTGTGTGAATCATACGCTGTGGTTACCCAGTGTTCAGCGGAGCAAGCAAGGAGCATGTTACCTACCATTTGTGGAAGGATGTGCTCCCCACCGTCTTGAATAGCTCATTTCGGGTGCCATGATGGAGACATAGCGTCTGCTCCAAGAATGTCAAAGCCAACAAGGAAGAATCACTCCACATGGCTATAAAAAGGTCACAGCTGGCAAACAAGCAGCGCTGAAGAGCGGTTATGCCATTGGCAGCATTTATATTCACTTGGTGGCGAAGCACAGAACGGTAAATATCAGGCATGAAAAAAGGATTCGAACGAAGTGCACCGTGCCATGAAGAACTAAATGAGCGGCTGTGATTGCCCAGTGTTCAGTTGGGCAAGCACGGAGGATGTTACCTACAACTCGTGGCAGGAAGTACTAGCAACTGTATTGAAAAGCTCATTTCCAGTCCCATGATGGAGACATAGCGGCAGCACAAAAAATGTCAAAGCCAGCAATAAAGGATAATTTTACAGAGCAATAAAAGGTTGTTACTGGTAAACAGGCTGCGCTGAAGAGCGCTTGTGGCTATGGCAACGTTCACATTCACTGATGTGACGAAGCAGAGAACGGTAAATATCAGGCATGAAAAAACGGCACGAATGCAGTCCCACGTTCGATGGAGAACGACGTGAGCGGCTGCGGTTGCCCAGTGCTCAGTTGGGCAAGCACGGAGGATGTTAACTACCACTCGTGCCAGGCATACTCACCACATTCTTGAATGGCTCATTCTGGGTTCCATGATGGAGACCTAGCGACACCGCAAAGATGTCATTGCCAACAAGGAAGAACGACTCGTCGCAGCTAAAAAAAGGTTGTAGCTGCAAAACACGCTGCGCTGAAGAGCGTTCATGTCATTGGCAGCATTCACATTTATGGAAGTGGCGATGCACAGAACGTTAAATATGAGGCATGAAAAAACAGCGCGAACGCAGTCCCAGGTGCCATGGAGAACGTCGTGAGTGGCTGCAGTTGCCCAGTGTTCAGTTGGGCAAGCACAGAGTATGTTACCTACCACTCGTGGCAGGCATACTCACCACAGTCTTGAATGGCTCGTCCTGGATTCCTTGATGGAGACATAACGACACCGCCAAGGATGTCAAAGCGCACAAGGTAGAATGGCGCTTCACGGCTAATAAATGGTTGTAGCTGGCATAACAGGCTGCGCTGAAGAGTTCTTGTGGCATTGGCAGCATTCAAATTCACTGATGTGGCGAAGCGCACAACTGTAAATATAAGGCATGAACAAACGGCGCGAATGCAGTCCCAGGTGCCATGGTGTACGAAGTGAGCGGCTGAGGTTGCCCAGTGTTCAGTTGGGCAAGCGCGGTGGATGTTAGCTACCACTCGTGGCAGGACGTGCTCACCACAGCCTTGAATGGTTTATTCCGGGTGCAATGATTGAGACCTAGCAAAACCACCTAAGATGCCAAAGCAATGAGGAAGAATGATTGTAGAGGGCTATAAAAAGTTGCAGGTGGAAAACGGGTGGCACTGAAGAGCGCCTATGACATTCGTAGCATTCACATTTACTGATGTGGTGAAGTACGGATATCAGGTAAGAAATACGGAACTAACGCATACCCACGTGCGAATGAGAACTAAGTAAGCTTCAATTTATACAATCGACATAGGGTGGATGACGAGGTAGCACAAGCACAAGTTATCCGCTCCCTCAGCAACTTGCGACACTGCACAGACGGCACCGGTTGGACGGTGCAAGAAGCAACATTCCTCAGCGCCCGTGGGCACCGGTACACAGTCTCTCCAAAAAAATGCGCAACAGAGGAGCCGGATTGCCACAAGGCACAATTCTCAGCGTTTCCACGCACAGACGCGCCATACATATTCAATGTTATGTCCAGGCTACGCCGCGGCGGTACTAGATGGCATCGAACTTTCAGAGATGTGGGAAAGAGTTGCTTAACTGTACACGCGTCATAAAAACTCATATCTTTGTTGGTAAAACATTGTGTCGTTTTGCTCATTTAAAGCTAATGCATTACTTAAAACATCGTTCAGTCGCGTTTTCTGCAAAAGGTATTCAAAGAAAAAAACACATCAATCACAGTGTGGCAATGCTTCGAACAGGCACCCCGACCCCTACTCGGACTCCTTCGGGGTAGGGAGCTTAGTTTTAACCCTGACCTCACCGTTTAGAACAATGAAGCCAACATGGGTCGCACGCACGCCACCGGTAGCGTTCGCGAGTCTTATTCTGCCTCCCGCCACCTACCGAGCCGAGACCAATTGCAGTTAGCGTTCAGTTGTTGGCTGTGGTGAAGGTAGTAAGCCATCGGCAGGACTATATAGTGAATAATTCTACCTTGAACACAGAAATTGTCCTGATGAGAGCATATCGTTTAGCAAGCGTTGTTATGAAGAAGAACGAGAGAACCCGTAGAAAAGATCACGATTATTTGTCGGCTGCTATAACGGTCCTCAATTCACCTGCCCACAGGCGTTGCGTCTGATGGAATTATTATGGCACTGGCGGGATTATATATTCAGTAAGTCTACCTCGAGAAGAGAAGTCGACCTAAGTACGGCATATGGTCTAGCAGAGGTTGCGATGACGAGAGATAAGTAATGAACCGGGCACGAAGTGCCCGCTTTTCGGACGGCTGTTATAGCAGGCCTAATGGGGATACCTGTACACAAAGAATCGATTTTAGTCTAGCTGACGGGCTGTGCTGTCCGGATCAAGAACGTGACTGGTCAATTTGGCGACAAGGAACCAGCTCAAGGCAGGACAGTTAAGGCGAACTCCGGCATGCGAGCCAAGCGGTAAAGCAGCTTAAGTATATTCTGCTGTTATAAGGTTACCATATAAAACAAACATAACAAATAGTATCCTTTTTTCAGAGTCACTGTGATAGGTAAAGGGCAGATTGACCACATCACATTTGCACTCAGTTCAGGCGCGCGGTCAGACCTCGTTTGTGTGCATGACAAGCTGTGCTTAGCCGTGCTTCAGTGTGGCAAGCATGAAGGATCTTACCTACGACATGTAGCAGCACGTTCTCACCTGCGCGTGTGAGGAGCTCATCTCGTGTGTCATGATGCAGAACGACGTCGCAGAGGTGACAAGTAGCGAGGTCGGTGGAACAGCTTGTCGGGAACGCCCTGCTGATAACAATGGGCGTGGTGTCGTCAATCGAGACATCAGCCATTTCGCCATGTGGACGTTGTGACCTCGCCTAGGTGGTCAAGGCCGCTTGTGTGAATCATACGCTGTGGTTACCCAGTGTTCAGCGGAGCAAGCAAGGAGCATGTTACCTACCATTTGTGGAAGGACGTGCTGACCACCGTCTTGAATAGCTCATTTCGGGTGCCATGATGGAGACATAGCGTCGGCTCCAAGAATGTCAAAGCCAACAATTAAGAAAGAATCCACATGGCTATAAAAAGGTCATAGCTGGCAAACAGGCAGCGCTGAAAAGCGGTTATGCCATTGGCAGCATTTATATTCACTGGGTGGCGAAGCACAGAACGGTAAATATCAGGCTTGAAAAAAGGATTCGAACGAAGTGCACCGTGCCATGAAGAACTAAATGAGCGGCTGTGATTGCCCAGTGTTCAGTTGGGCAAGCACGGAGGATTTTACCTACAACTCGTGGCAGGCAGTACTAGCAGCTGTATTGAAAAGCTCATTTCCAGTCCCATGATGGAGACATAGCGACAGCACAAAAAATGTCAAAGCCAGCAATAAAGGATAATTTTACAGAGCAATAAAAGGTTGTTACTGGTAAACAGGCTGCGCTGAAGAGCGCTTGTGGCTATGGCAACGTTCCCATTCACTGATGTGACGAAGCAGAGAACGGTAAATATAAGGCATGAAAAAACGGCACTAATGCAGTCCCACGTTCCATGGAGAACGACGTGAGCGGCTGCGGTTGCCCAGTGCTCAGTTGGGCAAGCACGGAGGATGTTAACTACCACTCGTGCCAGGCATACTCACCACATTCTTGAATGGCTCATTCTGGGTTCCATGATGGAGACCTAGCGACACCGCAAAGATGTCATTGCCAACAAGGAAGAACGACTCGTCGCGGCTATAAAAAGGTTGTAGCTGCAAAACACGCTGCGCTGAAGAGCGTTCATGTCATTGGCAGCATTCACATTTATGGAAGTGGCGAAGCAAAGAACGGTAAATATGAGGCATGAAAAAACAGCGCGAACGCAGTCCCAGGTGCCATGGAGAACGTCGTGAGTGGCTGCAGTTGCCCAGTGTTCAGTTGGGCAAGCACAGAGTATGTTACCTACCACTCGTGGCAGGCATACTCACCACAGTCTTGAATGGCTCGTCCTGGATTCCTTGATGGAGACATAACGACACCGCCAAAGATGTCAAAGCGCACAAGGTAGAATGACGCTTCACGGCTAATCAATGGTTGTAGCTGGCATAACAGGCTGCGCTGAAGAGTTCTTGTGGCATTGGCAGCATTCAAATTCACTGATGTGGCGAAGCGCACAACAGTAAATATAAGGCATGAACAAACGGCGCGAATGCAGTCCCAGGTGCCATGGTGTACGAAGTGAGCGGCTGAGGTTGCCCAGTGTTCAGTTGGGCAAGCGCGGTGGATGTTAGCTACCACTCGTGGCAGGACGTGCTCACCACAGCGTTGAATGGTTTATTCCGGGTGCAATGATTGAGACCTAGCAAAACCACCTAAGATGCCAAAGCAATGAGGAAGAATGATTGTACAGGGCTATAAAAAGTTGCAGATGGAAAACGGGTGGCATTGAAGAGCGCTTATGACATTCGCAGCATTCACATTCACTGATGTGGTGAAGTGCGGATATCAGGTAAGAAATACGGAACTAACGCATACCCACGTGCGAATGAGAACTAAGTAAGCTTCAATTTATACAATTGACATAGGGTGGATGACGAGGTAGCACAAGCACAAGTTATCCGCTCCCTCAGCAACTTGCGACACTGCACAGACGGCACCGGTTGGACGGTGCAAGAAGCAACATTCCTCAGCGCCCGTGGGCACCGGTAGACAGTCTCTCCAAAAAAATGCGCAACAGAGGAGCCGGATTGCCACAAGGCACAATTCTCAGCGTTTCCACGCACAGACGCGCCATACATATTCAATGTTATGTCCAGGCTGCGCCGCGGCGGTACTAGATGGCATCGAACTTTCAGAGATGTGGGAAAGAGTTGCTTAACTGTACACGCGTCATAAAAAGTCGTATCGTTGTTGGTAAAACATTGTGTCGTTTTGCTCATTTAAAGCTAATGCATTACTTAAAACATCGTTCAGTCGCGTTTTCTGCAAAAGGTATTCAAAGAAAAAAACACACCAATCACAGTGTGGCAATGCTTCGAACAGGCACCCCGACCCCTACTCGGACTCCTTCGGGGTAGGGAGCTTAGTTTTAACCCTGACCTCACCGTTTAGAACAATGAGGCCAACATGGGTCGCACACACGCCACCGGTAGCGTTCGCGAGTCTTATTCTGCCTCCCGCCACCTACCGAGCCGAGACCAATTGCAGTTAGCGTTCAGTTGTTGGCTGTGGTGAGGGTAGTAAGCCATCGGCAGGACTATATAGTGAATAATTCTACCTTGAGCACAGAAATTGTCCTGATAAGAGCCTATCGTTTAGCAAGCGTTGTTATGAAGAAGAACGAGAGAACCCGTAGAAAAGATCACGATTATTTGTCGGCTGCTGTAACGGTCCTCAATTCACCTGCCCACAGGCGTTGCGTCTGATGCAATTATTATGGCACTGGCGGGATTATATATTCAGTAAGTTTACTTCGAGAAGAGAAGTCGACCTAAGTACGGCATATGGTCAAGCAGAGGTTGCGATGACGAGAGATATGTAATGAACCGGGGACGAAGTGCCCGCTTTTCGGCCGGCTGTTATAGCAGGCCTAATGGGGATACCTGTACACAGAGAAATGATTTTGGTCGAGCTGACGGGCTGTGCTGGCCGGATCAACGACGTGACTGGCGAATTGGGTGAAAAGTGACCAGCTCAAGGAAGGATAGTTTAGTCGCACTTTGGCATGCTTCCCAAGCTGTAAAGGAACTTGAGTATATTCTGCTGTTATAACGTTACCATATAAAACAAACATAACACGTAGTATCCTTTTTTCAGAGTCATTGCGATAGGTAAAGTGTAGATCGACAACACCACATTTGCACTCAGTTCAGGCGCGCGGTAAGACCACGTTTGTGTGCATGACAAGCTGTGCTTAGTCGGTGTTCAGTGGGGCGAGCATGAAGGATCTTACCTACCAGACGTAGCAGGACGTTCTCACCTGTGCTGGTGAGGAGCTCGTCTCGTGTGTCATAATGCAGAACGACGTCGCAGAGGTGAGAACTAGCGCGGTCGCTGGAGTAGCTTGGCGGGAACGCCCGCTGATAACAATGGCCTTGGTGTCGTCCATAGAGACATCAGCCATTTCTCCAGGTGCACGTTGTGACCTCGCCTAGGTGGTAAAGGCCGCTTGCGTGAATCGTAAGCTGTGGTTACCAGGGTTTAGCGGAGCAAGCAACGAGGATGTTACCTACCATTAGTGGCAGGACGTTCTCACCACAGCCTTGAATAGCTCATTTCGGGTGCCACGATGGAGATATAGCGACAACGCCAAAAATGTCAAAGCCAGCAAGGAAGAATGACTCCACATGGCTGGGAAAAGGTCGTAGCTGGCAAACAGGCAGCGCTGAAGAGCGTTTATGCCATTGGCAGCATTTATATTCACTGTGAGTCGAAGCACAGAACGCTAAATATCAGGCATGAAAAAAGGGTTCGAACGAAGTGCCACGTGCCGTGAAGGACTAAATTAGCGGCTGTGAATGCCCAGTGTTCAGTTGGGCAAGCACGGAGGATGCTACCTACAACTCGTGGCAGGACCTACTAACAACTGTAGTGAAAAGCTCATTTCCGGTGCCATGTAGGAGACATAGCGACAGCGCCAAGAATGTCAATGCCAACAAAGAAGAATGACTCCACATGGCTGGAAAAAGGTCGTAGCTGGCAAACAAGCAGCGCTGAAGACCATTTATGCCATTGGCCGCATTTATATTCACTGATGTGGCGAAGCACACAATGGTAAATGTCAGGCATGAAAAACAGCGCGAACGCAGTCGCAGGTGTCATGGAGAACGACGTGAGTGGCTGCGGTTGCACAGTGTTCAGTTGGGCAAGCACGGGGGATCTTACCTACCACTCGAGGCAGGCATACTCAGTACAGTCTTCAATGGCTCATTCTGGGTTCCATGATGGAGTCATAGCGACACCGCAAGGATGTCAAAGCCCACAAGGAAGAAGGACTATACACGCTATAAAAGGGTTATAGCTTAAAGACACGCTGGGCTGAAGAGTGTTGATGTCATTGGCAGCAGTCACATTTACGGATGTGGCGAAGCACAGAACGGTAAATGTCAGGCATGAAGAAATGGCGCGGATGCAGTCCCACGTGCTATGAAGAACTAAATGAGCGGCTCTGATTGCCCAGTGCTCAGTTGGGCAAGCACGGAGGACGTTACCTAAAACTCGTGGCAGGACGTACTAAGAAATGTAATCGAAAGCTCATTTCCGGTGCCATAATGGAGACTAGCGACACCGCCTAGGATGTCCCAGCCAATAATGAAGGATAATTCTACAGGGCAATAAAAGGTTGTAACTGGTAAACAGGCTGCGGTGAAGAGCGCTTGTGCATATGGCAACATTCACATTCACTGATGTGGCGAAGCACAGAACGTTAAATATCAGGCATGAAAAAACGGCGCAGACGCAGTCCCTGGTGCCGTGGAGAAGGAAGTGAGCTGGTACGGTTGCCCTGTGTTCACTTTGGCAAGTTCGGATGATGTTACCTATCACTCATGGAGGGCATACTCACCGATGTCTTGAATAGCTCATTCCGTGTGCCATGATGGAGAAATAGCGACACCGACAAGGATATCAAAGCCAACAAGGAAGAACGACTCTGCACGGCTATAAGAATTCGTAGCCGGCAAACAGGCTGCGCTGAAGAGCGTTTATGCCATGGGCAGCATTCATATTCACTGTGTGGCGAAGCACAGAACGGTAAATATCAGCCATGAAAAAAGGGCTCGAACGCAGTTCCACATTCCATGAAGAACTAAATGAGCGGCGCTGATTGCCCAGTGTTCAGTTGGGCAAGTACGGAGGATGTTACCTACCACTCGTGGCAGGACGTACTCACCCCTGTATGGAAAAGCTCATTTAGGGTGCCATTATGGAGACTTGCGGCACCGCCTAGGATGCCACAGTCAACAACCCTTAAGGCAATATGAGATGAGTTTTACATGAAAGTCTGATGAGTTTTGACATCACAGCCATTGGACTTTCTGATGAGTTTCTTTGGAATTTTCTGATGTATTCCTAATGTCATTCTAAAACATATTGTTACCGGAAGGAAGAAGCGTTCGTCTATTTACAAGTGGCTTTTATTGGCTGAGCCAACAAGCATAGAGCATCGATACTGCTAAACACTTCTTCGTCGTCCCTAAGGCCACCATCAGCGTCGTCTTCTTTCCACATTACCAACTGTGACATCACCCCCTTCCGAAAAGCACCTGATTGGTGCGGCTCATCGGTCTGAGAAAGGTAAGGTTTGAGACGGCTGACGTGGATGATGTCAGAGACAGGTGAAGGCACCGTGGAATTCAGCGGAGACACTTCATATGTGACAGGGGTCACCTGGCGAAGGATGCGGTAAGTCATAGTATCGCGAGAGGAATTTCTCGGAAAGACCAACATGCCGTGTTGGATACCAAACTAGCACGAGAGCACCTGGTTCGTAGTTCACGTCTTGATGGCGCTGGTTGTAACGGCACTTCTGGCGTGTCTGTGAAGCAGAAAGACGAATACGGGCAATCTGGCGTGCTTGGGTCGCTGTGGCTATTACATCCCGAGTGTACTCTGTCGGCGAGTCGAGTGTGGTCGAAAGGAAAGTCTCGAAAGGCAAAGTCGGCTCACGGCCGAAGAGGAGATAGAAGGGTGAATAGCCAGCTGTGTCGTGGCGCGAGGAATTGTAGGCGAACGTGACAAATGGTAGAGCAATGTCCCAGTCACGATGATCGGAGGAAAGATACATTGCTAGCATGTCAGTTATTGTGCGGTTCAGGCGTTCGGTAAGACCATCAGTTTTAGTATGGTAAGCGGTAGTAAGTTTGTGTTTAGTAGCACATGATCAAAGTAGGTCGTCTATGACTTTGGCAGGAAAGTATCTGCCGCGATCGGTGAGAAGTTGACGAGGTGCACCGTGGTGCAAGATAACGTCGTGAAGCAAGAAATCAGTGACGGTTGTAGCGCAACTGGTCGGTAGGGCTCTAGTACCGGCATAGCGAGTTGTATAGTCCGTAGCGACGGCAATCTCCCTATTTCCGTCCTTGGATATAGGGAATGGTCCGAGGAGATCAAGGCCAACGCGAAAGAAAGGGTCGGCCGGTATATCCAAAGGCTGCAGCAGTCCAGCAGGAGGCACAGCTGGTCTTTGCCGGCGTTGACACGACTCACACGCGGCAACATAGCGCCGGACGGAGCGGTTGAGACGGGGCCAGAAAAACCGTCGCCGAATTCGGTCATAGGTCCGCGTGACGCCAAGGTGTCCAGCGGTGGGAACGTCGTGGAGTTGCTGCAGTACAATCTGCTGCAGATGAGACGGAATGACGGTTAGGAGCTCGGGCCCGTCGGGGTGCATGTTGCGGCGATACAGGATGCCGATGTAGTTCGAACATGTGAAGGGATGGGCCAGATGGAGCAGAGAGCAGCCGTTCGATAATGAGGCGTAACGACTCATCGCGTCGTTGTTCAGCGTCGTTGTTCAGCGTCGTTGTTCAGCGTTGTTCACTCTTGCAAGGCTGAGAGTGAAAGAACGCAGATCGGTGCGACATCCACTAAACCGTCCGGTACATCGACGGAATGACGAGACAGGCAGTCGGCGTCCTGATGTGGACGACCCGACTTGTGGACCACAGTGTATGTGTATTCTTGCAGCCGTAGGGCCCAGCGACCGAGGCGTCCGGTGGGATCCTTGAGGGAGGAAAGCCAACAAAGGGCGTGGTGGTCGGTTTTAACTGTAAATGGTCGACCATATATGTAGGGTCGGAACTTGCCCACCGCCCAAATGAGGGCTAGGCACTCGCGCTCAGTAATCGAGTAATTGCGCTCGGCGGGGGAGAGGAGGCGACTGTCGTAGGCGATAACGCGGTCGTGCCCACATTGGCGTTGCCATAGCCACTGGCGTCAGTGCGGATTTCTGTCGGAGCGGAGGGGTCAAAATGAGCGAGAACAGGAGGTGTGGAAAGCAGCGTGATGAGCTGCGAGAAAGCAGATGCTTGTTCAGAGCCCCAAGAGAAAGGCACGTCTTTCTTCAGGAGGTCATAAGGGGACGGGCAACATGGGCGAAATTTTCCACAAACCTGCGGAAGTAAGAGCAAAGGCCCATAAAGCTGCGAACATCTTTGGCACAAGTTGGTACGGGGAAATTCTGCACAGCATGAAATTTAGCGGGGTCGGGGCGAATGCCTGACGAATCGACGAGGTGTCCGAGCCTGGTTATTTGGTGGTGACCGAAGTGGCACTTGGATGAGTTGAGCTGTAAGCCAGCGGTGCGAAAAACAGAAAGAACAGATGAAAGTCTTTCAAGATGAGTTGCAAAAGTTGAAGAGAATACGATGACGTCATCGAAGTAGCACAAACAGATGGACCATTTCGAACCACGCAAGAGCATGTACATCATCCGTTCAAAGGTCGCCGGGGCATTGCACAAGCCAAATGGCATTACTCGGAACTGATATAGGCCGTATGATGTGACGAATGCAGCCTTTTCACGGTTCATTTCATCCACGGCAATTTGCCAATATCCAGAGCGAAGGTCTATAGATGAAAAATAAGTGGCACCATGGAGACAATCTAGAGCGTCGTCAATGCGGGGAAGTGGATATGCATCTTTCTTGGTGATCGTGTTTAGATGACGATAGTCAACGCAGAATCGCCAGCTGTTATCCTTCTTTTTGACGAGAACAACAGGGGACGCACACGGTATGGAAGAGTGTTCAATAATGCCTTTGGCAAGCATCTTGTCAACCTCGCTCTGGATAACTTGTCGCTCAGAGGGCGACACCCGGTATGGGCGTCTGCGAACAGGTGCTGCATCGCCGGTATTTATCCGATGCGTCACGACCGTAGTTTGACGCAAAGGACGATCGTTCAGATCGAAAATGTCGGAGTAGGACTCGAGGAGGCCACGGAGCTGTGCGGCTTGTTGGGTTGAGAGGTCCGGTGCAATCATCTTTGTAAAGTCGTCGGTCGGGTCTGATGCAGAAGGCGCAGAATGAGCAGTGGTCGAAGACGGCTCAACAGATAGAGCAGAAATGTGGCACTCGTGCGTTGGTGACAACGTGGCAAGAGACATGCCTCGAGGTACTACTTGCGGGCACTGTCCGAAATTTAGGATCGGAAGACATGTCTGATTGTCCGCAACAGAAACGATGGTGTGTGGGAAGGAGACATTGTGAGACAGCAGGACTGATGTCGCGGGAGTAAGGACATAGTCTCCGTCAGGTACAGGTGGGCTGGCTAAAACAGGGATGAACGTTGCTGCAAGAGATGGCAGGCGTATAAAATCCGCGGAATAAAGCTGAGCTGGAGCTTGAGCAGGAAGGTCAATGGGAACAGGTAGGGGTAGGTAAAGTTGTACAACACTGGAGGAACAGTCAATCAGAGCAGAATGGGCGGACAAAAAGTCGAGTCCGAGGATCACATTGTGAGGGCAACGTTCAAGCACACTAAAGAAAACGGACGTGTGGCGACCGGCGACACTGACACGAGCAGTACACATTCCAAGCACAGCCGGAGTTCCACCATCGGCGACCTGGAGCAGTCGAGTCGGAGCAGGAGTAAGTACTTTTTTCAAGCGCGTCTGAAGCTCCGCTCTCATGATGGAACTTTGGGCTCCAGTGTCAATGAGTGCTGTAACGGGCAAACCATCCACGTCCACGTCCAGAAGGTTCCGATTAGTAGGCAGGGTCAGCAGAGGAATTTCAGGCCGGTGTTCTAGAGCAGCGTCACCTCCAGGAGCTGCCCCAGTTAGTTTCCCGTCGGAGAGCGGCGACGGTAAGCTGGGGATGGAGAGCGACCCAGCTGGGGCGAACGGGAGCGGCGACTATGTGGTGATGGCGATCGGCTGGTCGCGGTGGCTCGAGCGTTGTCAGGTGCGTCTTCAACCTCGGTGGAGAGTGATGGCGGGCGAGGATTCAGTGGGGAGCAGCGGTAGGCGGGAAAGCTTGGTCGAGAATGGGCTGGCCAGGAACTTCGACATTGGCGAGGGATGTGGCCCACACGTCCACAGTAAAAACAGATGGGTCTATCGTCATGGGTACGCCATTCGGCCGGGTTGCGATAGCTCGGATATGGACCGTATTTGCTCCGGTGAACAGGGGCAGAGGCAGCAGATGAAGCAAAGTCAGGACGGCTGGCGGAGCAGATGGATCGAAGACCTACATTGGCAAGTTCTTGGCGAATGACCGACTGAATGAGGGAAACAAGCGGCCGGGAATCGCCAAAGCACTGCGTGACTGGCGTGGAAGGAGACGCTGCTTCAATTTTTCGCCGAACGATACGTACGACGTTCTCGCAGGAGGTGGACTCACGCGGTGGACAAATGTGTTCGCACGTCGACGAAGCTGCGGTATTAGGTAGACGAGTGAACTGTCGAACTAGCCTTTATGTCATTGGCAGCATTTACATTCATTGATGTGGGGAAGCACAGAAAGGTAAATATCAGGCATGAAAAAACGGCGCGAGCGCAGTGCCACGTGCCGTGGAGAACGAAGTAAGCGGCTGGGGTTGCCCAGTGTTCAGTTGGGCAAGCACGGAGGATGTTACCTACCACTCGTGCAGGATGTACTCACCACAGTCTTGAATATCTCATTCCGGGTGCCATGATGGAGACATAGCGACACCGCCTGGGATGCCAAAGCAATGAGGAAGAATTATTATACAGGGCTATAAAACGTTGTAGCTGGAAAACGGGTTTCACTGAAGAGCGCTTATGGCATTGGTAGCTTTCACATTCACTGATGTGGCGAAGTAAGGAAAGGCAAATATCAGGCACGAAAGAACGGCGCGAACTCAGTCCCACGTGCGAATGAGTACTAAGTAAGCTGCAATTGATACATCTGCTGGGAGCAGAACCACCAGCCCATTGCCAATACAGACTCCCGTTCATCGGGCCAGCCGCAGGATCAGGAGACTGCCTCCAGAAGACAGGACATCGATTCCAACCCCGTGAACTGGTATGGATAGCTTGATGGCGACCCGGTACACACTTCAGAGCCCACGGGTTCTAAACTCGTTCCACGGCGACATGTTCGAATACGTCGAAGTCTGCAAGGCCTACTCCGAGCGCTTGGCTGAGTGCAACGAATGAGACGACGCCACCAAACTTAGAAATGTATATTTTACCAGGAGGACGGCGCACCTACTTGGTTTCAAAATCGTGAAAAGCAATTGACATCATGGCACGAGTTGCGCCGTCACCTATTAGACACCTATACCAGTGCTGATCGCCGCGAACGAGCAGAACGAGCAATCCAAGCCCGCGTCCTGCTTCCCAATGAAAGTGTTAATGCGTTGGTCGAAGACGTGACGCGCCTCTGCGGACGAGCGGACCCTGGAATGACCGCGTATAGGGAGTTGGGTCCCCTGATGCAAGGAGTGAAGGTGCAGCTCTTCGCTGGTCTTATGCGGAGATCTCTGAAGACAGTCGCCGAATTTTTATCTGAGCCTGCAAGTAAGGAGAAGATGCTTCAGCACCGATCGAACTTCTACGAGCCGCAAGTGAAGGCAACATCCACATCCGATATTTTCACTGCGACCGGAAGAAACAGTGACTACCTTCGGGAACTCTTCGGCACCATTGTGCGCGAAGAAATGCAGAAGATTTATGGCGCGTCACAGGCTACGGTGAACTCCATTGCCAATGTGGTAAAAGATGAAGTACACAAAGTTCTCCGGTGTACTTTTCCTCTTGCTAACCGTGCGCCTGCACGGACTGAATACCGCCATGCGACCTACGCAGAAGCCTTGAGACTCCCTGCTTCGTCACCCCCGCTGTTTGTTCACGCCGCTCATCCGGTTGCACTTTCACCAGCCCAACCGGTACAATACATCGCAGAACGCCGCACGCCTCAAGCGTTTCCGCCTGCCGCTCCTCCTGTTGCGCTTTAGCTGCAGCAGCCAGTGCATTACGTCGACGATCGACGCATGACCCCTCGGATGTCACGTGTTTGGTGCACACCGGACCGGTGTCCTCTGTGCTTTCACTTCGGTGAGGCAGATCATTTTAACCGCCAATGCCCATACCGACGTCTCGGGTTGCGGGGCTTTACCGCCCAGTCGCCGCCGCCCCGACCTCGCGAATGACCCCAAGATATTTAAAATTATCTGGCTCAACAGCGCACGCCACCGCCTACTGGACGACAGTCATGCTTGCCGTCGCCAAAGCGATTTTCACCACCGAAAAGACACAAGTACAACAGAGGTGAAGGGTGACGAGCACAGTCTGAAGAAACAGAGAGCTAACCGCATTAGCTACACATATTAGCGCAGATATAAAAAAATGAAGAAATGAATACAAAAATAATCACGAACGCGCAAGATGGTCTCATGCGTAGGACGTGAACTATGCGAGGGCTAGATTGTTGCCTACGCCGTGTTTGAGCCGCGCTGTCCGGAACGACTTCGTAGTTCAAATCAATAAGGCGGCTCTGCACTTTGTATGGGCCAAAATACCGGCTGAGCAAGTTTTTACTAAGACCACGGCGGTGAACAGGAGTCCACACCCATACTTGGTCGCCGAGGTTGTAGAATACTTGTCTGTGGCGGATGTTATAACGCCGTGCATCTGCGTGCTGCTGCTGTCTGATGTGCAGCCGCGTAAGGTGGCGAGGTTCCTAAACGCGCTATGCAAATTCTTCGGCGTCATAGTTAGACACTCGTCGTCTTGACACGGCAGCATGGCGTCCAGCATCTTCTGAATTTCGCGGCCGTAGAGGAGACGAAATTGTGTAAAGTGCTTCGTTTCTTGTACGGCAGTATTATACGCGAAGGTCACGTAATGCAAGATATCATCCCATGTTTTGTGCTGGATGTCGATGTACATAGAGATGATTTCCGTGGTGGTCTTGTTTAGGCGTTCCGTAAGTTCGTTGGAGTGCGGGTGACAAGCAGTGTTCTTTCGATGCCTGGTGTTGCTCAAATGAAAATTTTCGTCCATGAGCTGCGCTGTGTACGCGGCCCCTTTCATTGACTATAGTGGACGGGGCACCATGACGCAATAGACCAGAACACGATAGTCTCGAACGGGATGGACTGTGCGCATACTTAGGAACCCAGCGACCGGCCGCCATCTTCCCTGAGCTGCCAAGACGCGTTCACGTGCATTTAGCGTGTGTGTGTTATGGCGTGTTCAATGTGTGAATATGTCTGTGCGTCCAACATCCAAGTACACAACATCATCCGGGCGTCACTGCGTCATATATAGATGTGCAAATAACCAGCGAAAATGAAGCAGATTGCAGAGCACCGTTTGCGACGAACACGATGTACGTCGAGAGCTGTGACGCTGTGGCATATTCAGCCGTGCGTGTCCTTTTTTCTCTGTATGTGTATCTGTGCGTGTCTCTGTATGTGTGTCTACGGGCCTCGATTACACAAAGGCCTGACGTGGGCTTCGTACACCGGTTCTCGCCATAGAACTCCGCACTTGATTCACAAGTAAATGACGCGAAAGTGTTCGCACCGCTAAAAAGTTCTGACGCTCATGACAATCGAACTCATGCGTAACATATTGAATTCCGTGCACTGGCGTTCGTGGCCACGAAATTTCGCAATACCTTTCAGCAACTATTCGAAACCTTTACGTGTGAAAGCTGGTTTGTGTTGCTTATCGTATCTACTGGCCAGAGGGCAAGGGCGGCGATGTTTGTTAAAAAGTATGCATACATTGCACAGTAGATCCGACACGGCTGAACTAATGTCAATTCATCTCCCGCAGTCCCGAGACAAAAAACGGACACATCTGGGCATCCGCTCACGTGCGCTACGGTTACTCGAACCTACGGCATGCCGCCTGTTTTCAATATGCGGGCCGCGAGATTTTTCCAGGCACTACAACGCGGAGTTAAAGTATATCGCGTACTGCAAGGCTTTTACTAGTTCATGATGTATTCTGTTCATGACGTATGAATATTCGGCTTTATTGACACACTACAGGGCAAGCAGGATACGATATCGTCCCCCACATGAATCACTCACGAGAGTGGAGGTCACTGACTGGAGACCAGCTCCAGACAGGAACCTTCCCAAACTTAAACCTATTTTGTTCAATGTGTAGCGCACTACTACGTGCCACAATGGTGTGGTCAAACCAAGACTATCATCGAACGTTTTCACCGCCAACTGAAGGCTTCACTCATGGTTTCGACTTTTCCTTCATCATGGATCGAGCGCCTTCCTTTCTTTATGTTTGGCATCTGCACTGCTCTTCGCAGTGACCCTTCTATCAGCGCCGCCAACGTTTGGCATCACTCTACGAGTCCCTGGTGAATTCTTGAACGACTCGCGCACTGTAGCTGCAAACGTTCGACGGTTGCAGAATGACCGGCATGCTGTATTGCAACAGCGTAATTTAGTATTCTGCTTAAATTTATTACTACCCTGCCTTGTCCACAGTTGTGAGTGGTACGCGTGCCGCATGTTGCAGTTATGCTAAATACGGCGGGTTTATTTACGTGAACCAACTGAGTATATGCCTCCACCGCAGGGTTTGTTCTCGCTGACAACGGCTACGACGTCTGGCTGGGAAACACACGTGGCAACACCTTCGGCAGGAGGCACCGGACTTTGGACGTTAGATCGAGGCCATTCTGGAATTTCACGTGAGAGCGACGTCTTCTTGACGGTTGTGTGTTAAAGATATAAACATGTTCGGCAGTATGTTACGCTCATGTAACATGTCAAGGCGAATGCTTGCTGTAGACATTGCAATGCATTAGGTTGTACGATCGGATAGGTCAGACTGCTTGTAAGACAGAACAAGCCGCAGTGTGAAGTAAACGTGTGGCAAGCCGTTGTCTGCGAGCTTCGGCCTCCTCTCTGCGTTGCCGTATCGCATCCTCGCGCTGCTGCTTTCGTTGTTCTGCTTAGCTGCGGCTTCGCGTGTTCGTATAGCGGGGTCAGACTCGAGCCAACGACGTTTCACTTCAACTTTACGTTTCGTCCTCTCAACAGGGGAAAGCAGCACTCACGGTCGAACGCTTTGCTCCCGCCGCTTCGCACGTCATTACTCGTTTCTCGCTTGTATACTTCCGAGGGGGGAATGCAATACATTTGTGGTGGTTCGAGTTCTTGTTTTGGGCTCGTTCTTTATTGAAACGTATGCTGTTCGGTGTGTTGTATGGCTGATTTCTATAAATGTATGCACTATTCACTTCACTACACTGAGCGCTTGTAGCCTCTGCCTTAAGAGTGTATGAGCCATTGCGTCTCCTGCTTGGTTACGGTGGTATGAGCCATCGTTTACGGGGTATCAGCCATTGCTGATAATATTTTTTGAACCATTCGACTTGACGCAGTGGTTTTTAGGCATGAGGCATTGCAACGACTAACTTAAGGCTTTCGCCTTAATAAGTGCTATAAAGGTTTACGCGCCTATACCCCGACACTGTGTGAGGCATGCTTTAATGAAGGACTCCGCATTAATGGTGACTATCTTGGCTTCTTTAGCGTGCACCCAGAGCACGGTGGACAATCGTCTCTGCATTCCGCCCCCGCCTAAATACGGCTGTCACGATCGGGAAACGAACCCGCAACCTCGTACTGAGCAGCACCAACGCCATAACAGCTGAGCCAGCAGTGCGGGTGATGGTCGTACGCGTTCGGTGCGCCAGAGGCCATATCGTTAACTGATAACGACACAGCACGTGTACTGACTGTTCTAAAGTGCTCGTGGCAAAGTCTTGTGGGCTCGAAAGAAATGCTTTTAATTTTGAGACAAGAAGCGGGAAGCGCCGGTGCACGCGAAAGCTGAGAATGGTCCCCCCCACTTGCTGCACACCTATTGACACATAGGCGATGACCCAAGTTGGCATAGGAGAGGTCCGCCTATTACCAGCATAGACCGAGTGGCACGAACCCAGTGCTCCAAGTCGGTGTCAAAGAGTCTCTTCGAGCAGCAGCACCTACCGAGTATCCGTTGTCGGTGGGAAAGGGGTTCGTTGAAGAGCGGCATGTACGTACACATTGCCACGTATTCACGGACCCGAGTCTATCCGATGGCTGGTGTCGAACCCTGTTCCTTCAGCACAGCAGCCCTATGCGCTTATAATACAAGAAAAGGGGTAAAGCGTGCAGACATGGACACAAGAAAAGTGGACAACACGAACGCCGACTATCAACTGAAGGAAGCACTGAGGCGAAGAAAGAAGACCTGCATGTGTACCCGATCGACACGTGGGGCTACCATTCTAGAGCATGCACAGAGGAGTTTGTGTCTTCTTTCTCTTTTTCGCCTCAGTGCTTGCTTCTGTTGATAGTCGGCGTTCATGTTGTCCACTTCGCTTCTCTTGCGTCCGTGTCTGCAGGCCTTACCCCCTTTTTTTTTGCGTTATGAATCCTTACCAACTAGTTCAGCTTTCTGTCGGTCTAACCCTACACGCTACCCATTCGACTACGCACTACTGAGTGACTCAGGTATAGGCGAGAAAACATTCACGTAGAAATGTTGACACAAACGTAGCCACCGGAAAGTGCGTGAAGTACCCAAACAATATAAATGCATTATAAACTAAGGAAGCATACACACAAACAAACAATTTGCGGTCTCTCTGTTATAAGTGCAAACTGTCATGATGCTCACTACAAATCAATGCTTTTTAAAAACATTTGTTATTTAGTGTATTTAGATAAGACTAACTCTTTACACCTAATTCTCTCACACGTTTCCTTAATTGCCAAGGCTGCGATACATCTTGAGAGTTAAGTTGAAGAATACATATTTCGCAAGAACTGTCCGAGACGGTGTTTGCTTGAGACAACATGTCGGTGCGAGGTTGGGAACTGATGAGACCTTGTCTCCAATGACGAGCAATAGATGGTCATGCTGCACATGTGCATGAACATGGGATCACTATCAAAATTCTTGTGAAACTGGGCCAGAATAAGGCATAAATTTATGGGAGAGAGAGAGAGAAAAGGGAAAGAAAGACAGGAAGGTTAGTCAGTGTAAGCACTGGCTGGCTGCCCTCTGCTGGGGCAAGAGATAAAGGGAATAAAAGGTGAAAGAAGAAACAAATAAAAAATAAGAGAAAAATTCACACAATCACGCGATGTCACGCGCTGCAGCTTTCAAAGTCGATCGAACAATTTAAATGTTGCAAAAGGTATATTGCAAGGATACCCTAAAGAAAAATGGTGAGTTTAAGTGGATCCGTCTTGTTTCGGGAAGGGCGTGAAGATCCCAAGGACGGTGCAAGATCAGGACACCGGACACCCTTCCACCTCGTGCGAAGATGAGAACTTGATCGTGGCATATTTTTATCTTCAGTGACCACCGAATCAATGTTATAATGACACTAGAAACACTTGGTTTGGGAAAGAAATCTGTTGACCAGGTTTTAACTCAGAAATTTCAAAACGATGAGGGTTTGCACCAAGATGGTGCCAAAGCGGCTAACTCCTGAGCATAGGTTCTCATAAAATTAACGTTGCATTGATTGAAAAGCTTTAGACGACAGCGATCAATTCTTGGAAAGGGTAATATCGCCGGCGACCTTTGCGAATACGACATCGAACTGAATTCGCACAGCAATAAGTTGAAATAGAATTAAGAGCTAAGGCCAGGAAAACACAGAAGATCAAAGCAAAAATCAGAGCCATGAAATTGTCCACCACGAATCTGTACCAAAATTCAAACTCTACGGAAAGCATTCTACGTGGCGGTCCTGAAGCATCTGAGAAGTTCGTGCGCCGCGTGCTACCAAACTTGTCGGAAGAGGGGCGCTGGGTTTCCCACCACGATAATGCCTCTGCGCACTCTGTGTCAGTTTTTGGCAAATGATTTCGTAACTGTCTTATAACACTCTTTTTAATCGCCGTACTTACTCCCCGGCGATTTCCTTTTTAAGTATTACTCTCAGGAGCGTCACATGACGGACAATTATATGCCGTTCGTTTCATTCAGCTGCGGCTAACCACTTTCTTTAAGTTCTTGGCACAAGTTGCGTGAAACACCCTGTGTGGTATCGGTGGACGGGCTCGCCCAGCGCTTGCCGCATGCTTTGGTAATGATGTGATCGGCGCACTACGGCGCACGCGACTATGGCGCCATCTCGTAGTCTCGTGCAACACTCTGCTCTTCTACTCACTCTTTTGCCACGCTCTCCTTGTCCGCTTTCCTCCTATCTTCTACCGTCTTTTATCCCCCGCTGCGCTCCGCGTTCGCTCGTTCATCCTTCCCTGGGCTCGTTCGCTCGGTTACGCCGACACCGATGCTCAACGGAAGAACCCCCCCCCCCCCCGGGCGTCTAAGAGCACACATTCCGTACACATTTGTATAGCCCATTCCTCTTAGATGCACTTAACTTTGACAATTAGCGTGAAGTACTAGCGAACGGTCGACACGGATTTTGGCAAAGGCCGCGCGGCCCACAAATATCCTATGCGCGTCCTACACCCGCTAGCACGTCCGCCCTTCCCGATACGGGCAGAAACCCAGTACGCCCACAGGGTTGTCGGCATTATGGAAGAAGTGCAAGAACCGAATCACTCTCAAATGCCAAGTGAAGTACCACGTATACACGTCGTCATAAAATATTTCATTCATTTGCCGTCCTACCTAATCCATCTCAGTTTTTAACTACATCCGCATCATTGCCGAATGTAAGTTGCTGATCTGTCTATATCTTACGAGCCAATAGTGTGCGTTCGAAAGCAGGATGGGAAAGCAAACATGTTTTTAAACGTTTGCTGTCGCCCAACGGAGCTCCAATGTGCTTAGCAATGAAGTTATTGCAGAGCAAACATTTCCGTTCATATTTTGTGAAATTAATGTTGTGCAATAAAATAGGTCAGCATGGACGCACCAGGGTAACTACAGCTGAACCAGGTAGGAACGTACACCTTGCAGGTTGCCGCGCGTCACAGTAATGGCAGAGTTTCCGATTGCCCGAACATTCGCGGTCATAGATAAAAAGAACGACTTTTCAACACCGCCTGTCCTGTGCTGCAGGTTTCACGAGCATGCGCTCTACGACCTGCCCGCTCAGATCGACTACGTGCTGAACGAAACGGGCCAGAGACAACTCCTGTACGTCGGCATTTCCCAAGGAACGCTTATCTTCTTCGCCATGATGTCGGAGAGGCCCGAATACAACAACAAGGTATGCGAGACACCGGACAACGGGATGGCGAGCTATGATGATTCCCCTGATTTAATGCACACTTCACACATCTGCCGTCATGTGGCGCTGACTGACACTGCCGCCATATCCATATCCATATACCAAGGTATACATACCTTGGTATATACAACTAAACCATTTATCCATATATGTATATACAGCTGAACCGTTTATCCATATACCAAGGTATTTATACCTTGGTATATGGATAAACGAAGGCAATATATTTGTGAAAACACAGGAAAAAAATAACAGTAAAGGGTAAGAGAAATGCAGTCATAATGAAACACAGAGTGCTATGGGGATACAATCGGTACGAAGCTCTACGGGGTATGCGGAAAGGTGTAATGGTTCTAGGACTTACTATTGGAAATGCGGGGTACAATCTGGACTCGATGGGAACTAAAGGTCAGTGGGACGCCTCTCATTAGGAGCTCACGGGAAGACTAGAAATGAAGATGTGCAAGGTGATATGGGCTCGACAAGTTTTAGAGTGAGGGAAGCTCACAGCAAAATTAATTTGAAGGAGGACTGAGGAATGTGGAAGAAACTAAATGGGGTGGGAGAGTGTTCAGGTATCTGTACAGAAAAAAAACAAACATTGATTGATAGTCGAGGAAAAGAACTAGAAGCATACCAGCAAGTATGCGGACTGTAGGGCAGGCAACACAGCAACAAAGAATGCCAAGCGGAAACTCAGAGGCAGGCTGAAATAATCCCATGGGGGCCGGCAGTGGAAAAGAAACCTACCATGAGTAACTACTTAAGAGGAAGGAACGAAACCAGGAAAGAAACGATTTGTCATAACTCAAAGGGAAGCTCATTACTTTCCAAGCGAGATCAGGATGCCTTCGAACGCGCACCGATAAAGCGAGATATAAGAAGGAAGAAGAAACATGTGCTTGTTGCAGTAAAGCTATGGAAACGATGGAGCATGTTTTATTGGAATGTGAAGACATCTGCCCAGCGGTCGATTTAGGCACCAGTGGCCTCCTTGAAGCCCTTGGGTTCAGCGAGAGCAGAGGAAAAGTAAACATGTCCCCAATAAAGATTATTAAGAGGCGATTGGAAGATTGGTGGAAGAAAAGTAGGGAAACAACAAAAACGGAGATGTACAAAAGCAAACTTCACAATAAGGGGCCAGAAAATTTGGTTGTAGGAGTCCATCATTTTTTTCCTTTTTTTCTCTTTTAACCCAGGTAGGACACTAGGCAGCATAATAGCAATAGCTTCGTGGCGCAACCCACCGCCCCGTTCCACAGGGGACGCTCATAGCATTCATCCATCCATCCATCCATCCAGCCAGCCAGCCAGCCGTTTCTTGTAGCCAGGCGTACCATCACAAGAAATGAAACCCAAACAAGAAAGCACAAAGTATGACGCCCTTCTCCAAGAACTCCATAATTTAAGACCTTGCAGTGCTTGTTATAGAGTCCTGAAAGATTGCACAGGGATCTCGCACTAAGCATGTTCAGGGCTTAGCAAGTAGCGCTCGACGACGGCCACGCGTATTGTGGAGCTGTGGGTTCGGTCGCCGCCTGCCACGAGCGATTCTTTGCGTCAACTTGCATTTCCCTTTATCTTGGTATTTCTACGTTTCAGTTAAGCGTTATCTTCTCCTGTGCTTTATCTGGCTTCATTACACGTTGGCTTCATGTGGCTTGGACGCGCAGGTGAAGGCTTTCGCCGGACTGGCGCCCTTCAACAAGCTGGCCTACATCAAAGTGCCACCACTTGCCATCTTTGGCCCGTACGCGGAGTCCGCTCTGGTAAGCCCCGCTGTCTCATGGCTTTAGTGTCGCGTCGATCTACAGGTCACGCGTTGGGCCGTCTTCGCCTTCCTCAATTATTTTCGCTAGCGTCTGCCACCGGAAATATCTGCACCAGCAGCACATTTAGTGGCTAATGTGTAGAGTGTGCCCCCCAACCGGCACGGGGCGCAGGATGCTGCGGTATAATTAAAATAAGAAGCACATAATACTAAGCATTTCCTCCCCGTGCTCTGCGAGGATGAAACGGGCTTTCTTTTATTTATTTACACGTACTGTTATCTCATAATTTAGTGACAATGAGGCGTGCAGAAGAGCACACAGAAGTATACACAAGAAGAAGACCAGCAAACATGTGGTTAGGCCAATGCTTCAGAAATAGTTCGCACGCCAACGCGGACTTAATGATCCCTCTAAATTAATTATATTCGAGTGTCTCACGTGCCAAAGACACCATATGACTATGAGGAACTTCGCAGTGAGGGACTCCGGATTTATTTGGACCACGTGGAGTTCGTAACGTGCGTCCAATGCACGGTACACAGGCATTTTTGCATTTCGCCCCCATCGAAGTACGGCCGCAGTAGCAGTGATTTCAATCCCGCGCGCTCTGTTTTGGTAGCGTAGTGCCAAAGCCACTAAGCCACTACGGCGGGTGCCGTCTAATTTGTTCCACAGCCCGACAGCATATGGAGAAAAGAAAGACGACCGTCAAAAAAGAGTTAACAGCTTTTCCAGTCAAGCTAAGGGTTGGCTGTGGGAACGTGTGCGAATGTTTATGCCGACAAGGATGCGTGGCCAGTCCATCGTGTACGCCTTGCAGTTGTTACGAGACACTTCCGCATCGGATATTGGAGTGTCCCGCTTTCAATGCGCATTGCCTGTCGCTTGTGAGGCACTGTCATCTCCTTGGCCTGCGGTGTACGACACTCGACGAATGTTTGTAGCCCAGTGGTTGTGCGTCTCGACGCTATCACGCTCATCGCGCTCTAAAAGTACCTAGCTTAACGTCACGTTTGTAGCTTATTTCGGTTTTCCAACGACAAGACTTCAGACACTATTTCTTCTATTTTAACATTCTTTAGTAGCGTGACCTGCAGTGACCGGCCCTACAGTGAGTGACCTGTACTGTACGTATGCCTCACGCTTTATTCTTTGAGAGTCTTCATCTTGTTACCTTCCATTTCTGTGTTTCTTCCCCCTCCTTTCTGAAGAGTAGGCACGGCACGCGTTGTGCCCTTTCCAGTGGCAGTTGCCAGCCTGCTCCTCGCTTTCTCTTTCCTGTTAAGTGTGTATATATGTTTTCAAGCCAAATAATCATAATAATCCTAATTCCGTGGGTAGAACGTGAAGCACTACTAACAAAAATAATAAGTGTATCAGCACACGTTTGCCTATTGACAATATTGTGCCACGTGGAAACACGTTCACAGAAACTCCTGAGCTCATGTGACCATAAACGTGCATAGAAAGACGGGAAGAAATGTGGAGAAATGGCTGTAGCGTTGTAATACAATTATTATAGTTTTCGTCTGAACTTGTTCAAGTCTATAGTATTTCCCTCTTATGAATTTTTGGTGGGCTAGTTTGTTGTAGACTACAAGTGAACGTTTAACAGCGCAAACACTCAAACGACAAGACGAGTAGGCGACACACGCGGACACTAACTTTCAACTGCTTTTATTTCCTTCAGTGGATATTCAAGTGAATATGGTTAGCATTGTGAGGTGCCCGAGCCACCGATGCATATTCTTATGTAGGTCCTACCAAGGATTTGTACGCTGTAAGCATGCAATGCTTTGTTGCACTTTTTAATCTAAGTATAAGATAGCCGAATTTACCAATAGCTTTTGCATAGGATAATCTGTGTGTCTGCGCTACGGCGTCAGAAGAGCGAATGTTAAACCAAATGACATAATTCATGTACGTTTTCCGCCTGATGACCATCACCTTAATACGGAAAACATGGTGGGGCTTTCTTGTTGCTGAAGCTCGTTAATAGCGTAACCTTAAAGCTATTCTTCAGATGCGATGTGGTTCTTCATTTACAAAACAAAGAAAATACACTGTATTGTATAAGCTGGCCATGAGTATTAGTAATATTTGATGATAAGATGTAGCCATCTGTGTGCAGGTGTAGTTTGACAGATGTGTTTGTAATAATGACGATAACGTTGCTGATATCAATAGTAAACAAATGAGGCCCTAAAACTAATTCTTACAGAACTCTGGATGCCACGCGAATTGTTCATTAGTGAGAATTATTGAATTCGACTGGCTAAGACCTTAATTGTAAGGAATCGCTTATACAGCCCACTAAAAGCTTTTCATGTAGTCCAGAGTAAAATGCAGCAAGTTTGAGGATGAGCTTGTTCTTACAAATGAGGGTGAGTGTTTTTGAATAATCAATAAAAACTGCGCCTACTTTACCGAGTTGACTTAACAGTAATGTCATGCGCAAATTCAAACAATTGAGACAGCGCAGTGGATACAGGCAGAAAACCACGCTGATTCCTGGAAAGCAAATTATTGGTGGACAAATGTTAACTTATGTGCTTATGAACCATATGCTCCAATACTTTAAAACAGGTGCATCAAGGATATACACTTATCAAGAATATAGGTCTGTAGTTGGAGAGGCGTTGTTTATCGAGAGATTTAAAACTGCGAAGACGTTAGCCATCTTCCAAAGCATCTGTCACACATTCACATTCTACTGATTTCTTAATAGAACCCAGATATTTCACGCCAGATTCTGAGAACATTTTCTGAAATGTGTTGGAGATTAAGTGTCTTCGCCAGCGCTCTTAGTGATATCGTCCGGATGGCCGCGGACCCCGCTAGACTACAAGGAGTGGCCACCGTCTAAGGGAGGGAGCCCCTCTGGCCGCCCTTGACCCCATCAAAGACTCAATAAAAGTTGTTTCTCTCTCTGGAGAAGATTGAGGACATTGTCGTAGCTGATGTTCCACTTTGAAGAAAAATAAAACGTAATATGGTATGGTGACAATGTTTATTGGCATCCTTTTGAAACGAGGCGATGACAAATGGTAACCTAGCCTGCTTGATTTGACCAGGTATATCAGCTTTAAACAGACATTTTCAAAATGTCAAGCGAAATCTATTCACTTGCAGTAGGATGCCATACTCCAACCTGCCGAAGGTAGGGCAAGACTTAACTGCTCGCTCGACAGCATAGCTACAAGCATAGCAGCTGCTTTCCCGCTTGTTCTGTGGTGCCACCTCACTTTTCCATAAGCGCCATAAGAAGTAAAAATTAAATAAACTTGTGAGAAGGCAGGGCCATGTTCACGAAGGTTTTATCTTGATTCGTGCTGGAAAAAAAGCATTTTGCCACGTACGTCAGCGTATTCCTACAGATGGAGCATTTAATAAAGCGATTTACTCACTAAAAAGTCACGACAGCTCAGCAAAGTACATTAGAGAAGGTTTTTCATATGAGAGAAAATCCTGTCAGCGCCAACCCTGGGTTGTTCTTGTAAGCGTTACAAGAGACACGCTGCAGGTTTCAGTGGCTAACCTGCCCTTCAACCACCGGGGTGGACCTCGCTGAGAAAGCGGTATTTTTAGTCAGCATTAAAACGCGTAAAACTCGCAAAACACGACCTGCCTGTCTTTGTAAAATCGAGCCACAACATAGGAATGCAATGAGAGACCCGCGGCAATTTTTTTGTTATTACCAAGGAATGGCTGATGTGCACCTACTACGGTGGATTGGCCAAGGAGCGGGCGGTTTCACATGTATTCTTGTTAACATTACGACCTAAGTATGACAATATACCTGAGCGTAACATTGGGGTCGATCAGGTGCGCATCTTGTTTCTTTGTCGTCACTTAGAAGAAGCGCGCACTAACTTTTTATCAGTAAATTGTTGCTATGCGCCGAGCATAGCTGCGCCGAGCATCTCAAGCGCTGGCTCGCACGGGCTTGTTTATTCGGCTTTTTCGGACTTGCGTCCGTGACGTAATGGTTAGAGCATCGAACATGCTTGCTGCGGAGCCATGGTTTGAAGCCGACCAGCGGCATTTTAGCGCGATTAGCATTGTTAATGTACTTTACGCACATTCCGGTGTCTATAATTCTGCCTGTCAAGCTCTGGGTCTCTTACCATTTTTCACCCAGCTTCGGTGACTCCGTGCCAACTCCTACCAACTTGGGTAGTCTGTATGCTCTAATGAGTACAGCGATCGGCTGCTGTGCTGAGGGGAGCACACTTTGAAGCCAACCGTCGGACCATCTTGGGTCAGTATAGTTATGTGACATGGGACACCGTGCCGCTCTTCAATAAACCTATTCGAAGTCAACTTGGTTCAATGGGCATGTACCACTGAGCACGTGCCTTCGCAAGAGTGCCTCGGAGAAGATGGCAGACACGGCCAGCGTTGCCAGATGAATGCGCACTTAGAATATTTACTTTTAAACATCTTTAAACCATTACCATTGGTGTTCTAGGGTGCTCGCGTTCGAACGCCGATATGAAAATAATTGTTGAACACTTCTGTAATAACCGAGGTGTCAAACAAGGCTCCTGATTAATTACAAAAAGAGCTGGTAGGATGAACTATCTCTCATGAATATGGCAAAAGCGTTATCATAATAACATTCCCTAGCAGCGTGCATTTTATTTATAAGAGCATATTTTGGTAAGCATAACACGCAATATTTACTTCCTGTCATTTATACTGTGTGTCGAAAAAGCTGGACAATTTTCCAGACATGCTTTGAATTTGTTTTTGAAGCACTTTTTAGGGACAAGGATTTTACACTATGTCGCACAATATTGTAAAACCTGTACTAAAAACAATATCGCGGTGGTAGTTGCTAACTTAAAAAAAACACCACGTTTGCTTCTAGTGCGTTTATACCGTTGTTATTTGCACGACTTAAGTCGGTGATCATTTTTTTCGTCCGGATTTCGTGATTGCGTAATAATTTTCAAAGCGACAGAAACGGGCTTGCGGTCAGGCATACCGTCTACAACATCCCACTCGAAAGCATGCTATGCCCGTCGTTAGAATATGTTTTCACGCGTAGGGTAATAAAACGGTGAAAACTTTAGTTAAAACAAAGGAAATTTCAACGTGAGTAAGCAATTCGTATAGGGCCTTGGGTCGAACGAGTGACATAAGTGAAGACCGGTCAGTGCAAGGTAAACTAATATCGCCACATAAAACCGTCTTTAATTTGTGCAATTTGTAAATTGCCACGAATTCCAAAACAGCATAAATTGAAATATTAGAATACAGTAGAAGATAGATAGTACAGCAGAATCTTTGCATCACAAAGACTCGAATTGAGGCAGCTTGTACAGCTCGTGAAGTAATTGAAAACTTGTTTTTTTGTTTTTTATAAGTACAACTACTCCGCCACTGTGACAGGCATATATAGGTACGTCTACCGCTCCGAAGCGAAGTCGAGATTCAAGTCACTTGGTTAACGCTCATATTTAAAACAGCGCAAACTGGGCGAAAAACAATCAGAGAGGTGCGCATGAATAAGCAGTGCACATCGCCAAATACACGTGGTAGAGCGGGAAGAAAGGAGTGCAAAATACGCGAACTTTTAACCAAGAAACGCCGGGAAGCCGATATAAAGGCATGTATTTTTTTATCACAAGCGCATCTAAGTGAATGAAAAGTTGGCCTACCTCGTGTTCCAGTGGTGGCAGAATGATTGCTTAAAATATTTCGCACATCCAGATGGCGCACGAGTGAAATGTACTTAGGATAAGTGTGCACTTACGTACTCTGTTACGCTGTAGTGGCGGTGAACAACCGTAGTGGCACAACGTAGGTCATGAAACTAACTGTTTATTGCCTGAACCTGTGCACAGCAAAACAAGTAACACTAAGCACAACGATAGCGGTGAGCACGCTCGCCGATCCTAGGAATGAGCTGATCGCCGGGTTGAGTGCGTCGGCGTCTTTATACACGACTCGTCGGAGGCTCCAGAGCAACTGACACATGGTGCTCGCATACCTGGCATAAAGTACAACACTATTCGTGGCGCGCATGCAATGTGATTGCACAAGGTTCGGCGAGAGCGTATAGACAACAGGTAGGATCAACGATAACATTCGAGTAAGTTCCAAATCATGCAGGTGCGTTTTGCCCTGAATTGTAGCTTTAGGTTATTAGAGCTTTAAAGGCGGTAGATGGATGCAACTTTATTGAACGTCGGCCAAGGCTCAACGCGACCCGGGCTTAGGTCTCCTACGGGGGAAAGTCAAGGCCCTGCCTCAACCTCGCCTCACGGGCTTGCGAGGCGGCCCACGTCTCGATGCCGAGGTCTGAGCTGCGCAGAGCGGCGGCCCACTTTGACGACAGGGTCTTCGGAGCAACTGTCATCCTTCCTATAGTTACATTGCACTCCCACAACAAGAGTTTGAGTGTTGCTGGCGCTTCCTGGCACAATTTGCCCGTGTCATCCTGATGCTTATCTGAGAAGACGCGTTTCAGATGGAATGTCTTAGCGAAAGTATTCGCCTAGAGCTGTGTCCAGGCGACGGCCGTTCCCGGAAAGAAAGGACAAACAAGTATGCGTGTCATTCTTGGCCTCCTGATGTTTCTTGAAATAAGGGTTGCGCATTTTCCGCTCTTTTCAATCTTCCTTTCGGTCTGTCTTCGTGTATTTTGCGCCGTATACGTTGTTTGCTAAGTGGTAAACCAACTAGTCCGCACCGTAGCACTTCTGCAACAAGGTACGCGAGTCTTCTTTCACAAGACTGAACACAAACACAAGATGAAACAACGTGACTGATCTACTGCTGTCCTGGGGCGGCTTGAACTAACATTTAATAACGAAAATAATAAGGAATTTAAGAAGGCCTTCTAGTGCGAACCAGGAGTTGTCTAGGGAACATATAAGAACGCGTTGTTAAATTAGGTATATTTTCTTAAATAAATGTTCGCGCAATCCACTCCTGGTCACCTTTCCTGTAATTTCCACGCGCGCAGCGCCTGGCTCAAGCGGCGGGCGGCTACGATGTGCTCCCCAAGGACTTCCAACTCATGAGCCTCGTGAGGATATTGTGCGGGAGTGTGGCCAAGCCCGTCTGCACTTTCCTCGGCGACAGGTTCACCAACATCGGGAGCAGATACATCAACCTGGTAAGCCGCGCGCTCAGATGAGTGCTAACTTCATCTCGTTTCTGTAGAACGCGGAAAACGCGCAGACGTTTAGAAATATCGGTCGGTTTATGTGGAAAACCAGCTGCCTTTCGTGAACACGCGGTGATTGAATATTGCCTGTAAACGGTGCTTTCTCGTACATACTTAGGTGCGTGCTCGAAGACGGCGGGAAAAAACAATTCAGACAACGGTCAGCCAAACCGAGCGCTGCGAGTAGCTTTAGTCACGTTTTTTTAGCAATGTCTTTAAGTATTCCCGTAATCACGTGAGCGTTGTTCCCAGATACAGTGACCTGTGACTTTATTGTACAGGAAATTTTCGAAAATGCATTGCACGCACAGTTAATTCTCTCTCGTTAAAGTTCGTAACGACGGTGATCTTTCTCACGCATCGTTAATTGAAGTGCTACTAGACACCTTTTGTGTGCGTTGTCAGTAAATAAAATAAAATACAACATTGCATATGCAACCTTGTCCTTCGAAGAAGTGAAGCTGCCGCAGGTAAGTGGAAAAGCAATCTTGTGGCAATATTTTGGTAAAAACAAAGCAGAAGTAATTGCTAATTTTGCTCCTAAAATCGTTTAAATTAAAACGCACGTCAGCGTATAAGCATGCGCTGTTTCTCAAATAATGTTTGCTGAATGCCAATTCACTCGCATTGCCTGTTTCTTTTCTGTGTGTATGCGCGGTATGTACAAGAATTGCACGGACTGTCAACCATCCTTTCTTGGGGTCTTAAACAGCGACCAGATGGAAAGCATTCCAGGCGTTTATTGCGCACGTTCGCGCCCGGTGTTACCCCATCAAATTCTTAAGCCACGCGATAGCTATGAT